>NC_083700.1:53376171-53686171 GCF_033118175.1 Dama dama
CTCCCACTTAGCTTCTAGACTTGAGGCAGTCCACCCAAGCCCAGATTTTGTTGTGATTTCTTGCCATCAGGCCAAAGTTCTATCTGAACAGCAATTTTAAAATGATTCTAGGACAAAAGTCAATCAGTGATCTGTCTCAGTTGATGAGCTAGCAGCAGCCAATCTCTTGGATGTCTGTGTCCTGACACCTCTGGCCAGTAGCTCTAGAATCCAGCCATAGGCCTCAGACTAGTCACACCCCAGCCCAGCCTGCCCTTACAACTGCATGGAACCCAGAGTCTCCCTCAGGATTTCCTCACCTCATTTGAAGAAGGACAAAGCTCTTTTCAGTAGGTTAAACTCTCAACCTTTTATATCATCAAAGTGGGTCAGGGGTTTTAAAGGAACCAAAACTGGTTCTCATACTTTTGTTTGAAAATTTACATATGGCCTGGCATCTCACTTTGAAATTAAATATCTATTGTATTGTGATGCATGAGACAAAATTTCCAGTTTGATGTCTTATCATATAAGCAATCCATGGGATCGCAAAGTCCGACATGACTGAGCGACTAACACTTTCACTTTCATATAAACAAAAATGTATCTGTCAAAAAGGCTTCTCAACTATTTCTGTTTAAGATACAGGGAATTTAGAGTTCATTGGACTATAGAATCAGTGGGAAAAATAAGAATCCTTAGAGTTCCAAGACCAAGTATCTCCTGCTCGTAAGAGAACAGGGAAAGTACCCTTCCGCTTTGCTGTCACTGTACGTGGTGTATCACTATTATCATTGCTCTCACCATTTCACTTTTACATTTACTAGATTTTAATATTCTGGAGAATAAATGTATGTACCAACTTTTCCTTGTATTTTTGGTGTCTAGTTTAGTATTTGGAACATTTATCATAAAATAATAAATGTTTATTAAACTAACTTAAAGAGATACAGATTTCTGCCTGGGCTCCTATGATATCTGGGTGAGTGGCATAGGAATGCAGTATTACTATTTACCAGGCTCCTAATAAGTAAAATCTGTTCAGTTCAATTTAGTCACTCAGTCCTGTCTGACTCTTTGCGACCCCATGGACTGCAGCAGACCAGGCTTCCCTGTCTATCACCAATTTCCTAAGCTTACTCAAACTCATGTCCATTGAGTCAGTGATGCCATCCAACCATCTCATCCTCTGTCTTCCCCTTCTCCTCCTGCCTTCAATCTTTCCCAGCATCAGGGTATTTTCCAATGAGTCAGTTCTTCCCATCAAGTGGCCAAAGTATCAGAGTTTCAGCTTCAGCATCAGTCCTTCCAGTAAATATTCAGGACTTATTTCCTTTAGGATGGACTGGTTGGATCTCCTTGCAGTCCAAGGGACTCTTTTTTTCCCCCCAAGGGACTCTTAAGAGTCTTCTCCAACGCCACAGCTCAAAAGCATCAATTCTTCGGCGCTCAGCTTTCTTTAGAGTCCAACTCTCACATCCATACATGACTACTGGAAAAACCATAGCTAGATGAACCTTTGTTGACAAAGTAATGTCTCTGCTTTTCAATATGCTGTCTAGATTGGTCATAACTTTCCTTCCAAGGAGTAAGTGTCTTTTAATTTCGTGGCTGCAGTCACCATCTGCAGTGATTTTGGAGCCCCCCAAAATAAAGTCTGTCACTGTTTCCCCATCTATTTGCCATGAAGTGATGGGACTGGATGCCATGATTTTAGTTTTCTGAATGTTGAACTTTAAGCCAACTTTTTCACTCTCCTCTTTCATCTGAGGTTATTGATAATTCTCTTGGCAATCTTGATTCCAGCTTGTGCTTCATCCAGCCTGGCATTTCTCATGATGTACTCTGCATATAAGTTAAGTGAGCAGGGTGACAGTATACAGCTTTGACGTACTCCTTTTCCTGTTTGGAACCAGTCTGTTGTTCCATGTCCAGTTCTAACTATTGCTTCTTGACCTGCATACAGATTTCTCAGGAGGCAGGTCAGGTAGTCTTGTATTTCCATCTCTTTCAGAATTTTCCAGTTTGTTGTGATCCACACAGTCAAAGGCTTTGGAATAGTCAATGAAGCAGAAGTAGATGTCTTCCTGGAACTTTCTTGCTTTTTCGATGATCCAACGGATGTTGGCAATTTGATCTCTGGTTCCTCTGTCTTTTATAAATGCAGCTTGAACATCTGGAAAAAAATGGGAAAAGTGCTATTACACTAGTTAAGAAAACATGAAAACTATTAAAAATTACTCAGAAACTATTCTTAAAGCAAAGTGATTTATAAATATTCATAATTACTCCTATTAAGCCTCATCCCTTGCCGCACCATTTCAATAGATGTGCTGTCAAAATGGCCTGTTAATAGAATCACAGATTTTGCCCAGTCTGTTGGTCAGGGAGATGAACTTCCTCTTCTTTTTTTTTTTTTGGCCATACCGCAGTAGGTATGTGGGATCTTAGTTCCCCAACCAGGGATTGAACCTGTGGCCCCTGCAGTTGAAGTGCAGAGTCTTAACGACTGGACTGCCAGGGAAGTTCCAATATAGGGATTTCTTGATTAAACAGTCCTTGATAATTCTTTATTTATAATGGATAAAATGAAAATAGCTAAGGGAACTTTTGAACTGAATTTTACTTTTTGTTTTGTTAACCATGAGAGGTCATAGAGTGGTGTCAGAAATGGTAGGAAAAGCACTTAATCAATTGGCAAAACATCTTTTTTAGAAAAAAAAAACACCCAGTTTGTTGTTCATTTATGCTCCTATGAAATATGCACATCCAATTCAGCATATGTCAATGTATTTCTCATCTAGTGTTGTATAAAAAACTACCTTAAACCTTACTAGCTTAAAACAACAAACATATTTATTGTTTCACAGTTTCTGTGGGTCAGAAATCTGTGAAAGGCTTAAGTGGGTGGTAGTGTTCAAAGTTTCTCATGTGGCTTTAATCAAGGTGTCTGCCAGGGCTGGAGTCATCTGAATCTTAATTGAGTCTGGAGAATCTGCTTGGCTGACAGTCACAGCTGTTGGCAAGAGCCTTCAGTTACTCTCCATATGGGTCCTCCATAGGATTGTTCATGACATGGTTTCCACCAGAGTGAGTGGTCTCAGAGAAAGAGAAAGAGGCAGGAAGAGGGAGTGAAGGGCATGAAAACAGAGGAGAGGAAACATTTCCTAAAACAGAAGCTGTAATTCCTAATAATCTAATTTTGGAAGTAACATGCTGTCACTTCCACCAATGCTCTTAGTCACACAGACCAACCCTGGTACAGAATGGGAGGGGACCCCACAAAAGTCTGACACCAGGAGATGGGGGATCACTGGGAATTCTAGGAAGCTGGTTACAGCAGTGTGTCCTCTGGCCCCCACTGATTCACCTCCCCTCCTACGCTCACCTCCTCCCTTGGCCCTCATTGCAGTATCCGGAATCTCATCATTTAAGTCAGGTGCAGGTGTGGATGAGGCTCCTTGGGTGTATTTTCTCAGGTATAATTACCTAGATCTGTATGTTTGTGAACTAAACTGACAAGGATCTATCCCTCTCAGTATTACTCAGTCATAAAAAGGAATGAAATAATGCCATTTATGATGACATGAATGGACCTAGGGATTGTCATACTGAGTGAAATACAGAGAAGTCCATACAGAGAAGGACAACTCTTGTATGTGAGCATGTATGCTAAGTTGCTTCAGTCATGTCCAACCCTGCAATGCTATGGACTGTAGCCTGCCAGGCTCCTCGGTCCATGAAATTCTGCAGCCCAGAACACTGGAGTGGGTTGCCATGCCCTCTCCCAGGGGATCTTCCTGACCCAGGGATTGAACCCATGTCTCTTATGACTCTGGCTTTGGCAGGCAGATTCTTTACCACTAGTGCCACCCGGGAAGCCCCCAACTATTGTATGATATTGCTTATATGTGGAATCTAAAAAAATATAGTACAAATGAATTTATTTACAAAACAAACAGAATTATAAATTTAGAGAAAGAAAACAATCTTATAGTTACACGAGCGAGTATGGTGGGGAGAAATACATTGGGAGATTGGGATCGACATATACAGACTACTATATATAAAATAGATAACTAATAAGGACCTACTGTATAGCACAGGGTATTCTACTCAATACTCTGTAATGACCTATATGGGAAAATAATCTTAAAAAGAGTGGATTTATATACACGTATCACTGATTCACTTTGCTATACAGCAGAAAGTTACAACATTTTAAATCAACTATACTCCAATAAGCTTCCCTGGTGGCTAAAATGGTAAAAAATCTGCCTGCAATGTGGGAGACCTGGGTTCAATGCCTGAGTCAGGAAGATCCCCTGGAGAAGGCACTGGCAACCCACTCCAGTATTCTTGCCTGGAGAATCCCCTGGACAGAGGAGCCTGGCAGACCATGGGGTCGCACAGAGTCAGACATGACTGAGTAACTACTTGATGATGATGATGTTACTCCAATAAAAATTAGAAAAAAAAAAAAAGGATCATCCCTCACACACAATGATCACTTGTGTGAAAGGCACAAGATACCTACTGTAGACATTCTAGTATACAAAAAGGGGGAATGGGGAGTCACTGATCAGAGCAGTTATAAAATCCAGTCAGACATATTGGGTGTCTTGATTAGGTTGCCAGGCCTAGAAATACTTCATCGTGGCTCTCCATGCCTTTCTCTGGGTTCCTGGCATTGCCCTCTGAGAAATCCTTCCTTTTTCACAACAGATAGTGTGTGTTTGCCACTGAGCAATTTTCTCAGCCTGCTTCCTTCTAGGGAAATTTTGTAGTCCAAAGTCTACTTTTCATATTGTACTGTTTCTGTCCCTCTCAGGCCAACCTGATAATGTTTCTGAGTGTGTAATTCTTTTAAAGATTGTGGATTTTCCGTGAACCTTATTAAGTTGAACTGTTAGACAAAAGCCATACCTACAAATCCTTTCAATGTAGCCCAATCTCTTCCTTGGGATTTTTCTGAGATGGCTGAGGAACAATAGTACACTTAAGCTTTCCAGAGACCCCCCCCCCCTTTTTTTTATTTTAAATTTTTATTTGTGGTTGTGCTGGGTCTTTGTTGTTGCATGTGGGCTTCCTTGAGTTGTGATGAGTGGTGGCTGCTCTCTAGTTGTGGTGTGCAGGTTTCCCACTATGCTGGCTTCTCACTGTGGGGCGTGGGCTCTAGGGTGCATGAATGGGCTCTAGAGCGAGGACACAGTAGTTGTGGTGTGTGGGCTTCGTTGCCCCTTGGCATTTAGGATCTTCCTGGACCAGGGATCGATGGCATTTAGGATCTTCCTGGACCAGGGATCGAACTAGTGTCCCCTGCATTACAAGGCAGATACTTAACCTCTGGACCACCAGGGAAGTCCCAAGAGGCCCTATGGTTTGACTGAGAGCATCTGTGATACACACTTTAAATCTCCTCAGAGTCTTTTTCTGATTAGATCACCCTCTAAAGAATCACCTCGATGACCCTGCAGTCTAAACAAAAGACCGTTCAGTCCTTGTTTTCTTACTAAACCCATTTATTTTTCCTTTAGCAGTGCCTTGGATTTGTTCTTTGCTTGGAAGACATTTCTTAATTTTATTTATTTATTTATTTATTTTTTCATATCTTAATTTTAGAATCATTTGTCATCCTGAAAAGCTAAGAAGTTTCAAAAACATTGATTTCTGGCTCTGGTGTCTTTGTGTTTAGTAATTCTTCTTTAGTTTATTTCTCTCCTCTTGCATTCTACTGTAAGCAGCAAAAGAAGGCAGGTAGCACTTTTTAACACTGTTGTTGGAAATCTCTTACGTCACCCTGTTCATTACACTTTATATTTTTCATAAAACTACATGCAACAGTGTTGCTGAGGTTTCTGCTATTAAAATGCAAAGTTCCTCTTGATTCTGGGTTCCAGTAACTGTTGCTTCATTTTCTTGTAAGCCTTCACTCACTGCCTTATCAACAGTACCAGGCATCTATTAATAACTACTTCAATGCACTTTAGGTGTTTATTAATGCCATCTTTGATGCCCATTGCCCAATTCCTAAGCCACTCCCACATTTTAGATTTTTGTTGTAGTAGCATCCCATTTCCAGATACCAAAACTATACTAGCCATCAATTGTGTAATAAATTACTCTCAAATATAACAACTTTAAGTAACAAATATTTCTTATTTCACAGTTTTCAAAGGCTGCTTGGAGCAGCTTAGCTGGATGGTCCTGACTCAGGATCTCTTATGTGGTTTTAGTTGAGCTGTTGGCTGGGCTGCAGTCTATGGAGGCTTGGGTGGGGTTGGGGTTCCATTTCTAACTCTTTCCAATGGCTTTTGGCAAGAGACTTCTGTTCCTCCTCACATGGGCCTCTCCACAGGGCTACTCATGATATGGCTTCCCCAGAGTAAATGATCCAGGAGAGAAAAAGCACATTCCCAAGGAGGAAGCTACAGATTTTTTTATACTCTAGTCTCAGAAGTGGGTATCATTACATTTGCTATATCCACATCATTAGAAATTAGTCATTAAAACTAACCTACACTCAAAGGGAAGGAGATTAAGTTTTACCTCCTGAAGGGAGAAGGTTCAAAGAATATTGAGGCATACTTTCAAAATCACCACAGGCAACATGCTGACCAGGAAAGATAGTTTTAGATGGTTTTAATTTCTTTGATTCCCAGTAGTCTGATTTTAAGGTATAAAGTATCTTAAAGTAACCCAATCCCCTAGAAAAGAAGACTTAAGTAATATTAACTATATGAAGGTATTAAAGCAATTGGTCATTAAAATCACAATCTATTAATAGTTGTGGCAGAAAGAAAAGGAAAAAGAAATCTTGCATGTGTAGCTAATTTATAAAGCATTGATATAAATGAATTGAGCGTGTTCTTGTATGAATGAAAATTGGGCAATCCCACTGATGGCTTTATCTTGTGGTTCAGATTTGTGGTTAAATAATATGTTGTGAGAAGGTTTTAATCATTTATCTTGCTATTATATATACTTCCTTTTTGTTGACTTCTAGTTAACTTGAACAATCAATCCACTTGAATCTAAATTAGTCTTTTTAGAGAAAATTAATGAATTTGAAAAAATATATAATAAAGATTTAAAAGCCACAATTAAATACTATTACAATTATGAAATAGATATAGTTGTACTTCTTAGAGAGCTACAGAATTGTTATAGAACACTGCCAATTGTAATTTTCATTTACCTTTTACATTTTTCTACATAGATGCAGAGTAGGGTAGTGTTAGTTCAGTGGTTGGAATCATATTTAATGATCATAAAGGTTGGAATGGTTCTGACACAGTTATATTTTCATACATGGTTCTTTTAGGACTTGGAGATCACTAGAAGAATTGGAGAAAGAAGTTTATTCTACTCTTTCCTAATATATCCACATGAGCTGTTGTATTCAACATCAGGTCCTAAAAATGGGAAAGAGAACTATATATTAAGTAGAGTTGGCGAACAGGAAAAAAACACTGCCATTCATTATCTCTTTTTCTTAATTTTCCCTCCTTGGCCCTGGACCAAAAATTGTACAAAATTTGGGATGGCTAAAGCTAGTGATGAAGATGATGTTAGTGATTTCTCTTATAACCCTGGAAGGCCATAGATCTCAAAACCTAGGAATCAATGCATTCTGTACCTCATATCACCCTCTTGTGGCCAAAACTTAATCTTCTGGCATAATTTCTGCTTTTCATGGACCCCTCTTCCAAAGTTACATCAAAAACAAGGGATTATTTCTCACCATTTATTTATTCCTACAGTCAACTCATATAGAAGTAGGAACCTAATTTCTATGAATTCATCTGTTTTATGTGTTCAGCAGTTATAGAAATCAAGATATTCTTGTCAATACTGAATGGTTGGATTGTTGCTGTTGCCCTCTTGAAGCTGGAATCCACACAAGACTTCAAGGCCTGTTCTATTTTTGTTTCCTCAGTGCATGGTAATTATAAACAGAAATTTAAGAAATCCCTGAATATGTATGTTGACAAAGTCATAATCTTATAGAAGATGATAAAATGAATAAAATCTCAATAATTTCCATGATTATGATATTTGGGTATACAGAACAAACTGCAACTACCAGAAGTAGATAAAGTCATCAGAGAAGTATTAGGAAATACACGTGGTGGTGATTTGTAGCAGTAATGAAAGAGGAACTTCTTAAGCAGCAAACTGAAAAAGCTGTAGTGTGCTCATTTTAAAATAGATTTCTATGATTATCATAGCAGGAGCTATTTATCATCATTACTATTTTGTCATATAAAAATTTTAAATGAACTCATATTTTCCACGGCACTACAAAAATAAAAAAGGAACACTTTCCCCATATTTTTCCATATTTCCATTTTTAAAATAAAAAAATAGAATTAACTATGACAATTCAGAAAAATGAGCAAATTATAAGTATTCAGCTCAATAAACTATCATAAAGTAAGCACACTAGGTAATCACCAACCAAGCTAAGAGACAGAGGATTGTCTTCATTCCTCTCTCAAACAATGCTTCCTTCCTTCTTTCCAAGGAGCATACATTATTCTGACTTCTAGAATCATTTTGGTTGTTTTAAAACTTTACAGGAAAGTAGTTACAGAGCATGTATTCTTCAGTTTTTGGTTGCTTTTGCTAAACGTTAAATTTGAGAGTCATCAGTGTTGCAGTGAGCTATAGTTTTAAATTTTTAATTGTTATATAGAATTCAATTTTATGACTGTATACTATGTGATAACCACGATGGTGTGATCACTCACCTAGAGCCAGACATCCTGGAATGTGAAGTCAAGTGGGCCTTAGGAAGCATCACTATGAACAAAACTAGTGGAGGTGATGGAATTCCATTTGAGCTATTTCAAATCCTAAAAGATGATGCTGTGAAAGTGCTGCACTCAATATGCCAGAAAATTTGGAAAACTCAGCAGCGGTCACAGGACTGGAAAAGTTTGGTTTTCATTCCAATCCCAAAGAAAGGCAATGCCAAAGAATGCTCAAACTACTGCACAATTGCACTCATCTCACACACTAGCAAAGTAATGGTCAAAATTCTCCAAGCCAGGCTTTAACAGTACGTGAACTGTGAACTTCCACATGTTCAAGCTGAATTTAGAACAAGCAGAGGAACCAGAGATCAAATTGCCAACATCCACTGGATCATTGAAAAAGTGAGAGAGTTCCAGAAAAACATCTACTTCTGCATTATTGACTATGCCAAAGACTTTGACAAAGCATTTGACAAAATGTGGCCCACTGGAGAAGGGAATAGCAAATCACTTCAGTATTCTTGCCTTGAGAACCCCATGAACAGTATGAAAAGGCAAAATGATAGGATACTGAAAGAGGAACTCCCCAGGTCAGTAGGTGCCCAATATGCTACTGGAGATCAGTGAAGAAATAACTCCAGAAAGAATGAAGGGATGGAGCCAAAGCAAAAACAATACCCAGTTGTGGATGGGACTGGTGATAGAAGCAAGGTCCGATGCTGTAAAGAGCAATATTGCATAGGAACCTGAAATGTTGGGTCCATGAATCAAGGCAAATTGGAAGTGGTCAAAGAGGAGATGGCAAGAGTGAACGTCAACATTCTAGGAATCAGCGAACTAAAATGGACAGGAATGGGTGAATTTAACTCAGATGACCATTATATCTACTACTGTGGGCAAGAATCCCTTAGAAGAAATGGAGTAGCCATCATAGTCAACAAAAGAGACTGAAATGCAGTACTTGGATTCAATCTCAAAAATGACAGAATGATCTCTGTCTGTTTCCAAGGTAAACCATTCAGTATCATGGTAATCCAAGTCTATGCCCTGACCAGTAATGCTGAAGAAGCTGAAGTTGAATGGTTCTATGAAGACTTACAAGACCTTCTAGAACTAACGCCCCAAAAAGATGTTCTTTTCATTATAGGGGACTGGAATGCAAAAGTAGGAAGTCAAGAAACACCTGGAGTACAGAATGAAGCAGGGCAAAGGCTAAAAGAGTTTTGCCAAAAGGTCGCACTGGTCATGGCAAACACCCTCTTCCAACAACACAAGGGAAAACTCTACACATGGACATCATCAGATGGTCAACACCAAAATCAGATTGATTATATTCTTTGCAGCCAAAGATGGAGAAGCCCTATACAGTCAGCAAAAATAAGACTGGGAGCTAGCCATTAAAAAGAATTCATTTGAACCAGTCCTAATGAGATGGATGAAGCTGGAGCCCATTATACAGAGTGAAGTAAGCCAGAAAGATAAAGAACATTACAGCATACTGACACATGTATATGGAATTTAGAAAGGTGATAACGATAACCCTATATGCAGAACAGAAAAGGAGACACAGAAATACAGAACAGACTTTTGAACTTTGTGGGAGAATGTGAGGGTGGGATGTTTCAAAAGAACAGCATGTATACTATCTATGGTGAAACAGATCACCAGCCCAGGTGGGATGCACGAGACAGGTGCTCCGGCCTGGTGCACTGGGAAGACCCAGAGGAGTCGGGTGGAGAGGGAGGTGGGAGGGGGGATCGGGATTGGGAATACATGTAAATCCATGGCTGATTCATATCAATGTATGACAAAACCCACTGGAAAAAAAAAATAATAATAATAAAAAAAAAAGAAAAAAAAAAAAAAAAGACTGGGAGCTGACTGGGGCTCAGATCATGAACTCCTTATTGCCAAATTCAGACCAAAATTGAAGAAAGTAGGGAAATCCACTAGACCATTTGGGTATGACCTAAATCAAATCCCTTAAGATTATACAGTGGAAGTGAGAAATAGATTTAAGGGACTAGACCTGATAGACAGAGTGCCTGATGAACTATACATGGAGATTCGTGACATTGTACAGGAGACAGGGATCAAGACCATCCCCAAGAAAAAGAAACACCAAAAAGCAAATGGCTGTCTGAGGAGGCCTTACAAATAGCTGTGAAATGAAGAGAAGTGAAAAGCAAAGGAGAAAAGGAAAGATATTCCCATTTGAATGCAGAGTTCCAAAGAATAGCAAGGAGAGATAAGAAAGACTTCCTCAGTGATCAGTGCAAAGAAATAGGGGAAAACAATAGAATGGGAAAGACTAAACATCTCTTCAAGAAAATTAGAGATACCAAGGGAACATTTCATGCAAAGATGGGCACAATAAAGGACAGAAATGGTATGGACCTAACAGAAGCAGAAGATATTAAGAAGAGGTGGTGAATACACAGAAGAACTGCACAAAAAAGATCTTCACGACCCAGATAATCACAATGGTGTCATCACTCACCTAGAGCCAGATATCTGGGAATGTGCAGTCAAGTGGGCCTTAGGAAGCATCACTATGAACAAAGAAATATCAATAACCTCAGATATGCAGATGACACCACTGTTACGGCAGAAAGTGAAGAACTAAAGAGCCTCTTGATGAAAGTGAAAGAGGAGAGTGAAAAAGTTGGCTTAAAGCTCAACATTCAGAAAACTAAGATCATAGGATCCAGTCCCATCACTTCATGACAAATAGATGGGGAAACAGTGGAAACAGTGACAGACTTTATTTTTTTGAGCTGCAAAATCACTACAGATGGTAGTGCAGATCACTACAGCCATGAAATTAGAAGACACTTACTCCTTGGAAGGAAAGTTATAACCAACCTAGAGAGTATATTAAAAAGCAAAGACATTACTTTGCCAACAAAGTTCCGTCTAGTCAGGCTATGGTTTTTCCAGTGGTCATGTACGGATGTTAGATTTGGTCTGTGAAGAAAGCTGTGCACAGAATTGATGCTTTTGATGTGGTGTTGGAGAAGACTCTTGAGAGTCCCTTGGACTGCAAGAAGATCCAACCAGTCCATCCTAAAGGAAATAAGTCCTGAATATTCATTGAAAGGACTGATGCTGAAGCTGAAACTCCAATACTTAGGCCACCTGATGCAAAGAGCTGACTCATTTGAAAAGACCCTGATGCTGGGAATGATTGAAGGTAGGAGGAGAAGGGGACGACAGGATGAGATGTTTGGATGGCATCACTGGCTCAATTGACATGAGTTTGAGCAAGCTCTGGGAGTTAGTATGGACAGGGAAGCCTGGCGTGCTGCAGTCCATGGGGTCACAAATAGTGGGACACAACTGAGCAACTGAACTGAACTGAACTGAACTGAACTGACACTATGTAATTATTCATTTACTGTTGATAATAAAGTAAGTAAAAGTCGCTCAGTTGTGTCTGACTCTTCACGACCCCAAGGTCTATACAGTCCTTGGAATTCTCCAGGCCAGAATACTGGAGTGGGTAGCTGTGCCCTTCTCCAGGGACTTTTGATAGGCATTTGAATGATTTCCAGTTCAAGGCTATTAGAAATAATGATATTAGGAATGTTCTTGAATATGTCTTTTGGTGCACATATGCAGGCATTTCTGTTGGCTATAAATTTAAGAGTGAATTTGTTGGGCAGAGCTGGCTTCATGGACATGAAACTTGTACAATTGTACAATGCCCTGTGCTCATGTAAGTTCAGTTCTTAGTTTAAAGCCTTGTCATTGCTGTCTTGAGATACTTCTTCTTTACTGAATTATATTTGATTTATAATATTGTGTCAGTTTCATGTGTATAGCAAAGTGATTCACTTATACATTTATTTACCCATATATTCTTTTTTCCAATTCTTTCCCACTGTAAGTTATTACAAGATATTGAATATAGTGCCTTGTGCTATACAGTAGGTCCTTGCAGTTTATCTATTTTATATGTTGTAATGTGTACTGCTAATTTAGCCTTCCCTGCTTCCCCATTCGGGTAATCATCAGTTTGTTTTCTATGTCCCTGAATCTGTTTATCTTTTATAAATAAGTTCATTTGTACTATTTTTAGGACTCCACATGTATGTAAAATCATATAACATTTGTCTCTCTCTGTTTGACTTACTTCACTTAGTATGATATTCTCTAGGTCTACTATGTTGCTGAAAATGGCACTATTTCATTCTTTTTGGCTAAGTAATATTCCATTATATATATATATATACACACACACACACACATATATATGTATATATACACACATATTCCACATCTTCTTTATCCATTCATCTGTTGATGGATGTTTAGTTTACTTCCATGTCTTAGCTATTGTAAATAGTGCCACTATGAATATTGGGGTACATGTTATCTTTTAAAGTTAGAGCTTTCATCTTTTCTTGCTTGAAATTTTTAATTTTACCTTGAAACTTGTGTTTTGTAATTGAAGCCTGATGGATTAATGAGCATGTGCATAGCAGAGGAGAAAGACACAATGTCCATGTTCACAGTTCCTGGTGGGTTTACCCACCTGTGACTGAATGCCTGCAAGCACAGAATTCCAGTGGAGTCACGGTTCATGGAAGTTCAACAAGATTCAAAACAACTTTAAGATAAATGTGTTTCATCTACAGACTGAAGACAGTAAGTGGGGGATGACAGCCTTGAGAGGCCATGCTTTCAATTGAATCATAATTTTCATCAAACGCAGGGAGAAGGTAATGTATTCTAAGAATTTTGACTTTGTTTTACTAGCCAACCAAGTAACTTTGAAAATGATGACAGAGAAGGAGAGGGAAAGATAGGAGAAATCCTAGTTTCGTTTCTTTTTAGTCTTTCCTTAGTAAAGTCTAAAGTAAGCCAAAGGTAGAGGATGTAGATAGAATGTGAAGTGAAATAAAAATAGCAGAGTTAGTTTTGTGTAGTTTCCGCTGTTTGGTAGAATAAAGTACATCTGCATGTATGGGCTATAAAATACAAATTCTGTAATAGTGCTGATTCCACAGCTGAGTCGAAGGTCGTTATAGGTGCACTTAAAACTGGCATTGCACAATACAGAGATTAATTGTAAAACTCAGGCTAGTAATTTAAAATTTTAATTTTTCTTTACTTAGAAGACATTAAAGAGAAGATAAACAGCTTCACAACAAGTTGCCAGAGAAACTGAAAGGAAAATTTTTTTGTTCTAGTACCTTTTGCAGCACTTTTCTCCTGCTGTTTGAATAACATGTCCCATATTTTTATTTTGTATTGGACTCACAAATTATGCAGATAGACCCACTACATAGGGCTGTAGGGTGTGCATGACCATTTTAGAAAATATTTTTTCAAAATGTTTTACTAATTTAAACTCTACCTGAAGAGGACAAAGTTCCTGTTTTGTCCTAGTCTGCCAGCACTTGGTACTTAGATTTAGATACTCTGATGTATTTCCTTGAGGATCAGTGGGATTGAGAGCCTTTTTATATATTTGTTGGCCCTTTGGTTATGATCTTTTGTGAAGAATCTTTCTTAAGAGAACCATATGTAAATTGCTTTCTTTGTCCTTTTTGTATTAGTAGGAATGTTCGTATATTCTGAAAGTGCACTCATTGATTGTCTGGGTTGAAAATCTCTTTTCCCGCTTGTTATTAACTTAATAGAATCTTTTTATGAGCTTAGATTCATAATTTTAATTTAGTCTAATTAATTTTTTCCTTTATGATTTTTGCTTTTTGAGTCTTGTTTTAGTTATTTTTACACCATGAAGCCCCCTCGCCCCCCAATCTTGGTATCATCCATGAAATCTGGACATTTTATTGTTTTGCTGTTCATCTTTACATCTACAATACACCTGGACTTGATTTTTAATTATAGTGTGAAGCAGAGGTAATGTTTAACTTTCTATCACGTAAATATCTATTTATTTAGGCACACAGGCATGTGGGATCTTAGTTCCCCAACCAGGAATCGAACTCATGTCCCCTGCATTGGAGGTACAGAGTCTTATCCACTTGACCAGGGAAGTCCCTCACATAAATATTTTCATTCATCCAGCACTAACCTTTCTCAGATACTCTGCAGTGCTACCTTTTTAACAAAACAAAGGTCCATGTACATGGGGTCTGCTTTCTGAGCCCTCTGTTTTGCTTAATTGTTCTATTTGTCTCTCCTTGTTCCAATACCACCTGCCCAGGGTATCTTAGTTATGGAAGCTTGATAATCAGTGATTCTTGACATCTCATAAAGCAGTTCTTCTAGTCATTGGTTGCTCTTCGCCCTTTGTATTCCAATACAAATCTCACAATCCATTGGAAAATTAACATAAGAATATAAATCTGTTATGACTTTTATTGGGATTGCAATTACTTATTGATCACTTTGGATTTTCCTCTTTACAGTTGAAGCTTTTAATCCCTGAATATAGTATATGTAAATTTTCTTTAATTTCTTTCTATACTGTTTTATAATTTTCCATGTAGGGCTTCCCTGGGGGGTCAGTGGTAAAGGGTCCGATTGCCAATGCAGGGGACATGGATTCAATCCCCAGTCCAGGAGGATCCCACATGCTGTGGAGCAGCTAAGCCCCTGCACCACTACTGCTGAGGCTGTGCTTCAGAGCCTGGGAGTCACAACCACTGAACCCACGTGCCACAACTACTGAGCCCACGTGTCACAACTACTGAGCCCACGTGTCACAACTACTGAGCCCACGTGTCACAGCTACTGAGACCACGTGCCACAACCACTGAAGCCTGCATGCCCTAGAGCCTGTGCTCCGTAACAAGAGAAGCCAGCGCTATGAAGAGCCCGGACACAACTAGAGAGTAACCTCCACTTGCTGCAACTAGAGAAAAGCCTGTGTAGCCACAAAGGCCAAGCACAGCCAGAAAAAAATATGTATATATATAAATAAAATTTTCATTGTAGATTTCTTGCATATTAAAAATTGAATTAAATTAAAATTAATATTATTCCTAGATATGTGATATTTATTTATGTTATTATACTTGAATTTTAATTTTCTAGCTTTTACAGACATATACACACGTATTGTAAACAGAAACAGATTTGAGTTTTGTCATACTGACCTGTGTATGTGACCTATAGCTTTTTGTTTATTTTGTTTATATTTTTGTGCCGTTTGCAAATAATGACAAATTTCCAGTTATTAATCATTTTATTTCCTTTCCTTGATTTATTTTACTGGTTAGGATTTCCAAATATGTGGAATAGAATTGGATATATTGTGTATTTCTAATCTCATTCTATTCTTGCAGGATCCACTACTTGCATCAAATCATTAGGTATGGTGTTTTCTGTGGCTCTTTTATAAGTGCCCTTTGTAAATTAAGGAAGATTCTCTTTGTAGTTTGCTGTATTAAATTATGAAAGAGTATTGAAATTTATGCATTTATTGAGATAATCATACAGGTTTCTCTTTTATTTTGTTAATGTGAAGAATAATATTAATTGATTAAAAATGTTAACTGCATTCTTTGAATAATCTCAAATTTGTTGTGATATATAATCTTTTTAATATACTATTGTGCTTATTTTGCTTTTATTAATATTTTGTTTGGGATCTTTGTGTCAATGATCATCAATAAGAAAAACAAATATCTCCTTTCCTGTGGAGTATTTGGTAAAACATTAAAAATATTTGTTTTTGGTAATCCTTTGGGTTTGAAGATTTCTTTATGGAAAATGTTTAAATTACACACAATTCTTTTACAGCACTATTTAGATTTGCTATTTCTTTTTCTGTCATTGTAGAAAGTTATGTTCTTCTAAAGAAATGTACTGATTTACATCTAAATTTTAAAATATACTTGAATACTATTTTTCATGATATCCTTTTAATGATATTTTCAATGTCTTTATGATTCATACTGATGTCACTTTGTAATTCCCAATATTATTTATTTTGCACCTTTTTTGTCTCTTTTCTTGATTGCCAGGGATCAATCATTATTTTTATACATTTCAAATAATAAGTTTTAGGCATTGTTGATCTTCTTTATTCCACATTTATTTTTCGATTTTGTTAGTTGCTCTTACCTTTCTTTCCTCTGTACTTTCTTTGGGTTTAATTTGCTATTCTTTTTCTCAGTTTTGTAATTATCTCATTGATTTTTTACTTTTTGCTCTCTCTAATGTATGTGTTAAGACTATAAAAGTTTGGCTTTAGCTATGTTCTAAAAGTTTTGGTATTGACTGATTTCATTATCATTTAGTTCAAAATATTTTATGATTTTTGTTTCAATTTCCTTGCTGACCCATGAGTTATTTACAAAGAGTATTTTAAAAATTCTAAATATGTGAGGATTTTAATTTTATCTTTGCATTGGTTTCTAGCTTAATTCCATTGTGATAAGAAACTGCATTCTGTATGCCTGCAAGTTTTGAAATTTCTGACTTATTTTATGACCCAGAAAATGTTCAAAAAAAGGATATCTGTAGTTGTTTTGTGCAGCATTTCATATATCAAATCATTATCATATTATTGTTAAAACTTTTCTAGACATATTAGTATTTTTGTCCCATTGCTCTAGTTAATGAGAAAGGCATGGTAAAATTTCCCAGTAGGCATATTGGATTTATGTATTTTTCCTTGAAGTTTGGTCAATTTTTGCTCTATATCATCTGAGACATTATTATTATTAGATACATACAGATTTAGAATTATTATAATTTATTGGTGAATTGAAAATTTTATCATTAAATAGCTCTCTTTATCTATAGAACTGCTATAAAGAACAAACAAATTAATGTACTAGAGAGATTCCAAATTTATCACTACAGAAAATTCTTTGCTTGCTTAACTAAATGCCTTATAACATACATACTTATCACACTTTTTAAATACATATATTTTAATTGTACAGATATGTTTGAGTTATTTCTATTCTACTTGTGTTAATAGTTTAAGGCTTGGCACATTTGGCACATTTAATGGCTTGGCCATTTCTACCATGAAACTGTTTTTGATATCTCAGGGTAAAATACTTCCTCTTTTGGACCTCATGTTAATTTGCAAAATTACAGTGCAAGATTCTACCTCATCTAAATTGATTTTATTTCCACTGTAAAATTAAAACTGTTGGGGAGAAGATATTGGGTCTCATCAATGACTTAGTGACTAAATCACCACCACAAAATATATACACTCCAAAACATCTAATGTATATTTTGAGTGTACTGGAAGCTTAATATACATTTGCAAAATGAATGGAGAGATGAACAAATAAACAAGAATACTGGATTGTAGTGAAAGGAATGTTGATTGAAATGAGCAGATCTAGGTTTTTGTGTCATCTCAACTTTGGTCAAGTGTTTCAAATGTTTTCTCAGTGTCCTCACTGGGCTTCCCTGGTAGCTCAGCTGGTAAAGAATTTACCTGCAATGCAGGAGACCCTAGTTCAATTCCTGGGTTGGGAAGATCCTCTGGAGAAGGAAACAGCTACGTACTCCAGTATTTTGGCCTGCAGAATTCCCTAGACAGAGGAGCCTGGCAGGCTACAGTCCATGGGGTCACAAAGAGTCAGACATGACGGAGCAACTTTCACTTTCATTATAAAACTGGAGCAAATGCCTACCTCAAGGAGTTTTAAGGCTTAACATAATTTATCTTAATGGATATTACAGAAAAATATACAACTATAAGGTGGCCATTTGTATATTAAAAACATGGGAAGGGGAAAATATATACCTTAAAGGCATAAAATATCCTTGGATGAATACACAAGAAACTCTAGGAAGGGGAACTGGGTGGTGAGGAGGCGGGATAGGAATTTTACTTTTAACATTACATCCTCATTTGAAGTTTGGACCACATTAATTTTTCACACATATATGCATTCTTTTTAATATTCCATAGGAATAGTTCAGCTATTAAGAATAAAACAAATAGAATTTAAGAAAAATATAGTGTATTGTTATTTCATTTTGTATCAGAGAACTTGGTTCAGCAGAAGAGAACATAAAACACTTTTTGTGATGGTAGTAATAGTCAAGAATGAGATCACTGTACAAACAAATTAACTTTATAGGTAGAGGTTTAAAGAATTTGTGAACTATTTTGTTTTTATTATTTATTAGAAAGTTCTTGCTTTTGATATTTATGCTCTCACTCAGAAGCTAGAGATTGATTATTGATTATTTCTTAAATTCATTATGTAGTTTATGTTTGTTAGACTATCACAAATGTTTCCTGAATGCCCTGCCACAAACAGAGAGCTTTCTAGGGCATGGAGCAGGGAAGTACACCTACTCATCTCCTTGATGTTGAATACTGTCCTCCTTGGTTGACCTGGCAGCATTTGTAGGTCTATGTGACTTAATGACAGGGGATGGGGCCCTCATTCACCTTAATCAGCCATCAACCTTGGTGATAAATGGAGTGACACATGTGGCAGACTAATGGCCTTTACCTCCAGAATTTCTACAGAGCTTTTCTGAGTCAACTTTTTGGTCATTTAAAATATTTCTTGATATCCAGTAACTCTTACTAATGTTTGGCTTTGTCTGTGTTCTGGGCATTTTCAATTGCACTAGATGACCAGGGATTTGAAATCCAATCTAAGGAAATACTGTTCTCCTTAAACTGTTCTTGTTGAACTTGGGTGGATTGAAACTAATATCTAGTCTGAGGATGAAGGGTGGTTTTGAAGGTCTTCCATCTCTGTCTTCTAGGTTGGCAGGAATAAAGCAAAAATTGACCTCACTCTGTCTCCAGCTACTGTAAAATGGTTTCTGATTTAAAAGAAAAATAAAACTTTCTTATTCTCCTTTACAAATTCTCAGCTTCACTAAATTCAGTTTATCATGTTTTAAACTAAATAAAATTAAAAAGACTTTGGGATGAATGTTTTCTATTTATAATTTGTTTAGGTATCCCAGCTTCTTAATCATATCTCTCAAAAGAGTTAAGTTTTTTTTTTTTAACCTTTCAAAAAGACTCAAGTTTTTTTATCTTTTAAAATCTGTTATATTTCCTTTGAGAAGTAAATGAGATGTTTGCCCTGAGTCCTGCAATTTCCAAATTTGAACATCAAAAATACATCACTACTGGCACTATATTAACATATTTTTATAGTTACCACTAAGCTGCAAGTAATAAGAATTTGTTGTTCAGCTTCGGCTTGATTAAAAAACTGAGCAAGTCATTATGCAGTCATGATTTTTGTTTCTGTTGCTCAAAGTAAAATGTATTATGAACCAATTTTCTAGGTGTTTCAGTTATGCATTGTCTATGATTTAGAGTGGCTTGTTAAAGAGCAATAGGTAACTAAAACAAAAGGCAATGACATCTATTCATTTTCTCCTTATTCTGGAGTTTGAAGAGGGCTCAGTGGTGATGTATTGTCTTTGAGCCATGTGGTGTTGACTGGGGTAATTCAAGCTTCACTTACATGTTGATAATCTGGGGTGGCTGGATCAGCTGGGGGCTGGCTCGTCTTCTCTCTTTTCTTTCAAATTCTCTTATTATCCAATTCTCTCTATGTACATAGTTGTCTATCTATCTTCTTGCCAGAATTTATCCATCTATCAATCATTATCTATCTATCTATTTAGTCATCCACCCAGCCACCCATTTGTCCATGCACCTATCCATCCAAGAGGCTTCTCCTCTCTGACATAGTAGTTGAACTTCTTTATATGGCTACTGTCTTCCAAGAGAATTAAAGTAGAACCTACCAATTTCATAAGATTTAGGCCTGAAACTATCAAAACATGACTTCTGCTGTAAGCTTTTTGACAAACCTGTCACAAGGACAACCCGGATTCAAAGGGAGGAAAAGTAGATTCCCCTTCCTCAGGATGAAGTGTCGTGGACACAGAGATGAGAATAAGGGGGCCATCTTTCGAAGCAATTAATCACATCAAGACAGCAAGATCAGTCTATTAGAATCTCTCTTTGATGAGCTCCTTTACTCCTAAAAAAGGATCAGTTAATTCCCCTAAACTATGTCCTTTTATGGAATCTGGCCTTTAATCTTTATCTGATTTCCATCAATATACACAGAAGGTTTTTTCTAATTCTCACATTTCAGATTTAATGCTCAAGTTTGCCTTCCTTCCTGGCTCCCCAGGTGGCACAGTGGTGAAGAATCCACCTGCCAATGCAGGAGATACAGGAGACATGTGTTCTATCCCTGGGTCAGGAAGACCCTCTGGAGTAGGAAATGGCAACCTACTCCAGTATTCCTGCCTGGAAAATTTCATGGACAGAGTCCTGGATGGTTACAGTCCATGGGGTCACAAAGAATTGGACTCCACTGAGCATGTACGCTTTCCTTATTAGTTTTTCTAATACTTACATAGACATTTATGGAATACATACACACAAACACATGCACAAAAATGATTTCTAAAATAAGACAGATTTAGGTTTTCATTCTAGGTTTTATCACACATTAACTGTATGACTTTGAGCAAGCTACTAAAATTCTCTGATTCTCAGTTTCCTTACTGGATTTATAGAAATAACTATTGGGTTGGCCAAAAAGTTTATTCAGGTCTTTTTGTAACTATAGCATAGTTCTGAGGTTTGAATGAGATGGGCAATATATGATGTATAAGGCTTCAATATTATTAACTACTATCATATCTTCTCTTATGGCTTCAAGATCATTTATAAAAATAATGTTTATTTTCACTCTCATTTTTCCAGGTTCTCTGTGGTTTGAGCAACTACGGGAATGGTGGTGCCATTTACTTAGTGAAAAAGACTGAGGCAAGAGTATGTTTTGGGACAAGTAATTTTCTGGGTAAGAAATTATCCCAGAGGCTATTAGATGATATATAAACATATATTCAATTGTATATATATGTTCATATATATACATGCACACATGTAAAATGTATATAAATACATAGCAAAACATGTAGACCAGAGGGAACGGAGGAGGAAGAGACAGAGGAAGAGAGGGGGAAGGGAATAATTAATTTTATAAGCAATGATTCCAACTGATGATGAATAACTAAAGATTATTCATTACTCTTTGTTCTCAAAGGCAGAGATTTTACCTTAGTCATCTTCCTAGTTTCCATAATACACACACTGCCTATCACCTAAATGTAGTAGAGTGTTATAATTTTAATCTGAATTGTATTAACACATTCCTTATAGAGTTAAATTGAGAAATAATCTGGCAACAATTTTTAGAGTTCATCAGTATTTCAGATTCAGTTATACCCTGTCATGCCTTTCATTTGCTGGGTGTTTGAAATACCTTTCTTTGCTTTCTCAATATTGTAATACAATGGGGAACAACTTACAATATGAGTAATCTCTTTGAATTCTAAGGCTCATAGCTTCTATTATAATTTGAACAAAATATGCATCTTGTAATTTATTAACATTCAATACCAACTAACATTTACAATTCATATCATATTTTCATAGTCATTACAAAATTTGATAAAAATAAACCCTTAGGGTGTCATCCTTATGCCCATATGACAGATAATGAGTTTAAGCATGAGCAAGTGAATGGCAGAGGTAGGACTCAAGTACGTGTCTTTCAAACTCCAGAATCTATGCAATAATAAAAGTTTTGTTATAAGAATCATCTTTGGGGATCTGTGTTATTCCTAATTCTTATTATTATAAATAGTTTGAAATGACTATATATTTCAAAATTTCTAATTAATTTTGGTAACATCTTTTTTAAAATGCACCAACTGTGATTCTTCCACAACTTTTCATCATGAATCTGTGGTTCATTTTAAATATATACATTATAAATTCATAATTATAGTGAACAAAATGCTAGTCAAAGAAATTCACCAGAAATGATAATAAATCTATCATTAAAAAAGATTTTAAAAAACAGTGCTCTTGGCTAGTTATAAGATTTCTGAAATCAAAATTATTCCAACTATAGCAAACTGGCACTCATTCTAGGTTTATCCAGCCCACAGCAGGTTCAGTGTTATACTGAACTTCATTCATGGCAAATGGATTCTGCCCTTGCACTAAAATTCAGTGATGTGGAACTCTGGTTTCAAAACCAGTTAATGGACTGGCTACTGCCCTAGAAGCTGTTGTTGATGATCTGAGCATTTGCTAGGCTTCTCTTTCTGAACAACTAGTGATTAAGCCTCTTCTCTTACTAACAATAGCAAACACATAAGCCCTCAGCCTGTACCAGGCTTTATAGAGTTATATTTCATAGAACTATTTAGTTCCTGACATGTTATGATAGTTCTGTCTAAACTTTCAAGAAAAGAGTTAAACTAGATGACACAAATAGTCATTGGTCAAGGCAAGCTGAAACACTCCTGTCCTTTGTACGTTCTTTTATTTTTTTTCCATTTATTTTTATTAGTTGGAGGCTAATTACTTTACAATATTGTAGTGGTTTTTGCCATACATTGACACGAATCAGCCATGGATTTACATGTATTCCCCATCCCAATTCCCCCTCTCACCTCCCTCCCCACCCCTCTTTGTACATTCTTAAAAGCTTGCAAAACACTTTCTCAGACTTATCTAGCCCTCAAGATGGTTTCAGGGGCAGGTATTTTAATTGAAATACTACAGGAGAAGGAACTGAAGTTTAGAGAGGTTAAGTGACTTACCCAAGACCCCTTTGGTGGTAGCAGAGTAGGGTCCTGGGGCATCATAGTTAAAGCAGGGAGACAGAGAGACTCGAATTCATGTTCCATTGTCTTTCCCATTTCTCAGCTCTGTGACTTTTGACAAGTTCCTTAAAAATATCTGAGGCAGTTTCCTCATCTGCCTTGGCTTTGTCAGAGGATTGCTCTTCGGTCTGAGTGAACCGTTGACTGTGGAAGTGTCTGACGCTAAAAATGTCTGTGTGTGTGTTAGTTACATTATTTAACCTTTGGGGAAGAGATGGGAGATGACACAGTGCTGTAGACTACGACATGTCAGGTCAGATCTGGTTCTTCCTAACATGTGCTGTGGGAACTTGAGTGTGTTACTATAACTCTCCGGGTCTCGATTTCCTCTGTTGTGAAATATGTGTCATAATATGACCCTGCGGAACTGTGAACACTGACCAGCGTGACACAGGTGAAGTCTGAAGCGCAGCACCAGACTCTCAGCAGGTATTAGGTGAGTGTCAGGGCTCCTCCCTCTGGCTCCCAGCCTGGGGCTGGCGTCAGGATGACGGCACTGGCCCCATGGAGAGCACTGAGTGGTTTGCTCCTAGCATGGATGAGATGTGGGGGCTGATGCAGATCGTTCCATGGGTGAGGAATCTGAGACCTGGAGGGGCAAGCTAACTTGCCCAGATCACAGAGCTAACTGCAGAGTTAGAAGTTGAACACAATTCTGATTTCAACTCCAGCACTCTTTTTCTCTCTTTACAATATTGTATACTTAGTTGCTCAGTCTTGTCTGACTTTTTGCAACCTCATGGGTTGTATAGCCCACCAGGCTCCTCTGTTCATGGGATTCTCCAGGCAAGAATACTGGAGTGGGTTGCCATTTCCTTTTCCAGGGGATATTCCTGACCTAGGGATTGAACGCGAGTCTCCAGCATTACAGGTAGATTCTTTACAGTGTGAACCACTGTGGAAGCCCAGTTTTACAATATTGCAGTAAACTTTTAAAAAATATACAGTAAACTATTACCCAGTAAATAACAGCATTATTTATACTTCTCTTGCCTTGTGAAAGTGGTTTTTATTAGAGCAGTTGAATCAAACTGAATTGTTCTACTTCACCAATAGCCAGGTGCAGGACTTTAAGCCTAGAAACATTTCTTTTTATCTCTTGAGCTACTGTCTGTAACAGGACAGCAGGGATTATATGGTCCCTGTGCGTGGTGTCTAAACCTGTGCCCCCGTGGAAACGAGTCACACACATTCAGTGTCTGCTTATTGATTTCAAATTCCCTGTTGCTATTACTCCAGAGACTTGTGTGTTTCCAATGAAAGATGAACTAGGAAGAGTCCAGCATCAGGAAACCCAGATTCCAGTTCCACATTCAGTATTAACTAGCTGTCAAACCTTGTTGGTAACCCGTCTACTACTACCATTCCCACCCCCCACCCGATGGCTCTAAAGATCCTGAAGTGAGTTTTTAATATTTCTATTGCTGCTTTAACAAATTGCCACAAACAGTGGCTTTAGACAACAGGTTTATTTTCTCATAGTTCTGGAGGCCAGAAGTCAGAAATGGGTGTTATGGGGCTAAAATCAAGACGTCGGTTCTTTCTGAAGGTTCACAGGAGAATCCATTTCTTTGCAGTTTTTAGCATCTAGTTGTTGTTCAGTCAAATCTGACTCTTTGCAGCCCATGGACTGCAGCACACCAGGCTTCCCTGTCCATCACCATCTCCCGGAGCTTGCTCAAACTCATGTCCGTTGAGTCAGTGATGCCATCCAACCATCTCATCCTCTGTTGTCCCCTTCTCTTCCTGCCTTCAGTCTTTCCCAGCATCAGAGTCTTTTCCCACTGAGTCGCCTCTTTGCAACAGGTGGCCAAAGTATTGGAGCTTCAACTTCAGCATCAGTTCTTCCAGTGAATATTCAGGACTGATTTCCTTTAGGATGGACTGGTTGGATCTCCTTGCAGCCCAATGGACTCTCAAGAGTCTTCTCCAACACTACAGTTCAAAAGCATCAATTCTTTGGCACTCAGCCTTCTTTATGATCCAACTCTCACATCCATACATGACTGCAGGAAAAACCATCACTTTGACTATACGGACCTTTGTAGGCAAAGTAATGTCTCTGCTTTTTGTCATAGTTTATCTTCCAAGGAGCAAGCATCTTGTAGTTTCATGGCTGCAGTCACCATCCTCAGTGATTTTGGAGCACAAGAAAATGAAACAAGAAAATGGGAAAAGAGCTCATCAAGAAAATTAGCATTTTGAGGCTCCCTATATTCCCTGGCATCACTCCCATCTCCTGCTTCCATGATCACTTCTCTTCCTCTCTCTGCCTCCTCCGATGTTTTTATAAATACCCCTGTAATTACAGTGGACTCACCTGAATACTCCGGGATATTCTTACCATCTCAGTATCATTTGAAAATTCCTTTTTGCCACTTAAGGAAACATTCAGAGGTTTTAGATTGATGGGATGTGGCATATCTGTGTGTGGGGGGATTATTTTACTTACCACAGTAACAAATCAGTCAATGATTCGATAGAGAACTGAGGAGTAGAGTAGGAAAGAATGAACTTGGTTTTGGTAACTTCATTTATTTCTTATAATTGTGAACAATGGCAGGAAATAAAGTGAATAAACTTAGGAGTCATATAGACCTAGATTCAAATTCCAAGTATGCTACTTCTTGCTGTGTGCCTTTAGGCAAATGGCATAACCTCTCTGATTCTCTGCTTACTCATCTCTAAAATGGGAATAATAATATGTTTTTTTTTGTGTGTGTGTGTGTGTGAGAACTGAATCAGATAATGCACAGAATGTCAAGCTATTAAATAGTGACTAGTACAGGTTAAGGTCTCAGTAAATGAGGCTGTCAACACCATTAAAGCCCAGGTCTTGCTTCTAATTCTGTGTGTGATCTCAGAAAAATTCTACCCCCTACCACTTCTTTTTCTTTTTAAAATTTGGGCCTTGGGTGCATAGTTGAGATCATTGTACTCCTTACTGTTTTCCTGGGGCAATATCACTTTTGTTTAATTTTCGTTTAGTCAAGTTTCAATACTATTATCTCTTCCTCTGGTTCTTATTCCCACTTCCTCCACTGCCTTCTCAACAAACCCTCTCTAATGTGTCTAATGTGCTTGCTATGTGTCTTTGGATTCATATATATTCTTTTAAAAGACACAGTATGTTATAATACATGTGTGTATGTGTGTGTGTTAGTCACTCAGTCGTGTCCAACTCTTTGTGACCCTAAGTACGTAGCCTGCCAGGCTCCTCTGTCCATGGGATTCTCCAGGCAAGAATACTGGAGTGGGTTGCCATTCCCTTCTGCAGGGGATCTCCCCAACCCAGGGATCCAACCAGGGTCTCCTATATTGCAAGCAGATTCTTTACCGTTTGAGCCACCACGTACATGTTTTAAATTAAATGTTATATATTTGCTCTAAAGTGTGTCTATTTCTTACTTTTTTTTCACTCACTGGTTGCATTGTTTAGGATTTGTCCACCTCAGCCCATGTGGTGATGGGCATCTATCCTGACTACAGATGGATATCCATTCATAGGCATCTTCATACATACATGCATGCTTAGTTGCTTTAGTCTTGTCCCACTCTTTGAGACTCTATGAATTGTAGCCTGCCAGGCTCCTCTGTCCACGGGGAGTCTCTAGGCAAGAATATTGGAGTGGGTTGCCATGCCCTCCTCCAGGGGATCTTCCCAAACCAGGGATCAAACCCACGTCTCCTATGTCTCCTGTACTACAGGTGGATTTTTTACCCATGGAGCCACCTGAGAAGCCCATGAATCTTCATAGATTTGTGCAAAAGTTTCTCTGGCATATACACACACTAGTTAGAAGAAGGGTCATGGGATAAGTACTGACAGATTGCACTATAAAAAGGCTATATCATTTCTTCCACCACTTGAACAAGTGTTCCTGTTCACTTCGTATTTTCTGACTTTGACTTTTGCCATCTGAAGGGTACAAAAAGCTATTATTTATTTTTTCAACTCTCTTAAGCACTATTGGACGTAAGCATAGCTTTATATACTAGCTGGTTTTACAGAGTTCTCTGTTTTATGGACACAAATAATAAACATAATTTATATGATACTGATTGTTTGCTCATTTCTTTTCTTGGCTTAACTAGATTTTGTTGTTATTTGTTAATTTATTGGTGTCCCTTGAATGTTCTAGATGCTACTTCGTTGTTGGGGTTAGACATTTCAAATTTCTTGTCCAAATCTTCATTCTTCTGTTAACTCTATAATATCTATTATCAGTTAGTTCAGTTCAGTTGCTCAGTTGTGTCTGACTCTTTGCAACCCCATGAACCGCAGCACGCCAGGCCTCCCTGTCCATCACCAACTCCCGGAGTCTACCAAAACCCATATCCATTAAGTCCGTGATGCCATCCAACCATCTCATCCTCTATCTTCCCCTTCTCCTCCTGCCCTCAATCTTTCCCAGCATCAGGGTCTTTTCAAATGAGTTAGCTCTTTGCATCAGGTGGCCAAAGTATTGGAGATATACTTAGATGTAAATTTTGTGTCAATAATAAATGCTATAAATAACTTTGCCTAATCACATGTACTTTAAGATTGCAAGAGTTTCTTTGATGAAAAGATACTCAATCATTTTCCCTCTGATGATGTGTGAATTGTGGGTCCTATTAAAAATGTTCTCCCCATTCCAAGACAACAAAAATACTTTCCTGTATTTTTGTCTATTAGCTTTATATAGTTCTTCATACTTTCGGTTTCTTAAACCTTCAAGGCTTACTTTTGTGGGAGGTATGAGGTAGAGATCCAGCTTATTTTTCTCCTAGGTGATTTCTTAACACCATCTCACATACAGCACATCCTTTCTTTCCTTGTCTTTGGTACTGTACCCATCACATGACAAGTTTCCATATGCACCTGGACCTATTTCTGAACTCAATATTTAGCTTAATGGTCTATCTGTCCCTGTATGAATACTGTGTATTTAAAAGAACTGCTACTATGGATGTATATGTGTGCTTAGTTGCTTTAGTCGTGTCCAACTCTTTGCGACCCCATGGACCGTAGCCTCCCAAGGCTCCTCTGTCCATGGGAATTCTCCAGGCAAGTATACTGGAGTGGATTACATGCCCTCCTCCAGGGGATCTTCCCATCCCAGGGATCGAACCCAGGTCTCCTGCACTGCAGGCAGATTCTTTACTGTCTGAGCCACCAGGATACATAGTGTAACTTAATTTCTGGAGCAGAGTCCCTTCCCTTTTCTATACTTAAAGAACAAAGTTTGGTATTCACGAATTTTTATTCTTCCATGTCCTAAATGTGCTGAGGTCCCCTAAAATTTCTACTGCACTTTTGATGGGGATTTCATTAAAATGACAAGTAAAATCTTTGATTTTTGGCACTGGCTGAGGCATGAAGACAAATGTCTATGTATACAAGAGAGCTATTTCTAACATTTACTACAAATTATTGAGGGATGAAAAGTACATTCATGCATAGGGACTGGGGAGTATCTTTGAAATGTAAACTATGGCTTTTTGTTTAACTTGCAATCACAGCAAAGGTGCAATGTTGTGAGAATGTTTCTATAGTCATAAAATTATAGTATTTGAGTAACATTTTATGAAGTCCTTCCATGTACATTCACAATTGCAAACAGAAGCGCCCAACTTAAGAGATTCTGGGGTCACTGATCATTTCCACGTAATGTTGACATTGTGGGCTATCAGGTTCCTTCTGAAGTGTTTTTAGTCCAAAGCCTTAATGGAGATTAAATGTACACTTTTTGGGTGATGTATCTATGGTAATCTAAACATTTACTTAACTCTGGAAGCATAGTTATTTAAATATTACCATGGTGCATAAGATATCTGGCTGTCTCACCAAAGCGATCTCTTTCTCCAGAAACAAGTATTTTGAAAAAATGTGACCATTGGAGAAGTGTCGGCCAGAAAATATTTTGCTCTACTCCAAATGCAGCGGGCCTGGCAGTAGCCCCACCTGCCTGCAGTACCCATCTTATGTATAGATCTGTGTCCATTTCCCATTTAGGTCTTCCCTGTCTTTGGTGAGTTGGCTTCAGGAAGTAATCAGAGGGTCATCTAGATCGAGGCATAAGTGGTCCATAAGACATACAGTCCTGCACTCTCAGTGATAGCTGCATTAGGATAGAAGCCCCGGTCTCAAACTAGTGATATGGATCTGCAAAGTAGGCAGTGATCCTTTCTGAAGACCCTGAAATTATGATTCAGATTCCATCTATGCAAAATCTCAACTTTAGAACTAAGGAAAGGATGCCAACAAAATGAACATCCTAGACTTGTCCCTCTTGCACTGTTGGTGGAAATGTAAATTGATACAGCCACTATCAGTGGTAAAGAATCTGCCTGTCAATGCAGGAGACGCAGGAGACACACATTCAGTCCCTGGGTTGGGAAGATCCCTTGGAGAAGGAAATGGCAGCCCACTCTAGTATTCTTGCCAGGGAAATCCCGTGGACAGAGGAGCCTGGCCGGCTATAGTCCATGGGGTTGCAAAAAAGTTGGTCATGACTGAGCATGCACACCATGCCATAAACTACAGAGAACAGTATGGAAGTTCCTTAAAAAACTAAAAATAGAACTACCATGTGGCCCCGCAATTCTACTGCTGGGCGTATATCCAGAGAAAACCATAATTCAGAAAGACATATACACCCCTGTGTTCATTGCAGTGCTATTTACAATAGACAGGACATGGAAATAATCTAAATGTCCATCAACAGAGGACTGGATAAAAAAGATGTGGTACATATATACAATGGAATATTACTAAGCTAAAAGAAGGAATGAAATTGGGTTATTTGCAGAGACATGGATGGACCTAGAGGCTGTCATACATAGTGAAGTAAGTCAGGAAGAGAAAAACAAATACTATATATTAACACATAAATGTGGAACAAAAAAATGCTATAGACGATCTTATTTACAAAGTAGAAAGAGAGACACAGATGTAGAGAACAAACGTGTGGCTACTAAGGGGGAAGGTGGGGTGGGATGAATTGGGAGATTGGAATTGACATATATACACTGTTGATACTATGTACAGAATAGATAACTAGTGAGAGCCTATTGTAGAGCACAGGGAACTCTGCTCCATACTCTGCGGTGAGCTAAATGGGAAGGAAATCCAAAAAAAGGGAGATGTATGTGTATGTATAGCTGATTTATTTTGCTACACAGTAGGAACTAACACAACATTGAAAAGCAATATACTCCAACAAAAATTTTAAAAATGTACTGTTACCAGGTTATCTCTAGTAAATATAAAACTCCAAGTACTAGCTGTCCGTCCTTCCAGCCCCAAAGGGCTGGATTTGCCGTGAGCCTCTCAGCAAAGGGTGTGAAGGTTGTCACTGGTCTCCACTCTCTTCTCCTCTGAGCTCCTGCAAGAGAGTGAGGAGGCATCTGAGCATGCAGGAGGGTTCCAGGAAGCCTACATGACCCACCCAAACACAGCTTGGGCTCACTGGCTCAAAACCTACCTAAGATGTGGACTCCAAGGGTCATGTCCTTGAATTTGTCCTAGACAATTACATTTGCCTACAAAAATAATTCATAAGGAACGTATTCAGCTTTTTCAAAGGAAAATATTAGCCTTTCTGAGAAGTCATCAGTTACAGAAGAACCTCCTTCCAGCTAAGTCAGTAAATTCAGAAGAAATATCACTTTACTATAGCAGTTCATCTGTAAGGAATATGACAGTTATTTTGGTTGAACTTTACTCAAAACGATCCAACTTAACCTTTGCAAAAGGCTTAGGTCAACAATTAGTCAGCACCTAGTTTCTACCAAAAGTAGACTGAATTTTCCAAAGCTGTGTTGGGGTTATAAGGAGCCAATGGGAAAAAGGAAGCAAGGGTCAGGCTGAGTTCAACTTGGGGTTGGGGCGTGCTTTCCGAAACTCTGCCCTTCCAGGCTGCCCACAGATTAAGTGGGGCAAAATGATTAACAAAACTGTGTACTGGGGACACAGTCAACCATTTCAAATATGCCCTGACTGACAAGAATGCATTTCTCAGCCATGGGTCAAGAGGAGACTAATCACACTTCACAGTGGATTCTAGACATGTTTTGCTTGTTTTCAGTGAAAGTCTTAGAAAGTTAATCATGGAGCTGAATAATTTCTCTTAGTCCCTTCTTAGTTACCTGGAAATCCCTAGAGATAGAGACAATGGCTTACTTGTTTTAACTCCCTAACATGCAGCACAATGCCCAGCACATAGTAACTGCTTAATTAATATTTGCTAAGTGATGGGATAATATCAGCAGACTGATGCAAGGGAGCAGCTTCATAATCTGGCTATGTTGGGAGGTCTTCTCAGTGTGAAAGGATGTGCAAATGTAAGTTCATTTTGAGGGTGGGTGGAAGGCTTCTCTAACTTATAGCTAATCACCTTAGAAACCAAAGAATGTGGGGCTAGTGGTAAAGAACCCGCCTGCCAGTGCAGGAGACATAAGAGACATGGGTTTGATCCCTGGGTCAGGAAGATCCCCCGGAGGAGGGCATGGCAAACCCACCCCAGTATTCTTGCCTGGAGAATCCCATGGTCAGAGGAGTCTGGTGGGCTATAGTCCATAGGGTCTCATAGAGTCGGACACGACTGAAGTGACTGAACACATATGTAGTTTATTAGACAAGGTTTCCATCACCTAGCACTGGATCCAAAGAAATGTCATTATTAGGAAGGAATGGAAATAGGCAGGAGAAGGGCTGTCTGGGGCTTAAGGGTAGAGAAAAGAGAAGGAGGGACTTTAAAGGAAACTGGATCAGAAGAGGTCAGAAAGACAGTTCTACCCAAGCCAATATTCAAACTTCTGGGCCTGCTAGACTATGAGAACAAGCAGATTTGCTGGATTTATGGCAATCTAGGAAGCAGTAATTAGTTTTTAATCAAACATTTAGTAAGATGCGGGCAGCTCGCTGGTACCTCACTGGCATTAAGCAATAGGGACAGTGCGGGGGCAGGGAATGGGGGAATGAAACTCATAGACTGCACCCACATCTACTTAGTAGAACATCACTCCCCACACTCTTTCCCATTAGATTCTGATGAGGAAGCTCTCACCCTGAGTGATCCCACCCTTCTTTTCTAGCACTTCTGCTCTGTGGTCAGAGAAATGGGTTAAGATTGGAGTGGAGAGCAAAGGGGTGATGTATATCATACCTGGATGAGACCCCTCTGGGGAAAACTCAGAAACAGACACGACTGGGGAAGGATGGGATTCTGTCTCCTCCACCCTTTTGTTCTTCCCACCCCCTAGTTTGTGTGGGTCTTTGAGCATGACCCCACTTTGTAATTACACAGTGTGTGATGGTCACCACCGGGGGAACTGGGTGGTGGATCAGCTTCATTTAAACCCTCAAAAGAGCACATCTTTGCTTTCTAACAGGATTGGCTGTCCAGGCCTCCCCTGGGCCTGTGTGGTCTTTTCAGGCTCTGTCCCAAGGCCTGTTGCAGCAACTCCTGCCTTGCTCTCCTTTTCGAAAATGGGACAGTTCTTGGTCTCTGGGATCTTGCCTCCTCCCTGGCCCCCAGTCTTCAGGGACCCACTTGTCTTCTGGTTTATTTTCCCCCTCCCAGAGGTAGTCTTTTATCTGGGCTGAGGACAGTCCCTCTATTCTGCTACTTCTTCCAAGACTCTCAGCATGTAAATTCCTTTTTCCTTTTCATTTCCCCCACACTTTCTAAATCCTTCCGTGTTAGAATTTGTGAAATAAAACCTGGAAATTTTTGCTTTTGGCTCTGCTACAGACCTCTCTGAAGGCAATGAAGAGCTGGCACAGAGCCAGCTACTTGTTTGAAAGAGGAAGAGGAAGGGAGAAAACATAGGGAAGGGGAGAAAAAAAAATTCCTCAAGGTTTAAAATATATATTTTCAACTATATTTCAAATATATTCGAGTATTTGTAGGTGCTCTGATTCAAAATTCTAATCATATTAATAACATAAAAAACCAAACATTTCCAGTGATTTCCCTGGTAGTCCAGGGGTTAGATCCCATGCTTCCATTACTAGAGACTGACTGCAAGGGGGAACCAGCAAGTTCCCTGGTGGGGAAACTAAGATCCCATAAGCCAGGTGGTGTGGCCAAAAGAAAGAAATACAGAAATAAACCTTTCCTCACTTGAAGGGGAGATATTTATAGACAGATCGGACTTTTGGGGTCTCTCAAATGCCACTATATATGCAGCTTTCCCCAAGTGAATAAAAAACCTCCCGGAACACAATATCCTGGAATATTTGGTTTGCTGACTAATATTTCCTGCCATCTCCCCAAAAGCTGAAAGTTGATCTCTTTTTGACTTCCTCTCTTTTTTGTTTTACTATTGTGTGTGAGTTGCTCAGTCGTGTCCGACTCTTTGCGACCCCATGGATTGTATGTAGCTCACCAGGCTCCTCTGGCCACGGAATTCTCCAGACAAGAATACTGGAGTGGGTTGCCGTCCCCTTCTCCAGGGGATCTTCTGAACCCAGGGATCGAACCTGGGTCTCTCTCATTGCAGGAAGATTCTTTACTGTCTGAGCCACCAGGGAAGTCCTACTAACAGTAAAATCTGATTTTCTTACACCTTTCTTCTATCAAATTTGGCTTATTTGCCCTGAATCACTTCTAAGAAACTTCTACAAACTTTACTAAAAGTTTGTAAATTTCTTATAAACTAGATTCTTTATAAAATTTATTAAAAATCTCCCATTTCTCTCTTCCTGGCCGCCTCCCTCTGTCCTGTCAAGTCTTCCAGCACTTTCAGAAAAACTCCTCTGCTGCCCTCTTGTGGGCATCTGCAGATATCAGGCATGCTCCCCAAAGCCACTGAAACTGGCTGGATCACTGGTGTGGAAATGGGCGGGATAATCACCTAGCTCCAGGGATGAGCTCCTTGTAGGTTGCTTTCCTCTCTGGCAGGAGCCAGGACACTTACCCACAGTCACAGCTACACTCGTTTTTTGTTATTTAATTTAATTGGTAGAGTCAGCAAGTTTTCTGTTATTGGCAGCTTATAAATAGTTTCCACTATTTTTCTGTCTCAGTCCCAAGGTTTGGAGTCAGGGAAGAAAGCAAAGCATTTCATAAATGTAAGAAGCTTCTCCCTGTGCAGAGTGGATGCCTCCTTTGAACAAGCAACCTGCCTCTCCCTGGACTATTACAAACAGTGATCAGAATGGTCTTCTCAGGTGTCCAGATTGACCTTCATTCTGGGCACCAGGGGGTTACTGTGGGCCATCTGTGCTGCTGCTTTTCTTTACCTCCAGGGTGGGACCCTTCGTTTTTTGTTTTAAATAAAAGGAATATGTTCATTTGCACATTAGAAGAATCAGATAGTGAAAGAAGGACAGTAGAGGTCATCTGTAATGTCAACACACTGACAAGCTGTTGGCAGTTTGCGTTGTCATCCCACATGTGCATATAACTCTCTGAGGAGCTGTGTCCTGGTATAGGAGTGGTTCCGTATCCCTCTTCTCACACACCACATGCACTCCTTTTGCTGTGCTGTGCTGTGTAATTTGCATCATTCTTTTCATGCTGCATAGCCTCAGAGCCTTTGCACTCAACTTTTCCTTAAGAGGATGGGAAGATTTAGGAGGTGTTCCCCCCTGCCAGCTCCTTGTTGCCTCAGCTGAAATATTGCCAACCCCATATGGTCCTCCCTATCCCTCAGCACAGGGAGCTTTCTCTGTCATTTGTCATTTCCTTCATGCAGCGTGCCTTGTCAGTCCTATTGATAATGAATTTGTTCATTTCTTTGTTTCCTTGTTTTAGGTTTTTCCTGAGAACCAAGGCCTTCTCTATCTTTTATCCTCAGGGCCTAGGATAGTATGCATTGCAAAGAATTTCCTTGGTCAATAATTGTTGACTGACAGAATTCATTCTAAAGCTGTACCAAAGGTGATCAATTCATTTCCTTTTGCAGAGCCTGTAGGTGGTACCCTGTGTTTTAATATTTTCAACAGCGCTGCAAGAATGACTTTGTGCACTTGAACCCTTCTTTTCTCCCTCCCAACATTAAATTGAATCATTTAAAACATACAGAAAAATAGAAAGGAAAATGCAACAAACACCCGTATATTTGTCATCAAGATTAAAAATTTGTTAATGCAACATTTTGCCACATTTACTTTCTCTCTCTCCCTGCATACTTTTTTGATGAACCTTTTAAAAGTCACAGACTTCACAATACTTCACCCCTGAACACTTTAGCCTGCATCTCCCAAGAATAAGTATCTTCTCCCAAATAAGCACATGATATTAGCACACCTAAAAAGTTAATAATAATGAATAATTATCTGATATAACCTGAGAGTCATCCTATATTCAAATCTTCTCAACTGTATCTAAAAATGCTTTAATAACTGTTTTATTTATTTATATTTTTGAATCAGAATAAACCAAGTTTCATGTCCTATAGCAGAGCAGGAAATGGCAACCCACTCCAGTGTTCTTGCCTGGAGAGTCCTGGATGGAGGAACCTGGTGGGCTGCTGTCCATAGGGTCGCATAGAGTCGGACACAACTGAAGCGACTTAGCATACATGCATGCGTTGGAGAAGAAAATGGCAACCCACTCCAGTATTCTTGCCTGGAGAATCCCAGGGATGGAGGAGCCTGGTGGGCTGCTGTCTATGGAGTCGCACAGAGTCGGATACAACTGAAGCAACTTAGCAGCAGCAGGGTGCCCTATAGTTATTTGTATGTTGTATCTGTCTAGATCAATCTATTAGAAGTGGCATCTTATTATTCTTTATTATTCATTTTTTAAAAATGACATTAGATTTTTTAAAAGTTTTTATTATTATTTACTTATGCATTTATTTATTTGGCTGTTCTGGGTCTTCGTTGCTGCCCCAGTTTTTCTCTAGTTGTGGAGAGCGGGGGCTACTCTCTAGATATGGTGCGTGGGCTTCTTTCTGCGGTGGCCTCCCTTGTTGTGGAGCACAAGCTCTAGGGCACCTGGACTTCAGTATTTGCGGCTCCCGGGCTCTCGAGCACAGGCTCAGCAGCTGTGGTGCCTAGGCTCAGATGTTTCTGGGCATGTAGGATCTTCCTGGACCAGGATGGAACCTGTGTCTCCTGCTTTGGCAGGTGGACTCTTCACCAGAGAGCCACCAGGGAAACCCTGACATTTAATTTTTAAAGAACTAGATTAGTTTTCTTATAGAAAACTCCAGATAATCTGCCTATCCATTTTCTTGCAGTTTCATTTACTTTGTTTTTCTTCCCCCCATGTTTCCTATCACTGAAGTTAGATCAGGATACTGCCTTTGATTATATGATTATAGTCACTCATAGTCATGATTCTTTTTGATATTAAAATTGTCCCAAACTTGTCCATGAGATGTCCCTTTGGCCAGCCTCCTTGTCCTTGATATAAACTCATTAATCTTTGAGTGTGCTTCTGCTTTTTGGCACAGAACTATATCACAGCCACACCTTATGTTTTCTGCCTATACCTGCAACCTCTGATTTCTCCAAGGAGTGCTATTTGCTGTTATTTTTTTAAAAAAAGAAAAAAATTGTTTAAAAACAAAAAATTGGGTGCTGCATTTACTCAATATTATTAGAGTTCTGTTGTTTCCAGGACCTCTTAGTGGGCCAAACTGTTATATACATACATAAAATTTTTTCAATTCAAATTTATATTATAAAGATTTTTCTTAACTTCTTTTATTTTATATCTTTATTTTAAACACTCACTGGTCAAAACTCACCAAGGAAAAAGCTTTATTTTGCTGGTTGTAGTCAGGGAAAATATACACAATAGGGAACCAGGTGGCATCTCAAAATTGGGAAATTAGGAAGGGTGCAGGGGGTGGGAGTTAAACACATGATAGTCTCTGCAGGAATTATTTAGAATTTGTGAAGTCTGGGAGTTTTAGCTATTGTTTGTAGTTTTATGTTTAGAACACAGATGTCCCTATGAGTTATTGTTAAGAATGTGGACTCTTCTATAAAAGGACTGTGGGCTGAATGAACTGGCGTTTGAGCTTAGATCATTTGTCTTGCATGTTATGGTTTGGTATATTTCCTGTAGAAACAACTTAGAAATGTGTGTCAGGCCTCCATCTGTATTTTTAAGGGAACTGGGAATCTGGTGATTCTGCTATGTGGCAGAACTATATTGTAAATTGTCACCAGCTCCCCAGCCCAACAACTACCCTTTGTTTCTACAGCTTCACAATCCCCAATCACTAACTCTTGAGTCAGCATTTTACTTCAAAAGACAAGAACTCAGGATCTTGTACAGTTTCAATATTCTTTGTTTTCTCTTTCTCTTTTTTAAAAAAAGTTTGTTGTTGTTCTCTAGAAGCTCATTGAGCTTCTTTAAGATGATTATTTTGAAATCTCAAATTCGTTAGGATAAGTTACTGGAGATTTACTTTGTGTCTTATTTTGCTGATACTTCTGCTCCCTGCAGCTTTGCACCGGCTTCTGTGATTTGAAAAAGTAACTCCCCTCATAGCTTTAATGAACTGGCTATGGCAGGGAAAAGCTTTTAGCAATTGGCCTGGCTAGAAGTTCTGGGAGCTCTCAAACATTTTCCAAGGAGGTGCACATTCCATGCCTCATCTTCCTCCTAGAAGAGACGTTTCAGGGCTGTGTGTCTTCCCCCAGACTTGCAGAGTTGTGCTACCACCCACCATGAGCTGCTGTCCTTCCTGCTCCCCCCCACAACCCCATTACCTAGGGCAGATGTTGAATTCATGCTCTATCCTTCTCGTTCCCATCTGAGGGAGAAATCTCAAGGTTATGCTCCTTCTCTCAAATTCACAGAGCTGTGTGACTTCCATAAACTACCTGTCCCTTTTCCTAGGGCAGTGCTTTGAAAAGCCTGGCCATTGAGTGTGCATGCCTCTTCTCTCCCTCCCTCCTGAAGAGGAAGTCCCAGAATTGTGCGTCATGTCCCAATCTTGCAGAGCTATGCCAAGGCTAAGAGAGACTCACTTTCTGCTGCCCTCGTGTTTATTTCTCATTTGAAGTAAGGGACCCTTTAAAATTTTCTTTTATGCTAGTTAGTCATTGATAGAGGTGTTAACAGCTATCAGCTTTGTTCTTGCCACGTTTGTACATTTTGATATATTGTGTTGAATTCATGTTTTTATTTATTTCAAAGTATTTCTAATTTCTCTTGTGATGTTTTCTTTGACACAGTCATTGTTTAGGAACATGTTATTTAATTTCCACATATTTGTAAATCCCCAAATTTCCCTCTGTTACTGATTTCTAATTTAAAGTCCATTATGTTCAGGGAATATATTTACATGATTTCAATCCTTTAAAAGATTTTGCAGCCTTGTGTATGGTCTGTCTTAAAGAACGTTTCAGGTGTGTTTTAAAAGAAGAGGTGTGTTGTGTTGCTGTTGGGAAAACTACTCTACAGTTGTCGGGTAGGTCTAGTGGTTTGATAGTGATGCTGAGTCCTTTATATCCTTGTTGATTTTATATTTAGTTGTTCTACCACCTAATTCAAAGCTTTTGTGGTTCTGCAGTTTTACCATGTTGTGTCTATATGGATATTTTTGGAAGTAATTTTCTTTGATTAATTGGTCTTGAATTTGTGGTTTGGTTTCCTTTCAATATTTCTGGAAAATAATTATCCACCAATATTTCTTCTTTAAAGTTTTAAAAACTGATGCATAGTTGACATAAAATATTATATTAGCTTCAGGTGTACAACATAGTGATTCACCCTTTATATATATTACAGGTTAATCACTTTGTTAAGACTGTTAATCATTCATCACTATATAAAGTGATTACAATATTGTTGTCTATATTCACTATGTTGTATGTTACATTTCCATGACTTATTTATTATATAAATATAAGTTTATGCCTGTTAATTCCCTTCACCTATTCGGCCCAACTCATCCTCCCCTTCCCTCTAGTGACCATCAGTTTGTCCTCTGTATCTGTAAGTTATTTCAGTTTTGTTTTGTGTGCTTTTAAAAAAATTTTTTAAATTCTACATGTACGTGAAATCACACGGTATTTGTCTTTCTCTATCTGTTTTGTTTCAGGAGCATAATAGCCTCTAGGTCCATCCATGCTGTCGCAAATGGCAACTTTTTATCCTTTGTTAATGGCTGGGAAATATTCCATTGTATATGTATATCACATCTGCTTTGTCCATTCATCTATTGGCAGACACTTATGTTGCTTCCATATCTTGGTCACTGTAAATAATGTTGCAGTGAACCTAGGGGTGCATATATCTCTTCAAATTAGTGTTTTTGTCTTATTTGGTTAGATACTCTGAAGTGGATTTTCTGTATTGAATGGTAGTTCTATTTTTAATTTTTTGGAGAAAGCACCATTTTGTTTTCCATAGTGGCTGCACCAATTTACATTCCCACCAACAGTACATGAATGTTTCCTTTTCTCCACATCCTTACCAACACTTGTTTTTTGTGTGTCTTCTTGACAATGGCCATGAATAGCCACTCTGACAGTTGTGAGATAACATCTCATTGTGTTTTGATTTGCATTTCCCTGATGATTAGTGATGTTGAGCATCTTCTCATGTGTCTGTACATCATCTCTCTGTCTTCCTATGAAACGTGTATTTAGTCTTCTGCCCATTTTTCAACTGGACTGTTTATTTTTTTGTTATTGAGTTGTAATGAACTCTTTATATATTTTTATATTAACCACTTATTGAGTATATTGTTTGCAAATACCTTCTCCCATTCAGTAGATTGCTTTTTCCTTTCTTGATGGTTTCCTTTGCTGTACAAAGCTTTTCAGTTTGATGCAGTTCTACTTTTTTGCTTTTGCTTCCCTCACCTGAGAAGACAGACCCCTCAAAATATCTCTAAGGCCAGTGTCAAAGAGCATACTCCTGATGTTTTCTTCTAAGAGTTTTATGTTTTCAGGTTTACATTTAAGTGTCTAATCCACTTTGAGTTTATTTTTATATATTGTAAAAGTAAGTGTTCCAGTTTGATTCTTTTGCATGCAGCTATTCAATTTTCCCAACATTTATTGAAGAGACTATCTTTTCCTCCCTGTAAGTTCTAGGCTCACTGGTTGTAAATCAGTTGGCCATATAAGTGTGGGTGTTTTTCTGGGCTCTCTATTCTGTTCTGTTGACCTATATGTCTGCTTTTGTGCCAGTACTATACAGTTTTGATTGATATATTTGATAGCATAGTTTGATAACAGGGTATGTAATATTTCAGTTTTGTTCTTTCTCAATATTGCTTTGCAAAAAAGATTTGATATATATCACAGGGGATTATCTTCAATATCTTGTAATAACCTATAATTGAAAATAATCTGAAAAATAATATATGTGTATATGTATAACTGAAAAACCTCACTGTGTACCTGAAACATTGTAAGTCAACTATACTTCAATAATATATATATGTTAAGAAAAAAAGTGATTGCTTTGGCTATCTGAGGTCTTTTGTGGTTCCATAGAAATTTTAGGACTATTTGTTCCAGAATCATAAAAAATGCTAAAGGCACTTGGATAAGGATTGTATTCAATTTGTAAATTGCTTTGGGTAGTATGGATATTTCAACAATATTAATTCTTCCAATCCATGACCCAGGTATATCTTTCCATTTATTTATATTGTCTTCAACTTCTTTCATCAATATCTTTTGGGTTTCAGAGTATAGAGCTTTTACCTCCTTAGTTAGATTTATTCTTTGGTGTATTCATTTTAAAGCAATTGTAAACTGGGTTGTATTTCTTAATTCCTCTTTTTGTCAGTTTACTTTTAGTGTATAGAAACACAAGAGGTTTTTGTATATTAAGTTTAATCCTGCAACTTGACTGAGTTCATTTACCGATTCGAATAATTTTTTGTGGAGTCTGAATTTTTCCATACAGAGTATCATGCAATATTATTTCCTTCCTTCTATTAACTTTGAGATTTGTTGTTATCTACTTTCTTAGTTCCTTTAGGTGTAAAGTTAGATCATTTATTTGATATTTTCCTTGTTTCCTGAGGTAGACTTGTATCACTATAAACTTTTCTCTTAGAACTGCTTTTGCCAAAACCCATAGATTTTGGAATGTTGTGCTTTCATTTTCATTTGTCTCAAGGTATTTTTAAAATTTCCTCTTTGATTTTTTTTTTTTTTTGTTCTTGAGCCATTGAGTTTTCACAAGAATGCTATTTAGTCTCCATGCGTTTGTGTTTTCATCCAGTTCTCTTTTTGTAATTGATTTCTAGTCTTATACCATTGTGGTTATAAAAGATGCTTGATACAATTTCAACCTTCTTAAATTTATTGAGATTTGTTTCATGGCCTAAACTTGTGATATATCCTGAAGAATGCTTCATGCACACTTGAAAAGAATATGTATTCTGCTGTTTTGGGGTAGAATGTTCTATGTACATCTGGTCTAAAGTGTTGTTTAAGGCCAATGTTTCCTTATTGATTTTCTGTTTGGATGATCTATCCATTGACATAAGTGAGGTGTTAAAGTACCTCACTGTTTCTTATATTATTGTCAATACTCCTTTAATAGCTGGCAATATTTATGTATATATGTGCTCTGATGTTTGGTGCATGTTAAGTTGCTCCAGTTGTGTTTGACTCGTTGTGACCCTATGGACTGTAGCCTGCCAGGCTCCTTTGTCCATGGGATTCTCCAGGAGAAAATACTGGAGTGGGTTGCCATAGCCCCCTCCAGGGGATCTTCTCCACTCAGGGATCAAACCCGCATCTCTTACATCTCCTGCATTGGCAGGCGGGTTCTTGTATTTGTGGAATTATCATCACAGTAAGTCTAGCTAACATCTATTGTCACAAATAGCTATAATATTTTTTCCTAATGATGAGAACTTTTTTATTTTGGATGATGAAGAATTCAATATTTAATAGAGGAAAACAATAGAATGGGAAAGACTAGAGAACTCAAGAAAATTAGAGATATAAAGGGAACATTTCATGCAAAGCTGGGCACAATAAAGGACAGAAATGGTATGGACCTAATAGAAGCAGAAGATATTAAGAAGAGGTGTCAAGAATATACAGAAGAACTGTACAAAAAAGATCTTCAAGACCCAGATAACCACGATGGTATGATCACTCACCTAGAGCCAGACATCCTGGAGTGTGAGGTTAAGTGGACCTTAGGAAGCATCACTACAAACAAAGCTAGTGGAGGCGTTGGAATTTCAGCTGAGCTATTTAAAATCCTAAAAGATGATGCTGTTAACGTGTTGCACTCAATATGCCAGCAAATTTGGAAAACTCAGGAGTAGCCACTGGACTAGAAAAGATCAGTTTTCATTCCAATCGCAAAGAAAGGCAATACCAAAGAATGTTTAAACTACTGCACAATTGCACTCATCTCACACATTAGCAAGGGCTTCCCTGATAGCTCAGTTGGTAAAGAATCTGACTGCAATGCAGGAGACCCCTGGTTTGATTCCTGGGTTGGGAAGATCCATTGGAGAAGGGATAGGCTAACCACTCCAGTACTCTTGGGCTTTCCTTGTGGCTCAGCTTGCGGTTCAGCTGGTAAAGAATCCATCTGCAATGCAGGAGACCTCGGTTCAATCCCTGGGTTGGGAAGATCCCCTGGAGAAGGGAGAGGCTACCCACTCCAGTATTCTGGCCTGGAGAATACCATGGACTGTATAGTCCTTGGGGTCGCAAAGAGTCAGACATGACTGAGTGACTTTCACTTCACTTCACATGTTAGCAAAGTAATGCTCAAAATTCTCCAAGCCAAGTTTCAACAGTACTTGGACCAAGAACTTTCAGATTTTCAAGCCGGATTTAGAAAAGGCAGAAGAGCCAGAGATCAAATTGCCATCATCAAAAAAGCAAGAGAGTTCCAGAAAAACATCTACTTCTGTTTTATTGACTATTTTAAAGTCTTTGACTCGGTGGATCACAACAAACTGTGGAACATGTTTAAAGAGATGGGAATACCAGACCACCTGACCTACCTCCTGAGAAACCTATGTGTAGGTCAAGAAGCAATAGTTAGAGCTGGACATGGAACAATGGACTGGTTCCAAATAGGGAAAGGAGTACATCAAGGCTGTATATTGTCACCCTGCTTATTTAACTTCTATGCAGAGTACATCATGTGAAATGCTGGGCTGGATGAAGCACAAACTAGAATCAAGATTGCTGGGAGAAATATCAATAACCTCAGTTACACAGATGATACCACCCTTATGGCACAATGTGAAGAAGAACTAAAGAGCCTCTTGATGAAAGTGAAAGAGGAGAGTGAAAAAGTTGGCTTAAAATTCAATATTCAAAAAACAAAGATCATGGCATCTGGTCCCATTACTTCGTGGGAAATAGATGGGAAAACAATGGAAACAATGACAGACTTTATTTTCTTGGGCTCCAAAATCACTGCAGATGGTGACTGCAGCCTTGAGATTAAAAGATGCTTGCTCAAGCTTCCCTAGCCAGGAAACTCATCTAACCCCACCCTCAGGGAGGAACCTCTACAATAAAGAGGACCACAAACTTCCAGCATACAGAAAGGCCACCCCAAACACAGCAATCTAAACAAAATGAAAAGGCAGAGAAATATTCAGCAGGTAAAGGAACATGATAAATACCCACCAAATCAAACAAAAAAGGAAGAGATAGGGAGTCTACCTGAAAAAGTATTCAGAATGACGATAGTAAAGATGATCCAAAATCTTGAAAGCACAATGGAGTTACAGATGAATAGACTGGAGACAAGGATTGAGAAAATGCAAGAAATGTTTAACAAGGACCTAGAGGAAATAAAAAAAGAGTTAATCAATAGTGAATAATGCAATAACTGAGATCAAAAACACTCTGAAGGGAACCAACAGTAGAATAACTGAGGCAGAAGATAGGATAAGTGAGGTGGAAGGTAGAATGGTGGAAATAAATGAATTAAAGAGAGAAAAAAGAAAAAAGAATTAAAAGAAATGAGGACAACCTCAGAGACCTCTGGGAAAATGTCAAATGCCCCAACATTCGAATCATAGGAGTCCCAGAAGTAGAAGACAAAAAGAAAGGCCATGAGAAAATACTTGAGGAGATAATAGTTGAAAACTTCCCTAAAACGGGGAAGGAAATAATCACCCAAGTCCCAGAAACCCAGAGAGTCCCAAACAGGATAAACCCAAGGTGAAACACCCCAAGACACATACTAATCAAAGTAACAAAGATCAAACACAAAGAGCAAATATTAAAAGCAGAAAGAGAGAAACAACAAATAGCACATAAGAGGATTTCCATAAGGATAACAGTTGATCTTTTAATAGAAACTCTTCAGGCCAGAAGGGAATGGCATGACACACTTAAAGTGATGATAGAGAAAAACCTACAACCTAGATTTACTGTACCCAGCAAGGATCTCATTCAGATATGAAGGAGAAATCAAAAGCTTTACAGACAAGCAAAAGCTCAGGGAATTCAACACCACCAAACCAGCTCTTCAACAAATGCTAAAGGATCTTCTCTAGACAGGAAACACAGAAAAGGTGTATAAACTCGAGCCCAAAACAACAAAGTAAATGGCAACAGGATCATACTTATCAATAATTACCTTAAATTTAAATGGGTTTAATGCCCCAACCAAAAGACAAAGACTGGCTGAATAGATACAAAAACAAGACCCCTATATATGCTGTCTACAAGAGAACCACTTCAAAACAAGGGACACGTACAGACCGAAAGTGAAGGGCTGGAAAAAGATATTTCACACAAATGGAGACCAAAAGAAAGCAGGAGTAGCAATACTCATATTAGATAAAATAGACTTTGAAATAAAGGCCGTGAAAAGAGACAAAGAAGGACACTACATAATGATCAAAGGATCAATCGAAGAAGAAGAGATAACAATTATAAATATATATGCATCCAACACAGGAGCACCACAATATGTAAGACAAACACTAACAAGTATGAAAGGGGAAATTAACAATAACATAATAATAGTGGGAGACTTTAATACCCGCTCACACCCATGGATAGATCAACTAGACAGAAAATTAGCAAGGAAACACAAACTTTAAATGATGCAATGGGGAAGTTAGACCTAATTGATATCTATAGGCTATTTCATCCCAATACAATGAATTTCACCTTTTTCTCAAGTGCACATGGAACCTTCTCCAGAATAGATTACATCCTGGGCCATAAATCTAGACTTGGTAAATTAAAAAAAAATTGCAATCATTTCAAGCATCTTTTCTGATCATAATGTGATAATACAAACATATGGAGGCTAAACAACATGCTTCTGAATAACCAACAAATCACAGAAGACATAAAAAGAAATCAAATTATGCATAGAAATGAGTGAAAATGAAAACACAACAACCCAAAACCTATGAGATTCAGTAAAAGCAGTGTTAAGGAGAGGGTTCATAGCAATACAAGTTTACCTCAAGAAACAAGAGAAAAATCAAATAAATAACTTAACTTTACACCTAAAACAGCTAGAAAAAGAAGAAATGAAGAACCCTAGGGTTAGTAGAAGGAAAGAAATCATAAAAATCAGGACAGAAATAAATGAAAAAGAAACAAAGGAGACCCTAGCAAAAACAAAACAAAGTTAAAAGCTGTTTTTTTTTTTTTTTTTTTGAGAAGATAAATAAAATAGACAAACCATTAGCCAGACTCATCAAGAAAAAAGGGAGAAGAATCAAATCATCAAAATTAGAAATGAAAATGGAGAAATCACAACAAACAACACAGAAATACAATGATCATAAGAGACTACTATCAGCAACTATATACCAATAAAATGGACAACTTGGAAGAAAGGGACAAATTCTTAGAAAAGTATAACCTTCCAAAACTGAATCAGGAAGAAATATAAAATCTTAACAGACCCATCAGAAGCACAAAAATCAAAACTGTAATAAAAAAATCTTCCAAAAAACAAAAGCCCAAGACCAGATGGTTTCAAAAGTGAAGTCTACCAAAAGTTTAGAGAAAAGCTAACACCTACCTTACTCAAACTCTTCCAGAAAATTGCAGAGGAAGGTAAACTTCCAAACTCATTCTGTGAGGCCACCATCAACCTAATACCAAAACCAGACAAAGAGGTCACACAAAAAAGAAAACTACAGGCCAATATCACTGATGAACATAGATGCAAAAATCCTTAACAAAATTCTAGCAAACAGAAACCGACAACATATTAAAAAGATCATACACCATTACCAAGTGGGCTTTATCCCAGGGATGCAAGGATTCTTCAATATTTGCAAATCAATCAATGTGATACACCCCATTAACAAATTGAAAGGTAAAAACCATACAGCTATCTCAATAGATGCAGAGAAAGTGTTTGACAAAATTCAACATTCATTTATGATAAAAACCCTCCAGAAAGCAGGTATAGAAGGAACATACCACAACATAATAAAAGCCATCTATGATAAACCCACAGCAAACATTATCCTCAATGGTTAAAAATTGAAGGCATTTCCCCTAAAGTCAGGAACAAGGCAAGGGTGCCCATTCTCACCACTACTATTCAACATAGTTTTGGAAGTTTAAGCCACAGCAACCAGAGAAGAAAAAGAAATAAAAGGAATCCGGATTGGAAAAGAAGAAGTAAAACTCCCACTGTTTGCAGATGACATGATCCTCTATATAGAAAACCCTAAAGACTCCACCAGAAAATTACTAGAGCTAATCAATGAACATAGTAAAGTTGCAGGATGTAAAATTAACACACAGAAATCCCTCACATTCCTATATGCTAACAATGAGAAAACAGAAAGAGAAATTAAGGAAACAATTTCATTCACCAATGCAATGAAAAGAATGAAATACTTAGGAATAAATCTACCTAAAGAAGCAGAAGACCTATATATAGAAGACTCTAAAACACTGATGAAAGAAATCAAAGATGACACAGATAGATGGAGAAATATTCCATGTTCATGGGTCAGAAGAATCAATAAAGTGAAAATGAGTATTCTATCCAAAGCAATCTATAGATTCAATGCAATCCCTATCAGGCTACTAATGATATTTTTCAGAGAACTAGAGCAAATAATTTCACAGCTTGTGTGGAAATACAAAAAACCTCAAATAGCCAAAACAATCTTGAGAAAGAAGAATGGAACTGGAGGAATCAACCTTCAGACTTCAGACTATACTACAAAGCTACTGTCATCAAGACAGTATGGTACTGGTACAAAGATGGAAATATAGATCAATGGAACAAAATAGAAAGCCCAGAGATAAATCCACACACCTATGGACACCTTATCTTTGACAAAGGAGGCAAGAATATACAGTGGAAAAAAGACAACCTCTTTAACAAGTGGTGCTGGGAAAACTGGTCAACCACTTGTAAAAGAATGAAACTAGAACACTTTCTAACACCATACACAAAAATAAACTCATAAAGATCTAAACGTAAGACCAGAAACTATAAAACTCCCAGTGTAAAACATAGGCAAAACTCTCTCTGACATAAATAACAGCAGGATCCTCTATGACCCACCTCCCAGAATAATGGAAATAAAAGCAAAAATAAACAAATGGGACCTAATTAAATTTAGAAGCTTTTGCACAATGAAGGAAACTATAAGCAAGGTGAAAAGACAGCCTTCAGAATGGGAGAAAATAACAGCAAATGAAGCAACTGACAAAGAATTATCTCAAAAATATACAAGCAGCTCATGCAGCTCAGTTCCAGAAAAATAAATGACCCAATAAAAAAATGGGCCAAAGAACTAAATAGACCTTTCTCCAAAGAAGACATACAGATGGCTAACAAACACATGAAAAGATGCTCAACATCCCTCATTATCAGAGAAATGCAAACCAAAACCAGAATGAGCTACCATCTCAAGCCAGTCAGAATGGCTGCTATCAAAAAGTCTATAAACAATAAATGCTGGAGAGGGTGTGGAGAAAAGGGAACCCTCTTACACTGTTGGTGGGAATGCAAACTAGTACAGCCACTATGGAGAACAGTGTGGAGATTCCTTAAAAAACTGGAAATAGAACTGCCATATGACCCAGCAATCCCACTGCTGGGCATACACACTGAGGAAACCAGAATTGAAAGAGACATGTTCATCACAGCATTATTTTACAATAGCTAGGACATGGAAGCAACCTAGATGTCCATCAGCTGATGAATGGATAAGAAAGCTGTGGTACATATACACAATGGAATATTACTCAGCTATTAAAAAGAATGCATTTGAATCAGTTCTAATGAGCTGGAAGAAACTGGAGCCTATTATACAGAGTGAAGTAAGTCAGAAAGAAAAACCCTAATATGGTATATTAACGCATATATATGGAATTTAGAAAGATGGTAACAATGACCCTATATGCGAGATAGCAAAAGAGACACAGATGTAAGAACAGACTTTTGGACTCTGTGGGAGAAGGCGAGGGTGGGATGATTTGAGACAATAACATTGAAACATGTACATTACCATATGTGAAGTGGATCGCCAGTCCAGGTTTGATGCATGACATGGGGTGTTCAGGGCCAGTGTGCTGGGATGACCCTGAGGGATGGGATGGGGAGGGAAGAGGGTAGGGGGTTTAGGATGGGGAACACATGACACCCATGGCTGATTTATGTCAATGTATAGCAAAAACCACTACAATATTGTAAAGTAATTGGCCTCCAATTAAAATTAATTAATTAATTAATTAAAAAAAAAAAAAAAAGATGCTTGCTCCTTGGAAGAAAAGCTATGACAAACCTAGACAGCAATTAAAATACAGAGACACCACTTTGCCGACAAAGGTCCATCTAGTCAAAGCTATGGTTTTTCAGTAGTCATGTATGGATGTGAGAATTGGACTATAAAGAAAACTGAGCACTGAAGAATTGATGCTTTTGAACTGAGGTGTTGGAGAAGCCTTTTGCAAGTCCCTTGGACTGCAAGGAGATCAAACCAGAAAATCATCCTGAATATTCATTGGAAGGACTGATGTTAAAGCTGAAACTCCAAAACTTTGGCCACCTGATGCAAAGAACTGATTCATTGGAAAAGACCCTGATGCTGGGAAAATTGAAGGCAGGAGAAAGGGATGACAGAAGATGAAATGTTTGGATGGCATCACTGACTTGATGGAATGAGTTTGAGTAAACTCTGGGAGTTGGTGATGGATAGGGAAGCCTGGTGTGCTACAGTCCATGGGGTCGCAAAGAGTCAGACAAAACTGAGTGACTGAACTGAACTGATTGTGTGTATTATGATGAACAACAGTGATTTCAGACTTTGAGGAAATAGTCTAGGATAGGAAAGAGATAGAAAATGTTATAACATTATAGAAGTATTGAATCGTTAACTCCCAAGATATAAATAAAAGAAGTAAGCTTCAAACCCATGTATCAGTATATGCCCACCCTAATAGTATTGGCTTTATTTTTACAGTTACAACTACATACACATTGGCCGTTTTAAAGTGCCTGTGGGAATTTAAGCCTAAACTTTTCTTTCTTTTTTTTTTTTTAAATGTAGTATCTTTGTATCAAGGTGATGGTGATCTCATAGGATGACTTTGGATGTGTTTCCTTCTCTTCAATCCTTTGGAAGAGTTTAAGAAGGACTGCTATCAGTTGTTCTTTGTATGTTTGGTATAATTTCCCAGTGATGCCATTTGGTTCTGGCCTTTTCTTTGCTGGGAGTTTTTTAAAAAAAATATAGATTATATTCACTTAATGAGAACTTTTAACATCTACTCTCTTAGCAACTTTCAAACATACAATACAGTGCTGTTAACTATGGTCACCATGGCAACTGTAGTATATTACATGCCCATAGACTCTTTGGACAAGTTCTGGCTTTTGAACCCTGGCCCCTTATCTCATAATGCCTTCAAAACTGGTGGTACATTCTCTTGTTTGGCAAATGCTATTGGGAAAAAGCAGTTTCAATGCTCTACCCAACTCTTTGAGTTCACTTTCCTGTGAAATTTGACCTAATGATGTCATTTGCAAAAATTTTTATTGCTTTTAAAAAGATACATTTTTAAATGCAGAATTTTCACTTCTTTTCAGTACAAGGCTTTGTCTGAAGAGATTATTCAGATTAGGTCACTGTATTTTGCAATTCCTAGGCTTCAGTAATTTCCAGTACTTACTATCTGCTCCTTCTGCCTCTTGCCTCTGTTCTCAAGCCCACTGCACTTATGGTACCAGTTAGCATACTTCTATGTCCTACTTGAGTGTCTTATCCATCCTCTCTCAGGCTTTTCTTCAAGCTATGAAAGGCAGATCATTTTGCACAAGCACAGCTTAGAAGTTTAGAGGGGTTAAAGACCTCTAAGGTAACTCTCAATTGAAGGGAAACATAAGTTGTTGGAAAAATCTTCACGTCCTTCAAAGGGACACTTCAGAAACACGTTCAGTGTAGTTCTTCAGAATCGCATCCAGTGTAGTTCTTCAGAATATCCATCTTGAGATTGATCTGCAGTTTCCCACAAGGGTAACAAGCTCAGTAATTCACCTTTTTGACTTTTTCCATTTTCCCTTTCTTACTTTCACTATCCCCCTTCACCCTTCTTCTGGCTTCTTGTCACTGCTTCTCAAATAAACTGTGTGCATCCACGTCTCTTTTCTGGGAGGGAGAACCCAAGAATAAACATTCTTTCCAAAGGAGCTTAAGACCTTACTACTTCTCTCCTCATTTCAATTAACCTTGAGAGAACTTACTGGGGCTTCCCAGGTGGCTCAGGGGTAAAGAATCTGCCTGCCAATGCAGGAGACGTGGGTTCGATTCCTGGGTTGGGAAGATCCCTTGGAGAAGGAAGCGGCAAACCCACTCCAGTATTCTTGCCTGGGAAATCCCATAGACAGAGGAGCCTGGCAGGCTGCAGTTCATGGGGTCACAAAAGAGTCAGACATGATTTAGCAATTAAACAGCAAGAGAACTTACATTATAGCCAGTGTTTATGTTAAGAAACTTATGGAATCAAAATTATCATTGCATGCATGTGATATATTTGTATATGTAGATTCACACTTTTTATAGCTGAATTTCTATAGATTCTACATTGAATTTATATTGAATTCAACAAAGATCTTGTCGCAGGAAAATTCATATATTACTGGATAGATCATGATTTTGAGTTGCCACATGGTGGCAGTGTCTGCAAGTCTTTATATCTTAGGTTTGGACTTGTGCTGCTTCCATGGGAACTGTGTTCTTGAATCTGTGCTTAGAATGAATAGTCTAGTAAATGCAGGCAGGAAAGTCTGTATATATTTCAGCAAAGCAAGTTTACTCAAGCTGAGCATGTACCCAGATGTTATGCTTCCTCACTCAATCAAAGAGGCTGGTAGACTCACAACAGTTGTCCCATGACCAAACCAGCCTCTTCCCCATTACCACTAACTATCTGACATCGCCCTTTTTTCTCTTAGGCCTGTTTAGGAGCTACTGGCAGTGCTATATTGTTGGGAGTTGGACAGTTAGTTGTGCAGATATGTGGATGTATGGCCGAAGGACCCAGGTAGGAACTCACTTGGATGATGCTCAGACAGGTGGACAGAAAGCATATTCCTTTTCTGTCTCTCTGCTCCAAAATGATAAGGATACTTAGACCCCAAATGCCATAGAAGTAGACACTCAGCCTGAGACCTTGGACTTGGGCCATTCCATTTATCCTGTAAGACAACCATGCATGAGAAGGTGACAACCCCTAGCATGTAGTAGCAGCAGCACACTTACCTAAACCAGGGGTGGACAAACTATGGCCATAGAACAAATCTGTCCCATTGCCTACTTTAGTAAATAAAGTCTTATTGGAACATAGCCACACCCATTTGTTTATCTTTGTCTATGTATGCTTCTTCTGAATAGTTGTGACAGAGACCTGCAAATTCTAAAGTGTTTACTATGTGGCCTTTTCTGGAAAAGTTTCCATAGATGAGGAGAACGGTGAGGACAACAGAGACCTGGTGGAAGGAACCTCACGGCCTGACTTCCTTGGACATCTTCCTACCAAATCTCTGTTTTTCTCTTTACATGGCTCCATTGCCTTCCTCACTAATAAACATGTACACCCAATCACTTTCTTACCTGATCAAATAAATCCCTTTGAAACTGGTCCAGTTGGCTAAATTTCTGTAGAAAGTGGGGTGGTACCTATGTTAGTAGAGGGTCCATGTTTTGGGGAGGTATGAAAATATCCAGCCAGTAGTGAGCACCTTGGATAATACCATGAAGGGTTATTCATTTTCACCTTTACTTTTCTTTTTATTTTAAAAGAAATATTAAATTTCTTTTATTTTTATTAAATTGTTTCATTAAATATATGTTTTAAGGAACAGATTTAAAATGTTTAAGAGCTCTTCACTAACACAGTATCCAGGAATCCTTGCTAAGAAAAAAAATGTTTGAAATATACTTGGTTTACACAGCTCAATTTCACTCACTTCAAGCAATCTTATGCCCAGGAGAGGTATCAAGAAGAGAGGCCATGGAAGCCTTTAACGTGGCTGAAATTCCACCATAGAAAAGTGGTGGAATGTGTTAGGATTCACATTCTGCAATCCTAATTCAGTCGTTCTGGACTGTCCTTTTCTAATTTCCTCTCACTCTGCTCCACACACCCATGTTTGTGCTGTAGTCATAGGATCTGGCATGACTCTGCTACCTTAGAAAGAGCATGAATTACTTTCAATTTCAGTTTAACACATCACTATACTGGAAGAGAAGACTGGCTTGATCAGTCTGCTTTAGCTTTGATAAAGGAGAGACAGAGGGGTGGAAGGAGCAAGTGAGCAACGGGTGAGAGGCCACTGGAACCATTCTTGGACTCCTGGTGTGTGGAGCAGGTATGTCCATCTTTTATGTGCTATCTAAGATTGATTTCTGATTCAATGTGACAATTGAAGAAGGGCAGATTGCTTATTGTCTGGAGGGCAGAGGTCTACAGCTGGCTTTATTTTGGGGGGGGCTACAGCTTCTCTGTTTGGATCAGTAGGGCTGCAAAGTGACAGGAACACTGTGTCTTCCTGGATGTGCTGCTTCTAGAAAGAGCCCTTATGAGATTTTGCCTGTCTTGCTTTGTCAAGCTCTGTGGCTGGCATTTGAATTCAGAGAACAAAATATTTCCTGCCAAGGAGGTTATAGGCAATTATCATTTAAAGAGATCATTTCTTTTCATCTTTATATCAGTCATACTTAAGAAAGCTTCACAGAGAGAGCTCTGAAAATTTATCTATGTACAGATTAGTTTAGTACCCACATAGCTGATGTTTAATAATTAAAGATTTTAAATCTCATCAAAACTCTTCCATTCTCTTCTCCTTCTCTCTCTCTCTTTCCCACCTGTTGTGTTTGTTGGTTTGGTTTTCATGGGTATGAAGTTGGAGCCATTTGTAGCATTTAAAAAATCTATACCATCTGGGTTTAACAATCCCTTTGGATAATTCTTCTATAGATCAAATTTCGAAGACCAGTCCTGAGTAGGACTGAACAGCTGCCCTTTGTGAATTTGAAGTTCAGAATTTTGTAGCCCATTCACAGTAAGAATTCAGAGATCTACAGATCTGTGGGGTTTTTTGTTTGTTTGTCTTCCTTTAAGGAGGGAACTGGACAATTCTAGAAATTATAAAGTAGCTGTTAGAGGCTCCTGTTTTCCTTTGTATTCTTGACTCCCACGCTGAAAAGCTAGACAAAAGCAAATGGTGCAGGAGCAATGTATGAAATTGCTTGCTGTTTTTCTCTGATAAAAATTTTTTATTTGTTGACCTTGTTTCTTAGTAACCTAGAGTTCACAGACTGTGTTCAAATCTCTTTGTTTTCTGTTTGTTTGATTTTTTGCTTTATGAGCAAAGAGAACAAAGTAGCAGTTTACTGAGGCAAAAGCAAAAGGACACACTTAGAGAAGAGTGTTGGGGCATCCCTGTAGGGTTTTTGATTTCGTATTTTTTCTTATTTTTATCATTGAATGGATGGGGTATTTTTGATTAGAGGTGGAATATTCATTGAGGGAGGTTGGGACGGGGGTGCTTCCTAAGTGGCTCAGTGGTAAAGAATCTGCCTTTTAAGCAAGAGATGCAGGAGATGTGGGTTTAATCACTGGGTTGGGAAGATCCCCTGGAGGAGGAAATGGCAACACACTCCAGTATACTTGCCTGGGAAATCCCATGGACAGAAGAGTCTGGCGGTCTACAGTCCGTGGAGTCGCAAAAGAGACACAATAGACAATGCATGCATGAATGATTTATTGAGGGGAAGACAGAACTGGTTTTTATAAAGTTGTTTGCAGTGGTTCATCTCACATGTGGTTCCTACAGCTTCCCGTAGTCTTCTCTTTAAGGAGGGAACTGGACAATTCTAGAAATTGTAAAATAGCTGTTAGAGGCTCCTGTTTTCCTTTGTGTTCTTGACTCCCACGTTGAAGAACTAGACAAAAGTAAATGGTGCAGGAGCAACATATGAAATTGCTTGCTGCTTTTCTCTGATAAAAATTTTTATTTGTAGACCTTGTTTCTTAGTAACCTAGAGTTCACAGATTGTGTTCAAATGCACAACCCAATGGATCAATCTGTTTAGTACAATTTTGTGGATAAATCTTCATCTAGTTCAAACACGTTCTGAAATTCTATTTTGTGTTGTGTGCTATGCTTAGATATAAGCATAGCAAATGCTTATAGTACTTAATTTTATTATCAAAACATCCACTGTACTGGATCTATAATTTTTCTCACATTACCCCTATAATTATCTTTAAAAACTTAAGTTTGGCTAGGTGGGGCTCTTTGTTTAAGACTACATGAATAGTAACTGATAGAGAGATTTTTTGTTTGTTTGGTTTTTGAAGTATCTTTTGATAGTATTAAATGTATCTAGAATATTTGACCTATAAATATAAAACAATATTTTAGATATTTGAATATAATATGCTTATACATTTTGATAATGAAACATGCATAGATATTGTAGGGAACTTTTAGCATAACAGCAACTGAAAATATGCCAAGAGATCCACGGTATAATAATGCTTTTAACTTTTCAAATCAAACTTTGCCTTGGAAAACAGATACAAGGAAATCCCATTTCCTTTTCATCTAGATTTACCTAGTGGTGATCTTTTGCTACATTTACTTTCTCTCTCTAAATGTATTGGGTTGGCTAAAAAGTTTCTTCAGGTTTTTCTGTAAGATTCTAAAATAAATAAATGGCCAGTAAGAATGGCTATTATTAAAAGGGGGAAAAAAAAACTCCAAACACAAATAACAAATATTGGAGATTTGCAGACCTCTAGTAATTAGTGATGTTGGGCATTTACAAAAGCAGTCACATTTCGAATTCTTTGTATACTAGTTTTGTTTTAAGTAAGTCTTTCTCTAAATTTGTCCTTGGTTTTGAGGTTTGCGATTAAGCTAAAGAGAAACAATAAAGTCTTTTTAGGCTTTTCTTTTATGCATCTTCCCTGAGCCTGTGTGTGCCTTTTCAATTTTCCCATATATGTGCTGCTTTAAAATATCTTAATTTTCCAGAGAGTCTCTCCTCAGGGCTTCTGATCATCTATTATTTGTCTTTACCCTGAAAAGGAAAAATTCAGCTTCTCCTCTCAAATTTCTATTCTCCATATTTCACTTCTGGTCATCACTTATGTGGGCATATTATCATACCAAGCAATTTTCACACACTTATTTCGAAGAGTTAGTCCATACTTTGCAGTCCACAGGCTAAGGGTTGAGTCCTCAAGTGAAAGTGAAAGAAAGTGAAAGTGAAGTCGCTCAGTCGTGTCCGACTCTTTGCTACCCTGTGGACTGTAGCCCACCAGGCTCCTCCGTCCATGGGATTCTCCAGGCAAGAGTACTGGAGTGGGTTGCTGTTTCCTTCTCCAGGGGATTTTCCTGTCCCCCAATTCAGACACAAATTGCAAGTCTAGGTTGCCACTTGGGCTTCTAACTGGCTATAGAGTGGAGTCAGGTTCAATAATTTGCTAGGATGGTTTACAGAAATCAGGAAAAATAGTTTACTTGCTAGGTTACTGATTTATTTAAAAAAAAAAAAGAAAAAAAAAGGGATACAACCCAGGAAGAGCAAGAGAGAAGAAATGCATAAAGGTAAGAAAGGGGTAGGAGAAGGAAATGGCAACCCACTCCAGTATTCTTGCCTGGAGAGTCCCAGGGACAGAGGAGGCTGGTGGGTGCCGTCTGTGGGGTCACACAGAGTCGGACACAACTGAAGCAACTTAGCAGAAGCAGCAGCAAGAAAGGTGTATGGAGTTTCCATGTTCCCTCTGGACATGATATCTTTGGTCACCTCCATGTTCATCAAGCCAGAAGCTCTCTGAACCCTTTTAGTTAGTTTTGTTTTTTCAGTTTTTTAAATAGAGGCCTCATTAAATAGCTATGGTTGATTAAATCAATGATCATTGATGATTACTCAACTTTCAGCTCTTCTCTGATCCCCAGAGGTTGGGGAATGAGGCTGAATGTTCCAAGTCTCAAATAGCATGGTTGGTTCTTTGAAATATGAACTTATCTGGGTTTGTGCTTTATATGGGCTTCCCAGGTGGCTTAGTGGTACAGAATTGGCCTGCCAATGCAGGAGATACAGGAGACAGGGGGTTCAATCTCTGAATTGGGAAGATCCCCTCGAGTAGGAAATGGCAATGTGTTCCAGTATTCTTGCGTGGTAAATTCCACGGACAGAGGAGCTTAGTGGGCTACAGTTCATGGGGTCACAAAGAGTCGGACACAACTGAGCGACTAAACAGCATCACTCATGTATTTTATGTTTCATTGTTCATTGTTCATTTTTCAGTCGCTAGGTCATGTCTGACTCTTTGGAACCCCATGGACGGCAGCATGCCAGGCTTCCCTGTCCTTCACCATCTCCTGGAGTTTTCTAACTCATATCCATTGAATCAGTGATGCCATCAAACCATCTCATCCTCTGTCATCCCCTTCTCCTCCTGCCTTCAGTCTTTCCCAGAATCAGGGTCTTTTGCAGTGAGTCAGCTCTTTGCATCAGTTTCAGCATTGGTCCTTCCAATGTATATTCAGGATTGATTTCCTTTAGGATTGGGGCTTGGTATGTGGTAGGCCTTCCGTGCATGGTAACAATAACTTGAATTTTATTATTATTATTGAAGTACAATTATAGATAGTGATAATAGTTTGTGTTTCATTAAAAACATCATCAGAGATTTGAGGGAAAGATGGAGGAAAACCTCTGTAGTATGCTAATTCTAGGTTACCTTTTGTCTCATGGGAAGTACAGAAGACTTACAGAAGTTGAAGTTGACAGATGCCTTGTATAACTCTGCCTGTAATCTTATTTCTGCTAGAAAGCTCTTTTAGGTTGCCATGGCATCTGGACCCAACATGATGGACCCCATTTGTCTGGTGGAAAATGACAATGAGATTCTGTCAGTGAACCAGAAAGCTCTACAGATTCTTGAGAAGATTTCTCAGCCAGTGGTGGTGGTGGCCATTGTAGGACTGTATCGTACAGGCAAATCCTACTTGATGAACCGTCTTGCAGGACAGAACAGTGGTGAGTGTTGTACTTGGTTAGAGTCCAATTGTTTGATTCTAGCTGATATCTTAGTTTCTTAGTTTTCTTTCCTGGTCATGGGAAGGGAGAAACAAATTCCTCTGAATAAGCCAATCTTCCACTTCTAATTCTCACCACTAAATCACTACCTTATTGTGATCTATTATCATGTTCTTTGTTTTATTCCTGTAAAGCAAAATTTCTTCAACATATGCAAAGTCCTACCTTATCCTACCTGATTAAATACAGTGCTCTTGCAGTTGTCTTCTCACTTTCAAAACATTTTGTTTTTTATTGAATATTCTCAACAACATATAAAGATGTTTCATTATCTATCATCTTAAAAAATTCTTCCTGGATTTCATATCCTATTTTGGCTAAAACCTCTCAAACTCTTCCACTTTTTAAAAATAATTTTTTCTGGAAAAAATACAATTTCAAATTCTTTTTTCTACTTTTTTTCCATGCCGATATCTCACTGTAATCCACTTCTCCACTTTTGAAACTCACCATTCTTTTAAAATGCTCTTGTTACAGTTAGCCATAACCTCTGTTTTATCTGATTCATGGATACCTCTTTGTCTCCATGCTGAACCCTCACTTGGTATTATTATTGCAATTAATATCCCCTTCTCCTTGAAACAGAGAACACACAAAGTAGGGCATTCTTGGTGAGATAGAGACAGCACCATCATATGTACTAAGGTACTCGTGTTCTAGTAAGTCTGACTTTGTAACCCCTTGGCAGCTTAGATTATCTGCTGTGATTGAATATTGCTTTCTCCCCTCCCTTTGCAGGTTTCCCTCTGGGCTCCACAGTGCAGTCTGAAACCAAGGGCATCTGGATGTGGTGTGTGCCCCACCCCTCCAAGCCAAACCATACCCTGGTCCTTCTGGACACCGAGGGCTTGGGGGATGTGGAAAAGGTGAGGTGGAAGGTCACAGATAAATCCTTTTTATTCTGGGTTTTCTCCTTATTGCTTGAAGATCGTAGAACTTTAGCTGCTGTAGTCTATTTGTAAAATCCAGAAGTCAACTCTAGTAAATGAGGCAAACTATGGTTTGTTTGAGTCCCACTTCTAGGAAAAGATCTATATTAAATAAAATATTTTATTTCTTGGCACTCATGGATGACTTGACTTTTTTAAATAATTAATTATTGAAGAGCTGAATTCTAGGCCTTTGGACTTAATAAGGTAGATTGTGTTGGTGGTTTAGTTGCTAAGTTGTGTCTGACTCTTGTGACCCCACAGACTGTAGCCCACCAGGCTCCTCTGTCTGTGGGATTTCCCAGGCAAGAATACTGGAGTGCATTCCCTTCTCCAGGGGATCTTCCCTGACCCAGCGATCAAACCCGAGTCTCCTGCATTACAGGTGGATTCTTTACCAACTGAGCCACCAGGGAAGCCCAACTAAGGTAGATATCAGTGACCAAAGTAAAGGTCTTGTTCTCAAAGACCACACATGTGCAGTCAGATTTAATAAAGGGCAATTGGTAAAGAAGCAGGTTGGAGAGAGGAGGAAGTTGAACTACATTGCAATCACCAACTCCTGTCAGTTCCCTGGGAGCTCTGGGCAAGAATGGTCCTTTTGAGTTCTCTGACTTGGGACAATGGTGCTAGTAAATTATTGAAAAGCTACTTTGGGAGCCTTTCTAATTAATAGGGCTGACATCTGAAGACTCTTTCACTGGTACTCCCAACAGCTAGGGGAATAAGTCCTTCAGTCTTGAAAGTTGATCCAGGCAGGACTTGATAGTTTCCATCACTTACAGTTAAGTTATAAAGGTGTGTTGGTAAAAAAAGAGGAGAAGCATCAACCTGGGAGAGAGGAAGGATTTTTGATTCATCTTCTTAGCTATCAGACGAAGAGTGTATTTAAAGGTTGTAGTTAAGAGATGGGTTTACATTTTCTATGATGAAATTCATCAACTGCTCACAGAGCATTTTAGAAAGCTGTGAGATACTGCTAGATGTGGTGGTTCTATAAAACATAGGTTGGTCCTACAAGAAACATTTTAAGATGGATTTTTTTGTTATTTTAGCTTTCTACTAATGGATGAAAGAAGTTACATTTCTTTTTTTCATTAACTTTAGACTTATTTGGAAATAGTACCTAAATTTCTATAGCTTTTTATATTTCTTCCCAAAGGAGAATTAGAAATTCTGTTTTTATCTTGAAAGTCATGTATCAAACAATGATATAGTCTTGTTGTTGAAATAATTGATTGTTTGCCATAAATGCCACTTCTTCTTCTAATTGATTATTTTCTAAGACTGAGTTTTGGGGAAAGAAAGTAATGAATAGACTATTCCCCCTCAAAGTCCCATATAGAATTGTCTCAACATAAATCAGTTTTTCATTTGCTCTAGGCAGCAGCTTTACACACTCTTTACAGTAGAAATAATATATAGATTTATGCTACTATTTAGAAAATGCTATGTTTTATACAAACAAGTTAGCCTGGCCTTTAAGGCCCTTCATCAGGTTGCACTTGAGCTTCAAATTCACTTCTCCACTCACCCTCTGCTCCAGTCAAATGAAAAAACTCTATTTTAATTATAAGACCCCAGTATTCTCCCATCTCTAATTTTGCCTCTGTGAGTGCTTCTGTCTATGGGATCACCTTCATTTCTTGAAGTCCACACTTTACCAATTCTTTAATACTCAGTTCAAGACTTCGAGGAAGCTCTCATGTCACATTCTTCAACTTTCATAGCTCGGTTTTTCCTTTGTAGACATAAATTTTAATTTAATGTTATAGCTATAAGTTTCACTGCTTATATACATTACTAAGATGTCAGCTTTCTATAGGTACTGTCATCTTTGCTGCATTTATTGTTATGGATGTTTGTCACTTATTTGAAATAGGCATCCTGAAAGGAATAATTGTCATTTTTAACATTGCTTTTTGAAATCTAAGAACAGTGGGAGAGTATTGAGTAACTTTTGCAGATATTTATTGATTGAATATAATTAAAAAGCCCAGTTATGCCAACTCTGGTTGATTTTATATGAGCTATGATTAATAAATACATGTCGAACGAAGAAGTACTAACACTCGTCATTGAATACATAGTTACATAGCAAGTACTGTACTAGTCTTTATGTATATGTTATTTTCCTTCATCCATTGAGGGAAAAGAAAGTCTTATGTGTAAGACCAGAAACTATAAAACTCCTAGAGGAGAACATAGGCAAAACACTCTCCGACATAAATCAAAGCAAGATCCTCTATGACCCACCTCCCAGAATATTGGAAATAAAAGCAAAACTAAACAAATGGGACCTAATGAAACTTAAAAGCTTTTGCACTACAAAGGAAACTATAAGTAAGGTGAAAAGACAGGCCTCAGATTGGGAGAAAATAATAGCAAATGAAGAAACAGACAAAGGATTAATCTCAAAAATATACAAGCAACTCCTGCAGCTCAATTCCAGAAAAATAAATGACCCAATCAAAAAATGGGCCAAAGAACTAAACAGACACTTCTCCAAAGAAGACATACAGATGGCTAACAAACACATGAAAAGATGCTCAACATCACTCATTATTAGAGAAATGCAAATCAAAACCACAATGAGGTACCATTACACGCCAGTCAGGATGGCTGCTATCCAAAAGTCTACAAGCAATAAATGCTGGAGAGGGTGTGGAGAAAAGGGAACCCTCTTACACTGTTGGTGGGAATGCAAACTAGTACAGCCGCTATGGAAAACAGTGTGGAGATTTCTTAAAAAACTGGACATAGAACTGCCATATGACCCAGCAATCCCACTTCTGGGCATACACACTGAGGAAACCAGATCTGAAAGAGACACGTGCACCCCAATGTTCATCGCAGCACTGTTTATAATAGCCAGGACATGGAAGCAACCTAGATGCCCATCAGCAGATGAATGGATAAGGAAGCTGTGGTACATATACACCATGGAATATTACTCAGCCATTAAAAAGAATTCATTTGAACCAGTCCTAATGAGATGGATGAAGCTGGAGCCCATTATACAGAGTGAAGTAAGCCAGAAAGATAAAGAACATTACAGCATACTGACACATGTATATGGAATTTAGAAAGGTGATAACGATAACCCTATATGCAGAACAGAAAAAGAGACACAGAAATACAGAACAGACTTTTGAACTTTGTGGGAGAATGTGAGGGTGGGATATTTCAAAAGAACAGCATGTATACTATCTATGGTGAAACAGATCACCAGCCCAGGAGGGATGCACGAGACAAGTGCTCCGGCCTGGTGCACTGGGAAGACCCAGAGGAATCGGGTGGAGAGGGAGGTGGGAGGGGGGATCGGGATTGGGAATACATGTAAATCCATGGCTGATTCATATCAATGTATGACAAAACCCACTGGAAAAAAAAATAATAATAATAAAAAAAAAAAAAAAGAAAATTAGAATCACTTTATATATGAAAAAATCACAAACATAAAAAATGTCCTTGTAATTGTCAAAGCTGATATCTGTATTTGCGTCTGTCTTCAAATAGTGTCTATGCATGGTGAGTATGTTAACTAAAATAATACATGAAAGCATGATAGAATCAATGGATGATTGAATTTTTAATTTAGGAGTAAACTGCTAAACCTCTTGTTGAAATGTGATTTCTAGGGTGACCCTAAGAACGACTCGTGGATCTTTGCCCTGGCTGTGCTTCTGTGTAGCACCTTTGTCTACAATAGCACGAGCACCATCAACCACCAGGCCCTGGAACAGCTGTAGTATCCTTCCAGGAAGAACCTCCAAGTTTCACCAAGTTTGATGAAAATGATAGAGTCATTTCTCCTTCCCTGTCATTTAGTTGCCTTTGGTGGAGCAGAGGGGACCCAGGGCCAAAGAAGGTGATGATAACACTTTTTAATTAGGGAAATGTAGGAATTGTGCGGAGGGGGTTGCTTTTCTTTAACCAAGTCCTAGCTATGTGACAGAGCTCACAGAACTTATCCAGGCCAAGTCCTCTCCAAGACCTGATGGAGTAGAAGATTCCACAGAGTTTGTGAGTTTCTTTCCAGACTTTATCTGGGCTGTTCGGGATTTCACCCTGGAGCTGAAGTTAAACGGTCACCCTATCACAGAAGATCAGTACCTGGAGAATGCCTTGAAGCTGATTCCAGGTATTAGAGCATGACTCGGGCAGTGGATGGTCCAATGGAGGGTGGAATTTACTAAACACTGTCTATCATCTCTGGGGTTGTGTTGCCCTAATGGTCCGGTAGTGAGCGACAAGAATGAAGACAGAACATGAAATCTGGTGCAATGGGTCAGGGGATAAGCAGCCTCTGTGGGACTGAGGTGCAGAGTCCACTCTGAGTCCAGCTTTTATTCCTAATTGCAGACTACAAGACTATTTTTGATCTTATCTTTTCCAAGACACTACATTGACATAGTCCAGATCTCCTTATTTTTATCCCAGGCCGTTCCCTTTTGGGCTTGTCTCGGGAACAATCAGCAAGTACATAGGCAGCATTCATGCCTGACACTGACCCGGTGTTCCAAGGTCTCTGCTTTCATGATGCCAGTCATATTCCCTTCTGGGTCTGGCCTTGGGGTTTGTAACAAGGAGATTATTCTTAAGAAAAAAATGAAAGATAATCATTAACACAGTTTCCTATTATATGCTGGTTTTCCAGGTGCTATTTCTGTGGAATTTCTCAAGGCTGTGAAAGTACATTATTAGGAATCCCCACTACATCTCCCGCTTTTTGTTTTTGCAGGAATAGATATGCCGTCTAAGCAACTTCCTTTTTCATCAGTTCTCGGATGGTTTTTCTCATGCATCTGAGGACTAGACACAAAACAGTTAAAAATTTGTATCCTGATATTATAGTACCAAGCAATCCTCCTCCTAAAGTTTTAATCCACATCATGGGGTTAAGTTTATGTAAACTTTCCTCAATTTCTTCAAATAAATCAGTTTCTGGGAGTGATTGTTAAGTAAGCATTCTGCACATTAGAAATAGTAGCCTGTAACTGGGAAATGTCTAAGGATAGATTATTATGAATGTGTCCTCTCAAATGTTTAGATAATTGATCCCAAGTATATGCGCTTTGATTATACTTATGAGGCATGGCACAAAATGAAGAGATATTCCAATCACACTGAAGATGAGTTTGTAATTTAAAATTTTGTACTTTGTCCCCTAGTTGGAGAACTGCATTTTCTAAATCAATCAATCATTCGTTGATTTCTTGGTCTATGTGGGTTTGACTTCCCCAGGCAGAACTTGCATTTTGGTGCCCCTGCTGTACAAATGTATATATTTTGATGCACTGTACCCCGGCCATTACTGCTGTCGTGGCTATGGCAGTAAGTCCCGTAATAGCTGCCATAAGGAGTCCAGTAAACATTTTGGAATATTGTAGTACTTTCTTTATAACTTTTAAAAGAGGATGTGTTTCAGAAGAGCCTTCCCAAGGTCTGGTGTGATTTATTGGAAGCCATATTCCCCATCTCCTTCTTCATATAACAAATGAATGATTAGAATTATAAAGTGAAGAATTTAAGCAAGTATATAATTTGCAATCCTGGCAAGAAAGTTCTTGTACACTTTCATTGATAGAAATTGTTCTTTTCAAGAGCACGTAAGGATCTCTCACACAAGCCTGAATATAAAATGTCCAGTTTGCACTGGTATTAAATGTCAAGGAATAATTAGTTTTATCAGAATAACATCCATCCCAAATTTGGAATTTTTTAAGACTTAAAGCCAATTTCCAAATCTCTCCTTGCCCTATTCCTTGATCCAATTGTGGGAAGTGGGGAGACATGCCACTACCATGCCATATAATTGGCTGATCTAAATGAGTGGTAATATTAGTATGGTGAAAGACTTTATGCAGCTTCCAACACGGCCTTTTGTGAGGATTGCAGGACTGAGTTTGATGAGAGCAATTAGAGACTGCCTACCCCTTAGGGGACCAGTCCCATACAATTCCATAGGAACCATTAATCAAAATTACTCCCTCAGTTCCACGACAATTATTCCACTGAATATGATCTTGTTTTTCAGTCCGTAGCTTGAGATGCTTGCATAAAGGTCTGTCTGATTTGGTGTCATTGTTGGGTTCTGAGTTGTTATAAGCAAAAATCAGACCAGAGAGAAGATGTAGCTAAATCTTAGTATAGTTGCTATTTAAAGAATTAGTGGACAACCAGGCTTGCACAGATAATTTAAGACATCCTGTAGCTGGTCCTACACAAATTGGCCAGGATTCATACCCATAAGCAACACTGAAGGGAGTCCCTTCCTCTTGTTTAAAAAAGAGGAAGGCGTGTATCTTCAGGTCCTGGTGTCCAGGAAGAATCATTAACATAAAAGGGGATCATAGAATCCCCCCATTCAACAGGTTTTTGTAATGGGGGGTTAGGTGTACATGCCCAAGAAGTATAATTTTTAGATTCAGCTGTTGCTAGGGTATACTCACTGTGGTGGTGATAAGAGCAAACATGGCAACACCCAGATAGTTAGGAGTGACAGCTTTCCCTTCATTTTCTAAGATCTCCTCTGATTTCAGTGTTAACCTTCTAGTTTGTCCCCAAGTGGGGGTCTTGTTCTGATGTGTTGACGGGAGGGGAATCGTTATCTTTGTCTGTTTCAGACTCAGGCTTTTGAAACTCGTGACTGAGGGCTCTCCGTCCCATGTGAAGCATCTCTTCTGTGGGAGTTCGCTCATGATACGGTTTCAGATGATGTGAGGGAATCCAAATGGGTGTTTCTGAATCACCTGGCGAAACACAAGTGAAACCCCTTCCCCAGGTTATCAGATTCCCCTATGCCATGAGTGTGTTACTGGATCATGCCACCAAACAGGTGTTTGGGGTGAATTTCTTTTTGTTCCTTTATAAAATGTTGTTCTGCTGCAATGAAATCTTTATCTTGATGCAAAACATTTTAAGTAAATAATGCTTTATATAATTTTTGCTATGGTGGAAGTGACATTCCATCTTCCCCTTTTTATTTTTGTAACATTTCTTTACGAGATCTGTTAGCTTGCTCTACAATAGCTTGTCCTTGGGGATTATAGGGAATTCCTGTATGATGTTTTATAGACCAAGCCTTTAAAAAATCCCTAAAAGCAGAACTAGTGTAAGCCGGGCCATTGTCTGTTTTTATATTTTGTGGGAGGCCCATAGTAGCAAAGCAGCTACACAAATGTGAAATAATATGTCTTGTAGATTCTCCAGAGCAAGCAGTTGCCCAGATAAATTTAGAGTTAATATCAACTGTGACATGTACGTAGGCAAGCTTTCCAAAGGATGGAACGTGAGTTATGTCCATCTGCCAGATCTGATTTGACCTCAGGCCATGGGGATTAATTCCCCCAGTTTCTGTTGGAGACATGGTTATCGCAACAGTCTGACATGTAGGACAAGTCCTCACAATCTGTTTAGCTTGAGCCCAAGTGATGTGGAACTTGGTTTTTAAATATTTTGAATTACAATGTGTCAGGTCATGAAAGGCTGATGCTTCTGTAAAGGCTGGAAATAAAAGGGCATCGGCTTGAGTGTTTCCTTCTGTTAAAGGCCCTGGTAAAATAGTATGAGCCCGAATATGAGTAAAGTAGAATGGAAACTGTCAGTGTCTAATCACCTGTTGTAAATTTGTAAAAAGTGTATACAATGTGGATGGGATAGTATCCTTAATACTTGCTGTTTCTATATGTTTAGTGACATGTACAGAATATTGAGAATCAGATAAGATATTAATTGCTTGGGGAATATTTTGTGATATGTGTATAATAGCTAGAATTTTTGCTTGTTGTGCAGAATATCCAGGTGTTTCAATTACTAGCATAAACGTGCCTGTATATCCTGCTTTCCCTCACCTAGTGCCATCTGTAAAATTGAGAGGAGAGGAGGGAATGGGCTTGACACTAGTAATTCTAGGCAAAATCTGTCTTGTTTGTTTTAAAAACTGCAAGATAGGCAAATCAGGATAATGGTTGCCAATATGTCCAACATACTGGACAGCTAAAGCTTGTTGCCAAGATAATGGATAATGAATTTTGAAGAGAGTGTTTTAATTCCTTGGAGGTTGGTGTAGTACAAATAAGGCAGGGATCATGTCCAGGAAGCTGTTGAACACTCTCTTCCTTTTAGAATTATATTTGCTACCATACCTAAGTGAAGAATAATGGATTTTGTTTGTGAATTAGCTAAGACTATCCATTCAACTATTAAAGGAGTTTGCACAGTCAACCCAGTAGGGGAATGAGGGTAGGGAAGACAAACAACTGAAGAGGTTCTAAAGGGTCTATTCTGTCTATTTGGCAGTTTTGTACAGCTTATTCTATAATTGCTAGTTTTTTCTCAGCCTCAGGAATTTGTTGTTAGGAGCTATTAAGCTCTGGATTTTCTCTTAATAGAATAAATGGAATAAAGAATAAGTTGGAATCCCTAACTTAGGCCAAATCCAGTTAACATCTTCTAGTAATTTTTTAAGTCATTTAAAGTTTTAATTGAGTCTCTGCGTATCTGCATTTTTTGGTGTGATTGCAGTACGGGTGACTTTATTTCCTGAATACTGAAAAGGTTCAGTGTATTGTAATTTATCAGGAACTATATAGAAGCCAGAACATTCCAAGCATTCTTTTAGCTTTAAAAACATTCCTGTAGGCTGTAAATTTCAGGTAAGGCACATAGTATATCATCCATATAATGAATAATATATACATGAGGAAATTGCTGTTGCACTGGATGTAAAGCCTTGGCTACAAAATTTTGACAAATAGTGGGACTGTTAAGCATATCTTGAGGTAATACAGTCCATTGGAATCTTTTATGTGGCTTCTTTAAATTAATGAAAGGAAATGAAAAGGCAAATCCACGTTTACCATCAGGATGTAAAAGAATAGTGAAAAAACAATCTCTGAGATCAATAGCAAACAAATGCAAATTTCTTAGAATTCTACTAGGATTAGGTAGACCAGGCTGCAAAGCACCCATTGGAACTATAACAGCATTAACAGCTCTCAGATCAGTAAGCATTCTATGTTTACCAGATTTCTTTTTTTTTTTTTCCCCCAGACTTCTTTTGTATAATGAACACTGGAGAATTCCAAGGGCTAAAGGACTCAATAATATGTCTCTTGTTAAGTTGTTCATTAACTAATTCATGTAAAGCCTCCATTTTTTTTTTTTGTTTGTTTGTTTGTTTGTTTTAGGGGCCACTGCTCTATACACACAGGTTGATCTGTTTTACAATTAAGAGGTGTGGGTGGAGGAAGATTAATAGGAGAAGTGGCCACTAGTGAAAAGAGGACGGTTTGAAACCTTGAGTAGTCAAAGGATAAATTCTTCCTTGTTGATTTTTGCCCAGTCCAAATCCTGGTATATAACATTGATTGAACATAATTTGGTGACTGTCCTCACTATATTGATTTGGAGGACAAGGGGGAGGAGACAGAGGAAAAAATCCCTAATCATCTTCCTTGGGAACCGAAGGAACAGGTTTTGCAGATGGCTTGCCCTTTCCCTCAGACTCCACATACTCTGAACTTTGAGGTTTTTCAAGAGAATTATCATCATTTTCATCAAAAGAATCAGAAGTCTGCAAAGGTTCCAGTACTGACTTAATGCCCACATACTCCAAATAGAAATAGGGAGAGGAGTTCCTTTTGCATGTTCTTTTTTAAACTTGGCTCCAACCTTTTCTCAGACTTTTAAATCCAAGGTCCCTATTGATGGGAACCAGCAGCAATATTTATCCACTGCTAGCAACAATTCTAATAATCCCCCTTCACTAAAAGAAGCTCCTCCCATTTTCAAGAGCTGTCTTAATAAACAAATATATGGGTGATACTATTCTACACTCTCAACATTTCCCATTTTCAGTTAATTCAGTTGCTCAGTCTTGTCTGACTCTTTGCGACCCCATGGACTGCAGCACACCAGGCCTCCCTGTCCATCACTAACTCCTACAGTTTACTCAAACTCATGTCCATTGAGTCGGTGATGCCATCCAACCATCTCATCCACTGTCATCCCCTTCTCCTCCTGCCCTCCATCTTTCCTAGAATCATGGTCTTTTCAAATGAGTCAGCTTCTCCCATCAGGTGGCTAAAGTATTGGAGTTTCAGCTTCAGGATCAGTCCTTCCAATGAATATTCAGGACTGATTTCCTTTAGGATTGACAGGTTGGATCTCCTTGCAGTCCAAGGGACTCTCAAGAGTCTTCTCTAACACCATAGTTCAAAAGCATCAATTCTTTGGTGCTCAGCTTTCTTTAGAGTCCACCTCTCACACCCATAAATGACTACTGGAAAAACCACAGCCTTGACTAGACAGACCATTGTTGGCAAAGTAAAGTCTCAGCTTTTTAATATGCTGTCTAGGTTGGTCATAACTTACCTTCCAAGGAGCAAGCGTCTTTTAATTTCGTAGCTGCAGTCACCATCTGCAGTGATTTTGGAGCCCCCCAAAATAAAGTCAGCCACTGTTTCCACTGTTTCCCCATCTACTTGCCATGAAGTGATGGGATCAGATGCCATGATCTTAGTTTTCTAAATGTTGAACTTTAAGCCAACTTTTTCACTCTCCTCTTTCACTTTCATCAAGAGGTTCTTTAGTTCTTCTTCATTTTCTGCCATAAGGGTGGTGTCATCTGCATATCTGAGGTTATTGATATTTCTTCTGGCAATCTTAATTCCAGCTTGTGCTTCATCCAGCCCAGCGTTTCTCATGATGTACTCTGGATAGAAGTTAAATAAGCAGGGTGACAATATACAGCCTTGATGTACTCCTTTCCCTATTTGGAACCTGTCTGTTGTTCCATGTCCAGTTCTAACTGTTGCTTTCTGACCTGTATACAGATTTCTCAAGAAGCAGGTCAGGTGGTCTGGTATTCTCATCTCTTTCAGATTTTTCCACAGTTTGTTGTGATCCACACAGTCAAAGGCTTTAGCATAGTCAATAAAGCAGAAATAGATGTTTTTCTGGAAGTCTCTTGATTTTTTGATGATCCAGCGGATGTTGGCAATTTGATCTCTGGTTCCTCTGCCCTTTCTAAATTCAACTTGAACATCTGGAAGTTCACGGTTCATGTATTGTTGAAGCCTGACTTGGAGAATTTTGGGCCTTACTTTACTAGTATGTGAGATGAGTGCAATTGTGCAGTAGTTTGAGCATTCTTTGACATTGCCTTTCTTTGGAATTGGAATGAAAACTGACCTTTTCCAGTCCTGTGGCCACTGCTGAGTTTTACCATTTTAACCCTGATTAAATGCTTGAAGATTTACCAGCAGGAATTTTCAGAGGCCTCTCAACTCTCCCAGGTTCTGTGTCACTGTAATTTCACTTTCGCTCCTAGAAGTCTTTCACTCCAGTCCCACATTAGGTGCCAATTGTTGTCCTAATGGTCTGGGAGTGAGCAACAAGAATGAAGACAAAACATGAAATCTAGTGCAATGAATCAGGGGACATGCAACCTCTATTGGACTGAGGTGCAGAGTCCACTCTGAGTCCAGCTTTTATTCCTAATTGCAGACTACGAGATTATTTTTGATCTTATCTTTCCCAAGACACTACACTGACATAGTCCAGATCTCCTTGTTTTTACCCCAGGCAGTTTCCTTTTGGACTAGTCTTGGGAACAATCAGCAAGTGCATAGGCAGTGTTCATGCCTGACACCTACCCAGTGTTTCTAAGGTCTATGCTTTCATGATGCCAGTCATATTCCCTTCTGGGTCTGGCCTTGGGGTTTGTAACAAGGAGATTATTCTTAAGAAAAACATGAAAGATAATCATTAACACAGTGTCTTAATATATGCTGTTTTTCCAGATGCTATTTCTGTGGATATTTTTCAAGGCTGTGAAAGTACATTACTAGGAATTCCCACTACAGGGTTGCATTTGTACTTGAGACTAGAGTAAAGTTTGTAGGAATCGTGGCTGGAAAGTGGGTTGCAAAGCTCTAGCCACTGGAATTGAAGTTCACTTAAGAAAAGTAAAGTGTAAGGTAAAGTGAAATTATTCAAAACCAGTTTGTTTTGTATACCATTTGTAAATTAGCATCCAGATTACAATGGGTGCTAAAGCTTTCTAAAGACTGGATGCTTGTGTTCCCTATTTTGGCTTCTGCTTTTCTTTGTTGAGGAAAACAACTGACCAGATACTTGTTAGGCATGAAATTATAATGAAACGTCTATCTAATTTAAAAAAAAGTGCATTTCACATAGGTAAATTTTATTCTCAAAGAGGGATCTTCCTAATCCTGTATAGTTATGTGCTCGGCTAAGTTATTTCAGTCATGTCTGACTCTGTGACTCTATGAACTGTAGCCCTCCAGGCTCCTCTGCCCATGGGATTGTCCAGGGAAGAATTCTGGAGTGGGTTACCACGTCCTCCTCCAGGGGATCTTCCTGACCCAGGGATCAAACCCACATCTCTAACGTGTCCTGCATTGGCAGGCAGGTTCTTTACCACTAGTACCACCTGGGAATATCATGTAAAAAATGACTCAGTGTTCTAAGTAAACCTGATGAAGTGTGTGTCTTTTCAATTTATGCCTTTTCAATATTTTTGATAATTTTTAGAACATTCACTTTACCTTCTTCATCCCAGCTTTTTCCTGATTTTCATATATTTACCTGTGCTTTAATTACAAATTAATGACTTATTTTAATGGGCTACATTTATAGTGGATATATCTGATGAAACCTTGAGTGCGATATCAATTCTCATTTACTCATTCTTGCTTTAATTTTTCTATTTATGCTTTCTCAAAATATCTATTGAGAAATTGTCTAGTTAGAAGAGGCCAACCATCAGATCAAATATAATAGCTTTTGTCAAAGAGTTGATTGATTAGTGGTGACATCTTAAAATTGCATTTTAGTTACATTTACCCTTCAGAGGCTTTTTCTAAAAATTAGCTAACTCTGTACCAAGTATTTTTTAGCATCAAAATCGTTTTCCTGAAATAATCAGTGTCATTCCCAATATTTCAAATATTGTCCCTTAACCCTTGTTTATGGCTCTTCTTCTTGGTCTCACAGCTCAATTCCTACATGATACTAAGTAGAGCTAAAATTTGCATTTGAACTTTAATCCTTTACCCATTAGTTCAGTAAAAATCTAAGAGACAACGGCTCTATAGCATGCAGGTCTGCAGACATCAGTTTTAGGTTTTTTTTACTGAATCAGATGTCATCCTAAATTTTTCTCCAGAGTTATATCAATGGTGTAAGTTTTATGTGCAAGGAAGTGCTGAGTATTTATGTTAAATAAGTTATTAGCATAGAAGACAGCAAAGAAACGCAAATCCCTGTCCTGAACACCATGAGCTCCCCTGTTTCAAAAGTCTTCCCACTCTAATCTGTTTTTCTGTCCTTCAGGCAGGAATCCCAAAGCCAGAACATCCAATCTACCCAGAGAGTGTATCAGGCATTTCTTTCCAACACGGAAGTGTTTTGTGTTTGACTGGCCAACAAATAAGAAAGAACTCCTATACAATATTGAGAATGTGTCTGAAGACCAACTGGATCCTAAATTCCTAAGACAAACAAAGAATTTCTGTTCTTACATCTTCACCAATGCAAAAGTCAAGACCCTCAAAGAGGGGATCACGGTCACTGGGAATCGTGAGTCTCTTTTTCCTGATTCCATGGGGGTTGATGTGTGCTGAATATTTTATATAATGTGTTTTCCAGTATTTTTGTTTGATTCTATATGGAATTTGGGTTTTACAGACACTCATATTCCATGAAGAAATGTGTATGCTTCATAATTATCTTACTTTGGGGAATTTACAAATCCCTTCCTTAAATGGCAAGTTCTGTCACTGAAATCTGTGGCTTCCACTTATCTGAAAAATTCCTCTACTGAGAAAAAACTCACTATCAGGGTATAAAAACAGAATCTTCCATTTTCTGAAGTCCTATATAGTAAGTGTTCTTTGCAAGTAGAATACAAAAGGTATTTTGGAAGATTCAGTTCAGTTCAGCTCAATCGCTCAGTCATGTCTGACTCTTTGCTACCCATGGACTGCAGTATACCAGGCTTCCCTGTCCATCACCAGCTCCTGGAGTTTGCTCAAACTCATGTCCATCGAGTCAGTAATGCCATCCAACCATCTCATCTTCTGTCTTCCCCTTCTCTTCCTGCCTTCTATCTTTCCCAGCATCAGGGTCTTTTCAAATGAGTCAGTTCTTTCCATCAGGTGGCCAAAGTACTGGAGCTTCAGCTTCAGTATCAGTCCTTCCAATGAATATTCAGGGCTAATTTCCTTTAGGATTGACTAGTTTGATCTCCTTGCAGTCCAAGGGACTCTCAAGAGTCTTCTCCAACACCACAGTTCAAAAGCATCAATTCTTTGGCACTCAGTTTTTTTTATGGTCCAACTCTCACATTCTTATATGACTATTGGAAAAACCATAGCTTTGACTAGACAGGTCTTTGTTGGCAAAGTAATGTCTCTGCTTTTTAATATGCTGTCTATGTTGGTCATAGCTTTTCTTCCAAGGAGCAAGCATCTTTTAATTTCAAGTGTCTTAATTTTTCGGAAGATTAGAGAGGACCAAAAATAAATACTAGTCCATAAATCACTGAAAAATCCATTCGAAGCCTCAGAATTGTGAGTAAATATAATCTGATATACCCTGTCTCATCTTAATACTTATGCAATCTATTTTGCTTTTAATATTTCAGATGCCTCCTAGTTTGTTACATAGAGGTAGATTTTTCAATTTTTTTCTGCCCTGAGGGCTTGAAAACCATAAAAATAAAGAGTCAGTAAGAAAATGAAGGTAGTGATAGTAGAAGGGGGTATGGTGTGTGTGTGCGTGTGTGAGCATGTGTGTCTTTAAAAATGTAGTCTCAGAATCTTGGTGCCTATTTATTGATAACTTAATATTTATCCCTTAAATGTCCTGACTTATTCAGGACTGAGGACTCTGGTTGTGACCTATGTGGATACCATCAATACCGGAGCTGTACCTTGTTTGGAGAACGCAGTGACAACTCTGGCCCTGCTGGAGAACTCAGCAGCTGTGCAGAAGGCAGCTGACCACTACAGTGAGCAAATGACCCAGCAACTGAGTCTCCCCACAGACAAGCTCCAGGAACTGCTGGAGTTGCACACAGCCTGTGAGAAGGAAGCCATTGCCATCTTCATGGAGAGCTCCTTCAAGGACAAAGATCAGGAATTCCAGAGGAATCTTGTGGTAATTTGTCTTTGTATTTACCATTTTCCCCCATCCCCTTGAATAATGAAGCCTAGCAGTGCCCTTATGGTCCCCATGGCTCATCCCTAACTCAAGGATGAAATAGTCTGTGTTCACATGAGGGATAGAGTTTCAAAGGACTGCATTTTCCTCTTTTTTCTACCAAATCTTGGGAAGTTTATCTGGAAATGTCTTTCATCTCTGCTGTAAAATGAGTATAGATATCCTTTTGAAGTAAATACTTCTGCAGTTTCCAGTGCTGTCCAGAGCACACATACAAGTCATTCTTAAGTTGATTTCTTTTTCTTTGAACACACTCTTATGATCAGGAACTAAAATTTTTCTAATCAGACTCTTATTCCAAGCCATTTTCAACTTAGGTTGCTCCTTGCTATATCATGGAAAATAGAATCACTGAATGTTGCAACTGCAAAGAACCACAGAGAAGAGATAATGCAACTCCAACATTTCAGATGAAGAACCTGAAGGGAGGCTGAGAAAATTTCCTCTGCTCTATCAGAGAGTTTTCAGGGTTGTGATAGATCAGGTCTTGTGATTGTTTTTTTATTTGATTAAAAAAAATGCTTTTCTCATAAGGACAGCAGTTAGACCAATCCTTCTACTAGATTCTTTGAAATTTTATCTCCTCTTTTTCATTTTTCTGGTGACATCTCTCTATATTTCCCTTGCAGGAAGTCATAAAGAAAAAGAAGGAGGGTTTCGTGCTGCAGAATGAAGAGGCATCTATCAAATACTGCCAGGCTAAACTTGATGAGCTTTCCAAGGCCCTAATGGAAAGTATATCAGCAGGTGCTTTCTCTGTTCCTGGAGGGCACAAACTCTACAGGAAAACAATGGAAAGATTACAACAGGACTATCGCCAAGTGCCCAGGAAAGGAGTGAAGGTGAGGAACAAGGGAGGCATGGGGAGCCTACAGAATAGAGTCCAGAGGATCTCTTGAAAATCTGAGAGCAAAACACCAAGTGTAGGCAATAAGAGAACATGGGGATATCATGAAAGTTTTAGGTCTTAAGATTCACTATATGAAATTTATTAATAACTACATTTGTACCTTTTTGTTACACTCCACATGTAAGCGATATCATATGATATTTGCTTTCTGTGTCTAACTTACTTCACACAGTTTGATAGTCTCTAGGTTCATCCATATTGCTGCAAATGACATTAATTTATTCTTTTTTATGGCTGAGTGATATTCCATTTATGTATATACCACATCTTTTTTATCTATTCCTCTGTTGATGGACATTTAGGTTGCTTCCATGCCTGGTTATTGTAAATAGTGCTGCAATGAACATTGGGGTACATTTGTCTTTCCAAATTTTGGTTTTCCTGGAGTATATGCCCAGGAATAGGGTTCCTGGATCTTTCTTTAGACTCTTTAATCCTTCAAATGACATTAAGATGCATCTATGCTTTTTGTTATCATCTTAAAGATCTGAACTGAGAGGCTTAGCAGGTTAAACAAAGTTGCCTTAAGTTTTAGCCAGCAAGTAGCAGAGGAAAACAGCAGCACAGTTTACAGGCAATATTTCACACTGGGAAGACAAATATATAAAAGTTCCAGAGATCTTAGGTTTGTAGAACTGAAGATAGTTCTGACTAGCTGGAGTCTGGAATGGCTAGAAGGAAGTACAACTGGGAGGGAGACGGGAGGAAGACAGGTCACTCTAAGGAGCTTAGACTTGTAGGGAACTACTGTGGAGTTTTAAACATGAAGAAAAATTATGTGGATGTGATTGTTTTTGCACTAATCTCCCCAGTGGAAATCTAAGTTCTGTGTTCCTTCTTGGTTCCTCAGGAAAATGAGGTCCTCCAGAGCTTTCTGCAGTCACAAGTGGCAGTCGAGAAATCCATCCTGCAGGCAGATAAAGCCCTCACTGATGGGGAGAAGGCTGTAGCAGGTACGGGGTAGGGCTTGACTCACAGGGGAATGAGTAGACTTGGGCAGTGCCCTCTGACAGGTGTGAGACTAAAACCCTGGTACAAGGAGCTTCCTCTCTGTCTGTGGAACAACTCTGCTACATCTGAAAACAGTAAAAGGAATTGTGCAATCACAACGGGGTTAGACATCAGCCAGACTCCCATCACATCCTGGAATGTGCTCTTGGTGATGTGGACAAGGCAAGGAATTCAGAGATTTCCCACCTCCCTTTCCAACTGTATTTTATCCCTGAGGTCAGGAGGGTAGAGATCAATCCTTACCTTATTTTCTTCCCTCTCTAAAACCTTCCTGGGGCAGAGGAGCGGGCCAGGAATGAGACAGCTGAGAAGGAACGGGAGCTGCTAAGACAGAAACTGCAAGAGCAGCAGCAGGAGATGGAGGCGCAACAGAGGAGTCTCCAGGAAAACATAGCCCAGCTGACAGAGAAGCTGGCGAGGGAAAGAGAAAACATACTGAGAGAGCAGACTATGATGTTGGAGCATAAGCTGAAGGTAAGTCAGGCTGTGACCTTAGTCGTGCTCGATGGTCGTTACCCTGGGACCTCAGGAAGGGATGGGTGAAGGTTACAGCAAGACCATGGAGGGAAGCATCATTGCTGTTTACTGCTTGTGATTCATTAAAACCCCAAAGCCTTTGAATCCTTCCAAAGCCTTTGAGTGCTATTCTGTAAGTAGACTCTGGAGACTTCATGAGGCGTAGGGCCTCTGCAAGCCATCAGAGAATATAAATAGGGTTTGTATTTATAAACCCTATTATAAAATTTGGGGAGTTTTAAAATGATCTCATGTGGCTTGGTTAAATGGATATTTCAACCACATGTATTTAACTGGTTTGCTTTATGAGAGTCACTGCCAGTTACCCTGCTACCACCCAAAGGCCCTATCTATGCTGACATAGAACTATCAGCAATGCCCAGACTTAAAAAACACAGGGCAGGGACAGCTTCTAAATGTGCTGCATTGTCTCCAGGTGTGGATACCTAAGCTATTGTGTGGCAAAAGGGAAATTCTCTCACTGTCCATCTGGGTGTGTTTAGAACAGATGTCCATGATTTGGGTGACTATACCATCCTGAGTGGGGCTGAGACTTAGTGCAATCACACCTGGCATCTTTTGCCTAGAACATGTATTTGTCCTCATGTCAGGCTTAGCTTCACGGGCTAAATCCAATGGTGTACGAGTAGTAGTAAGACTGTGAACTACAGTTTCTCTTAATGTTCAGGTCAAAATTGGTAGATATTCTGTTTACAAAATTCTCCTTCCATGATTAAGAGAGAACAATTTTAGGAATAAAACAGATGGTTTGATGAAGTTTTAAAGTTTGAGAAAATGTAATCCTTGAGAAAAAAGGGAATTTAAAAGTTTTTACTCCTGTCCTCACTCTTTTTATTTTTTTTAGGCCCAGGAAGCTCTACTTAAAGAAGGATTTAGACAGAAATCTGAGAGTATGAGTGCAGAGATAAATCATTTGAGAAATATGATTGATAATACTAATGATGGTAATACTTCCTGGGTTGCACTAATCTTGGACAAATTTGGCAAAGAGATTTCTTCAGTATTGTGTGCTCCAGGCAAACTTCTTGGTCAGATTGTGAGTGGTGTGAGCTCCCTATTTAAAAAGTAGATCTTCTTTTAAAGAAATTAGAGATATATAATATATGTATATGCTCTGCCCTATGTTTGGTGTGAATGCTTTTCACTTTCTTTTTTTTTTTTTTTTTTTTGCTTTTCACTTTCATTTAGCAAGGCTTTAAATATAAAAAGTGGTTACTAAAAATGTCAATGCCTGGCCCACATTAGACAGAATAAATGCATAGACATTTTGATACAGCATCTCCACTTTTAAGAAATATATGTGTGCAAAATCACACACAACACACATACACACATATACACATATATTGCTTCCCTCTAGCTCAGACGGTAAAGAATTTGCCTTCAATGCAGGAAACCCAGGTTCAATCCCTGGGTCAGGAAGATTCTCTGGAGAAGGGAATGGCAACCCACTCCAGTATTCTTGCCTGGAAAATCCGATGAACAAAGGAGCCTGGCGGCCTATAGTCCATAGGGTCTCAAAGAGCTGGACATGATCGAGCAACTGATACTACTACTCCTTTACACACATAAACATACAAGAGGTCCATTGAGGCATCTCTTTTAATGGCAAAAGACTGAAAACTACTTAAGTGTCTATCTATATAGTTGGTATTAATAATATATATTTTGTGTGTACATGTACTGGAATACTATGTAGTCAGTAAACAATCAACAATGAAATTCTATCTGCATAAATATAGAAAAAGCTTGAAGATATATTGTAGAACCAAAACAACTGAGATAGAAAACAGTTTGCATTATCTGCTCACCATAAAACTGCAGTTATCATGTGCACTCATTTATATGGACACATGGAACGTCTCTTGAAGAACTGATATCATTGATTTCTTCTGGGGAGGGACAGCTTGGTGTTAAGGGTGTTAAAAAAACACATGTTTTTCATTATGTCATCTATCTTTTCATTTCTATAAAGCTTTATTGTCATTTCTCAAATAACAAAGAAAGCATAAAGTATAATACTAAAAATGATAATAAATGGAATTTGAAATTGACTGTTGGATGATACAATTGTTCATTGTTTCTAGAAATATTAGCCTGTTTAATGAGTTGGAGCAAAACCCTAGAAGGCATAGAATTTGCATCCTAGTTTTGTTTTCATCTTGGTTTGGTTTTTAATCCCTTACATTTGCTTCAAATATAAGGTATAAACTTTCCTGTTACCCCTTGATATCTCAGCTAGAGGAAACTTTAGTGGTAGTCACACCAAGTTGTGTCTGACTCTTTGCCTTTACTTCCTATGAAGTACACTTATAAGATGTTGGAAGAAAATTACTAAACATTAGGAATATGCCCTGGTGAGAGGAATCCCATCATGCTTGAAAGTTCACGGTGGCTCTCTGCTGCAGGCAAGAGTAGAAGGAGGGATGTACCATGAAGAACTGGATGCCCTGACAGTACTGGGGCTGTTAGATGCTGATACATGGAAGCCAGGTGTTGGCATTTAAACATCAAAAGTCAAGTACCCACAATGATAGTGATGAGAATCATGGTTTGTCTTAGCTCAGGCTCTGTAACAAATTAACACAGGCTGGATGGCTTAGACTACAAATGTTTATTACTCCCAGTTTTGGAGGCTGTAAGTCCAAAAGCGTGTGTCAGCACTGCTGGGTTGTTTTTAAGTGTCTTCTTGCAGCTTCACAGATGGCAACTTTCCTATTGTGTCCTCACAGTTTTGGAAGAGTGAGAGAAAGAATGCCTCATATTTCTTTGTTATAAGGGCATTAATCAGACTCATAAAGGCCCCACACTGATTACCTAATTTCCTCCCCAAAGCCCCACTTCCAAGTACATTGGGACATTGGGAGTTAGGGTTTCTGCAAATGAATTTTGGAGAACACTAGCATTCAGTCCACAACATGGCTGGAGTGGAAGCCAGCAGGACCTGACCAGAGAAAATTCTGAATATGGCAAATAGAACAGGATGACTAGAGTCAAAATGGATGTGGAAGAAGCAATCAAATGGAATCAAGGATGTTTATCAGGAGGCTGAGAGGTAGCCTCGATGAAAAGAAAGTCTTCAGCCTTGATCTAAACCAATTTCAGATAATGAACTTATCACCTGGAGACGAGAGCAGGAGCTCAAGAGAAATGATCCTGCAACTCTAGAACAAGGTTATATGATAATGATTTTCCCATTCCCCTTCTAGGGGACCTCTGGAAATTTACTTGGTACCTGTGTGCTAGGGAATGGGGATGCCTGAATGTTCTGAGGACTCTTGGAATCAGGATCCAAATTTGCAGTGATACCCAGATCCTGAAAAGACTTCACAGTGTCCCTGTTAAAGTAGAGGCACGTGGGATCTGGTAATAAATGCAGTCCTGGCCCAGGTGCAATGCAACAAATTTTGTCTAGTGTTTGTTTTCAAATGAAAGTAAAGTTCATCTGAGGACAGAAATCATTACCTACTTTTCTGCACATCTTCATGGAGTATGTTTAGGCACAGAGTATACTGCATAAGAATCTGCTGGAAGCACAAAATGCTGACACATGCATGATGGTTATCAATTGCCAGAATTCCATGAACACTGAAGGAATAGATAAAAGATAAAAGAACTGAAGGAATAGATAAAAGAACAAAGGCCTGAAGGAATAGATAATTTGGGTTTCACACACTAGATTAAGAGCTCTAAGTTGATTTAAAGGCTAGCAGAATAAAAGGAACTTTTCTGGCACAGTCTCCTCCTCTGTGACCTCCTCTGTATATCACAATCTCTGTGCCTCTGCAAGGATGTTAACACATCTCCACTGGAGATTTTAAATGACTTTATCTACTATAACTGTGTCTTCAAGTGTTCAGAAGAAAGAATGACTTTGCCTTTTAAGGAAGAAACCGTTTAGTAAAGAGTATGTGGCCAATAAATGGTAGGGTTTAGCGGAAAAGCAAATTATTCTATTGAAATACCTGTATATCTTTTCCCATTGAGAACTTGAATTAAGCAAAATGTTCTATTCCCTTAGACCAGAGACATCCAAAACTGAAGAACAAAAAGAAGTCTTGACATTTTTAGTCAAGTCACATAAGTGACTTCCTACAGTACGTGTCTTTCTTAGTCTGACATCTCACTTAGTATAATGTGCTCATCTGTATTGTCGCAAATGGCAGAATATCCCCTTTCCTCACGGCTGAATAACATTCTGTTGTGTACATGTATCACTTCTTTTTTGTTCATTCATCTATTGATTGGTGTTTAGGTTGTTTTTATATCTTGGCTGTTGTGATTAATAGTTCAATAAACATGAGAGTACAGACATCTCTGTGAAATACTGTTTTCATTTCCTTTCAATAAAAAATAACAAAACCAACTTGTATTGATCATTTAAAAAAAAGAAAAAAACTTTCAAAAGTAGTTAACAATTTATTCATACACTTGTTCTAACACTTATTAAGGAATATTTAGTTCTAATTATTTACACTGTTTGCTAAATTCTTATGCCCTACCTGCCATTGTTCTGGATTATCTGAAGAGAGAAAGGCAAAGATATTGTTTTCATGCAGATTATACTCTGTATGGACCTTACATAATATTATGGCAATATTTAGGTAGTTGCTGCTGCTGCTGTTAAGTCACTAGGCAGTAATAAATGTTGTGTATGTGTGTACATATACATGTATACACACACACACACACATATATATATATGGATAGTGATTAAGACTCAGAGTAGAAACCAAATAGTCCTTCTTTAAGTGTGATTTCAATCTAGTCTTTCTTGTTTGGGAATATAATTGTGCATTACTGAATCCTAAGGAGCAAATAAGATAACGTTAAAGCATAATAGGCTGCTTTTCTGGGCGCCTGATGTCCTCTGCTAGCGATCAGAAGTTGTTTTGTGGAGTCTGCTCAGTGTTCAAATGTTCTTTCGATGAATTTGTAGGGGAGAGAGTGGTCTCCCCATCCTATTCCTCCACCATCTTAGCTCCTCCCCGCGTTAAAGCATAATAAAACCCAGGATACATGATGATTGAAAAAATGAGTAAATAGATGAATGATTAGCTGAATAAATAAGTGTAACATTTCTTTATCATTTCAAGGGATAATCAATATCCATTATTGACCATTACGTATGGTCAAAATAATAAAGGTGTTTGCAGAGAATGTTGTGTTTTTCCATCTGATGGAAAGAACATACAGACAAGATCTCAAGTAGGATTATGTTAATGGATTGATGAAAAGATCTTGATAGGAAAAATGTGCAAGTTTTCTCACAGAGCAAGGTTTGAGCGTTATAGCTCTGAACCGTAACTCTGGAATCCCAGAGTGAGGTTAGGACAAAGATTTCTGACCTTAGGTAGATATTCAAAGTGATTTTCCATCTCAGGTCTGAGCAATTACTTAGCCCCCAGGGTTATTGCATGAGCCCCTGTCTTTGATCTCTCCTGTATCACTTGTACAAATTTATCATGTTTAAACAAACTGAAGTGGTTTCTGTTTCTATTACTGATGGCAACTGGTATATCAACTCTAGAATGTTTTTCCTAGTATCTTTCCTTGGAAAGGTGCTTTCCCTACTCAGCATTGTTATTTGAATGGAATTCTTTTACTTCATCAATATGATCCTATTCCCTGACCACTATTTTTATGCCCAATAGTCTCATGTTGCACTGAATATGGTGCTCACTCTTGGCCCATTTGACTGATGCAGGGACTGATTCCAGTCCCTGATCAAATGCAAATTAATGAATTCCTCTCTGATATATTTGCACTAGGAGAGGCCCCAATATCTCCACTAATACATAAAATGCAGAAACTATCAAGTTCTATTTTTTTCCACTTAAAATATTTAATTTTTTTCCTTGTGGTGAAATATATACAACATAATGTTTACATTTTATCTACTTTTAGAGTACAATTCAGTGGAATTAAGTATATGCACATAGTTGTTGCAAGCATCACTGCTGTCTGTCTCTTAGCCTTTTTCATTTTTCTAAACTGAAACTCTGTATCTAATAAACAAGTCTCCATTTCCTTCTCATCAATTTCCTGGTAATCACTAGTAAACTTTGTATTTCTATGAACTTTACTCTGAATACCTCATATAAATGGTGTTATACAGTATTTTATGTGATAGGTTTATTTCACTTAGCATAATGTTTTCAGGTTAATGTATGTTGTAAAGTGTCAGAATTTCCTTCCTTCTTAAGGTTAAATATTATTTCATGGCAAAAATATACTGCATTTTATTTTTATTTAAAAATTAAAAAAAATTATACAACTTTTAAGGTTACAATTCATTTATAGTTTTTACAAATTAATGGCTATATTCTCTGGGTTGTAACTTATTTTACATCCAATATTTTGTACCTTCCCTGCCCCCACCCTTCTATTGTCCCTCCCCCTCCCACAGTAACCACTAGTTTGTTCTCTATATCTGTGTCTGCTTCTCTCTTGTTATATTCACTAGCTTGTTGTATTTTTTAGATTTCACATGTCACTGATATCATGTAGTATATTTCTTTGGTTTATTTTATTTAGCATAATGCCATCCAGTTCCATCCGTATTCCTGCAAATAGAAAATTTTCATTCCTTTTTATAACTGAGTAGTAGTCTATGGTGCATATATGCCATATTTTCCTTATCCGTTCATCTGTTAATAGACACGCAGGTTGCTTCCATACTTTGGCAATTGCAAATAATGTTCCTATGAACATTGGGATGCATGTATCTTTTCAAATTAGTGTTTCTTCTCTTGCTCTTTTTTTTTTTTTTGATATATTCCTGGGAGTGGAATTGCTGAGTCATATGATAGTTCTACTTTTAGATTTTTGAGTCACCTCCATACTCTTTCACTATGACTGCACAGATTTATATTTTCACCAAGAGTGTACCCAGGATTCCCCTTTTCTTCACATTGTCTACAGCATTAGGTTACTTGTGTTCTTTTTGATGATAACCATTCTGACCAGTGTGAGGTAACCCATTTTATTTACCCATTCATAAAGTTGGTGGATAATTGGGTTGTTTCTACTTTTTGGTTACACAATCTTCTCCAGTTCACACGTAGCATTCACCAAGATAGATGCAAACAGTGGCAGACTATATTTTCTTGGGTTCCAAGCCACGAAATTAAAAGACGCTTCTCCTGGGAAGAAAAGTTATGACCAACCTAGACAGAATATTAAAAAGCAGAGACGTTACTTTCCCAACAAAGGTTCATATAGTCAAAACTATGGTTTTCCCAGTAGTCGTGTATGGATGTGAGAGTTGGACCATAAAGAAAGCTGAGTGCCAAAGAATTGATGCTTTTGAACAGTGGTGTTGGAGAAGACTCTTGAGAGTCCCTTGGATGGCAAGGAGATTCAACCAGTCAATCCTAAATGAAATCAGTCCTGAATATTCATTGGAAGAAGTGATGCTGAAGGTCCAATACTTTGACCACCTGATGGGAAGAGTGGACTTATTGGAAAAGACCCTGATGCTGGGAAAGGCAGGAGGAGAAGGGGATGACAGAGGATGAGATGGTTGGATGGCATTACTGACTCGATGGACATGAGTTTGAGCAAACTCTGGGAGATGGTGAATGCTGGAGCCTGCTGGCAAACGAACCGGTCACGGACGTGATCGCCAAAATACCTAAGAAAATAAAGACTCGGAAAGATGGGGTTGAGAGGGACGGAGTCAGCTCTTGACTGAAACCGACAACCGACAACTTTATTGAGGGGTAACATACATATATATGCTAACAGGACTCACTAAATTTAGATCAAGGACATGTATACGTGCAGAATCGCAGGCATTAGTCTTCGCTCAGGAATTTTATCTCAACTCTTTAAGACTAGCAGAGCAAGGGACTGGCATCTTAGTATGATTACAATCAGTTAAAGATTACCTAAAGATTACCTAGACATAAACCATAAACAGGAGCCTGACAATCTCGTCAGGAAAATGGGTAAAAGGTCGCTACAGCAATTTCCTTGAGGGAGGTAAGAAAGGCCAACCTGCACTTTAATAAATCAGGGGTGGAGGGACAGAGAGGGACCTCTTGATCTCTCTCAGGGCCAAGAAGGAGCCTGAGCAGTCAGGCCGGCTCCCCGCAGGTGAAGGACAGGGAAGCCTGGCATGCTGCAGTCCATCGTTCACAAAGAGTCGGACATGACTGAGTGACTGAACAACAACAAGACCACATTATGGATGGTAAAACACAGCTTAACAATTTAAAAGAGTAGAAATGTTACAACGCATGTCTCAGATCATGGTGGAATTAAATTAGAAACTAATAACAGAAAGATATCTGGAAAATCCTAAAATAGCTGGATACTAAACAAGGCACCTCTACATTATATATGTCAAACAAGTCTCAACGGAAATTTTAAAACGTATGAATTGAAATGAAAATACAACTTATCAAAATTGGTGGAATGTAGTGAAAGTTGAAAGAGACTTGTAAGTTTTTACTTTTGCCATGATATGTAATCTTATGAAGACTATAGACTAACAGCTGTCTGGGTGTTTTAAAAACTCATCTGAGTGGATAAATTATCCACTTTGTTGCAATTAGTCTTATAAGCCTCTGGTAGTTGCATTTGAGGTTCCTACATTTCTCAAAAGTCCCAGAGAGGAAAGAAGCCTAAACCTTGAGTGGTTGTATAGCATCTAAGGGCTAGAATGGGAAGGGGAAAGTCTGACATGGGTGGATTGGGGGTTGAATGCAGGAAAGGGAACACTGATACAGCTCAGGATAGAGGTCTCCTAGATGAAAGGGAACATATTAGTACATTAGGTCTTGGAAGAGCCAGTACCCTTTCCATTTGGCTTTTTAACAGCCAGAATGAAAGTGTTGCATGGAATAGAAATAGGAACCAGAAGTCCCTTATCTAATAATCTTTGAATTATTGGGGAGAGTCCCTCAAATCCATCTAATGCTAAATTACATTGGGGACTCTTGAGGAGGAGCATGAAGAGATCTACCTCTGCTTATCATAGCATTCTATGATGGGGTTCTACACCACATAGATGCCAATATCAGTGAAGTTTCTTGTCTACAATGAGGTGAAACTCTGTCCACTAATTGGCTTAAGTCTTCTGCAAAATAGGTACGAAGTTGAAGAGGACAGAGAAGATTAGGGAAGTCAGGCAAAGCCATTAGGGGAAGCAGGTGTGAAGGAAGTGAATAGGAGACTTGTGAAAGAAGTCCTTCAGGGTCTCAATGAAGTTTAACACCCAAATTCACAAAGTTATTGGGGTAGTTGATCTAAGAAGAAAATTGTATTGAAACTGAAGGGATCTTATAAAGATACTGAGAGTCTGGCAGGCACATTGTGAAACAAATTGTCAAAGCCCACTACTGACAGTTTGATAATTTTGAAGGGGCCAGAAAAAGAAACAGTGTTAAGAGTGAAATGTGTCACTCCAATATCTATGATATTGTGATTGGGTGCCAATCACATGATTGTGAAATGTGACTGTGAAATAATCACAGGATTGGGTGCCATTCAACTCATAAGGGTAACATCATCTTGTGAATTTAGCGGGAATTAAGGGCATGGAATGTCTGCTTTCTCAGAGCTGAGTTAGTATTTCTCCTGTGAAGAGGGTTTTGAGTTCTTTTCTTTCCGTCTGAAGACTGGACATTCCCAAACCCAATAGAGTTTTTCTTTGCAATACCAGCAAGCACCCTGGTCAGTGGAGGCCCCTATTGTGGGGTTTTGTCTTCATTTAACTTTTTCTAATTGCTTTAATAAATAAAGTCATATGATTTGATTATGCATTTTCTGTTTTTTTAAGAATTGTTGCCCTCATAGTGCTAGGCTAATATCTGAAGTTCAGACATCTTAGTATTTTAACAATAGCCATTTTTTGAGGGGGTAGTGTCATGAAGCGTGAGTCTTAGGTCATTCAGAAACCTGTGACTAGAGCCAAGGCTGCTTGGTAACAGTTCAAGTCCTGAATGCTCTTTCTAAGTAATGTCTAATTGCTGATTATAATTTGTCAGTTTCTCCTTTAGTTGTTTTCAAGTTTGAATACATGACCAATCAATTTTAACAGGATAAAACTCAGAATGTCTACTAATGATTTTTCTTTGACTTTTTTACCCCCTGACTGGACTCTGTAGTGTTTTGAGATCTCTTAAGGTTTTCCAAGATAGTAGTTCCTTTAGCTTTCCAAAACTAAAGAAAGACATCTCCACAAATAAGTGGATAAGTTGATATAAGTTGGAGGATCTCAGAGAGTAAGCACCCAACAACTCCTGAATTGTTAAATAAATTTCTCCCTTTACTTTGAGGACTTGGTGGATTTTAGTTGTGAAATTCAATCTAAGACCAAGGTTTAAATGTTACTTTCTATGTTCGGTTTTGATTGTGAGTAAGTGGTGGGAGTTTCTTGAGCATCATCTACAGAAGGTGGAGATTCAGTACTTTTATCTCAGAGGTTAACTGAAAGGCAGAAGAGCATTTTAAGAGCAGAAGGTAAAGGAACAGTGGAGAGGGGAATATGGAGACACTAGAGGATGGAGTGTAGACGATAGTGTTTTGGGAAGGCCAAAAAGGGTCTCCAGGTCTGAATGAAAGATATCGGAATCTTTTTATTACTGGGATTCTCTAAGTTAAAAATAGTCAGCAGGGATTCAAGATAGGGGTGTGAACTGAGAAGCTCTCACGCTTTAGATTATTGATGTCTGAAATTCTAATGCAGTTTCAAGATTATACACAGACTGTTAAGAATAAAAAATCTATCCTTACTGTGCTATCATCTGAAGCACTGAGATAGGAGTTGAGCTCAGTAACTGATCTGTAATCAATCAGTCAGGAATGAAGAAAAAATTTTATTAACAGGTATACAACTGAAGTCCTAGGTGAAAGTCCTGCAGAGTACAATGGTGAATCTGATGCAGCAATAGACTGTAATAGAAACAGTATACTAACACTTCTTAAAAAGGCAAGGAAGGCTTCCCTCAAGATTTTTGCAAAAGGGGTCAAAGCTGTTGCAATAGAGAAGAAATACTGAGCTCTGATACAAATATAGTAAAGTCATTTGGGAATATATAGCTGACAAGCAGAGTTAGAGGGTGAGTGGATGAAAAATTACTGAACGTGGCACAGTGGTAAAGACTCTGCCTGCCAACACAGGAGACAAAGGGGATGTGGGTTTGATCCCTGGGTTGGGAACATCCCCTGGAGTAGGAAATGGCAAATTCACTTCAGTGTTCTTGCCTGGGAAATTCTGTGAACAGAGGAGCCTGGTGGGCTACAGTCCATGGGGTCGCAAAGAGTTAGACACGACTCAGCACGAAGATTGGAGAAGGAAATGACAACCCACTCCAGTATTCTTGTCTGGAGAATCCCAGGGACAGGAGAGCCTGGTGGGCTGCCGTCTATGGGGTCGCCCAGAGTTGGACACGACTTAGCAGCAGCAGCAGCAGCATGAAGACAGGCAGATAAGGATAAGGAAATTTTTGCTAAACTGGCTTAATAGGACTCCTGCTAAAGACAGACCAATGGCTTAGATACTGAGTCTTAGTATTTCAGGTGCTGTAATAAAAATACTATAGGCCAGGTGGTTTAAACAACAGAAATTACTTTTTAATAGTTCTACAGACTGGGAAGTACAGGATTAATGTGCTAGTGGATCTTGCCTCTGGTGGTTTGTAGATAACTGTTTTCTTATTGTATCTTCATGTGGCAGAGAGCAGAGAGAGATCCTGTGTTTCATTATTTTTTTATTAGGGCTGAAGTCCGTTCATGAAGGTTCTACTTTATGATCTAATTACTTTCAAAAAGCCCCATTTCCAAATACTATCCCATTGGGAATTTTGGCTTTACCATATGAATTTTGGGGAACACAAACATGAGGTCCATAGCATTCTATCACTGGCCCCACCAAATGCATGTCCTTTACATGTGCAAAATACATTCACTTTATCCCAACAGGCTCAAAATTAAAATTCTTAGTACATTCCAGCACCAGCTCTAAAATGTAACGTCCAAAGTCTCACATAAGTATCTTCTATATCAGACATGGATGAGGCTTGCAGTAGGAATCATCCTGGGGCAAAAGTCTCCAGCTGTGAACCCGTGAACCCAGACAAGTTGCATGCTTCCAAGATACAACGGTGGGGCACAGACAAATAGTATAATGGTATACAATCCATCCCCACAGGAAAAAATAGGAGAGAAAGGAGGAAGGTGTGAGGGTCCTAAGCAAGTCTAAATTCTTAGCAAGGCAAGCTCTATTAGATCTTAAGGCAGGACAATAATCCTCTTTTTTCTCAATGCACTGCCTTCTATATTTATTGGGGCAGAATTCTGCCCCAGGACTCACTGAGTCATTGGCCCTGCCTCCACAGTTTAGCCTGGTGGGGGTTGTGTGGGTGAGGCTCTCCCTGGCAGGGGTCATGTGCCTGTGGCTCTGTGGGGTGGAGGTCATATGCCACAGATTCTCTGCTGGGCATTTTCCTCTCCCCTTGAAATAAAAATAAAGGCATTCCCGTACTCCTAAACCACATGTCCATGAACTCGGTGCCTATGGTGGGAGTGGCAGCCCTGATGATCTCTGAATTGTATTTGGGGTTCTTCTTCCCTTGTCTTGAAGAAGAGTGCTTATTAGCTGACGAAGAGCTCTATGGTCCAGTTCTCTTGAATCTAAGAAGTCCAACAGTCTTTCTTCATTTTACGCCACTTTGTCTGTTTCCTGTAGTTCCAGCTGGCAGTGTTTCTGTGGGTATAGTCCCATCTCTCTTCTTGCCTTGTGTTGAGATGGCTGATTAAATTCATGCTTCACACCACACTGATTTCCTGATCAAATGGTCCTGCCACCACACTTTATTGTGCTCTTCTGACTATACTTCCTTATTTTTTACAATGTGGTCAGCCTGAGTGAGAGTTTTAAACATCTTTTTGGTTCCTCTTTCCTTAACATTTACAACTTCATTATTGTGCTCGCTTCGGCAGCACATATACTACAACTTCATTGTTTTCTGTCTTCTCACATTTCAGCATAAGCAGTTAAGAGGAACACTTTTCTTAGAAATCTTCTCTCTCTCTCAACACTTTTCTTAGAAATCTCCTCAACTAAATTTCTAGTTTCAACTATTTTCTACCAAATAGTAGAACAATGAAGAAATTGGGGCAGGTTCTTTGTCACTTTATAAAAAGAAGTATCTTTCCTTCAGTTTAAAAAAACACATTCCTCAGTTCCATCTGAGTTCTCACCAGAATCACCCTTCTAGTTCTCTTCATGGCAGTATTGGCTTTTTCTTGCATCTACTTCAAAACTCTTTCAGCCTCTAGCCATTACCTAGTTCCAAAGCTGCTTCCACATTTTAAAGTGTTTGTTAAACTTTAGCACCTCAGTTGTTGACACCAAATTCTGTCTTGGAAGGATACAAACATTTAGTCCATAACATCAAGAATGGGTGATGAGGAATTTAATCATAAATCAAGGGTGGGGGAATCTCAATAAACTAACTCAGCAGGATTCTTATTAAAGTTGGGCTAGGAAAGGACAAGGATTAAGGTCAAGTTCTACTTGAGGGGAAATGTGAACTCCGAGGAAGCCTCAAGAGGGCATCTTTGTCTCTGGAGGAGGAGCTATGTGGCTAAGAAGCAGATCAGGCGCAAAGGAAGAGAAATTGATTGAGGTAGTGAAACATCATAAAAAGTAATTCAGGGTGAAGAATAGGTTGATAATGGAGCAAATGGAACAAGATGTCTTACTGATATGGAATCAAAAGTAGTAGCTGGGGAAAGAAATGAGACAGAGGCCATATTTGAAGATACAATGTCAGAGAATTTCCCAGAACTTTAAAAATCATCCATGTGCAAATGCAAGATGAAACCAAGTAGAAAAAATGGTAAATCTACACCTGAGAAATCAGAGTGAAATTATGGCATGCAAATGAGACTGTCTGAAGAATATTTACAGAAGAAGAACATATTTAGTTCACAGCAAGACAGAGTGAAAGCTGACTTCTCAGCACCATCAGTGGAAGCGAAATGATAGTGCAAGAAAGAAAGTGCAAGGTAAAGAAAAAGATAGTTGTTAACCTAGATATATGCAGGAAAAAAACATTCAAAAATGGGTACAAAATTCATATCTTGTCGGGAGCCAGCAAGAGAAACCCCACCCGTGACAAGGTCTGGGTTCAAGGAGCTGGCACGCAAGGGTGTCCGGACCTCCGGGACTGCCCCACACGCAAAGGCGTCCGGACCTCTGGGGGTTTCTCGGGACGCCCCACCATCCACTCCCAGGCCTTCGTCCTTTCATCTTCTGATGCTTGGCATTCTTCTATGTTCCCTAAAAACTAGTCTGACTGTTACCTAAAATCCCTTTTTGAAACATTTGCATGGCAGCAACACAGTCCCTGGGGGCACATGGGTTCCAATAAACAGGCCTATCTATCCCATAAGCAAAAGTAGATAGAGTCCACTACGAGATTGAGAAGATTCCTTAGGGTGTGATCAGGAGGGAATTCATGAGACCCCTGACCCTTAGGATTACATACCAGAGCTAAGTCCGCCCGGGGCTGAGCTTCCCAAGATAAGGTTTGTAGATGGCTTTTCACAGTTGACTAGCTGCTGCCATTGAATTGTTTAAAAGTTATGTGTAGGTATTGACTGTTCTGGAAAGTTATTTATGATGTAACCCATGATTATGCACCTGGTACAATCTTATCATTCCCCCCTCCTTAAACCTCTTTAAAGGATTATTGGTTTTAGGGTATATAAGCACTAATGTAAAAGAATAAAGTAGTCTTGATCCTGCACTCAACCAAGACTTGACTTTCTTTTCTTCCCCGATGCCGTTCATCCAAAGGGAACCCCTGGACTCCGCCGGGGCTGGACCCCGGCAATATCTGGTGGAGAGTTTACCATGAGCACATCAACTCTAATTGAAATTCTAAATATTTCACTTTAAGCAAAAGTAAAAAGATCCAAGAGGCAGGAAGTCTGAAATGCAAAAACAAATGAAAATCTAAGACAGCAGTAGAATGTGAAACAATCAATAAATGGCTGACTGCATGAAACAATCATAATAATATATGCTAGGACTAAAAAATGAGAGGATAGAATTAACATAAAATAGGAAGATTGGGGCTACAGATCAGGTGTTCTAAAGTCTTTGAATTATTCTGGAGGAGAGCGGTGAATAATTTTAAATTTGATGATTTAAGCATGATTTTTTTCACTTATCTCATAATCAGATAAAGAACAGAGAAGGCTTTTAATTTCTGTACTGGGAAATATAAAAGTGACTTTTACACATCTCAGTAATTCAGAAAATAAAAGACAGAAATATCGGAGAAGTTAGAAAATATCTTAAAAACTTGATGAACATGCAACTCTGTTTATAATAGCCAGGACATGGAAGCAACCTAGATGTCCATCAGCAGATGAATGGATAAGAAAGCTATGGGCTGCTCCCCAGCCCCCCTCCCCCTCGAATGTGACCGGAGCTTGAGGCGCGCAGGGCCGGAGACGCCGCAGACCCGGGACCCGGAGCAGCTCAGAGGCGGTGAATAATAGCTCTTCAAGTCTGCAATAAAAAATGGCCTCCAATAAAACTACATTGCAAAAAATGGGAAAGAAACAAAATGGAAAGAGTAAAAAAGTTGAAGAGGCAGAACCTGAAGAATTTGTAGTAGAAAAAGTACTGGACCGCCGTGTAGTGAATGGGAAGGTGGAGTATTTCCTGAAGTGGAAGGGATTTACAGATGCAGACAATACTTGGGAACCTGAAGAAAATTTAGATTGTCCAGAGTTAATTGAAGCATTTCTTAATTCTCAAAAAGCTGGTAAAGAAAAAGATGGAACAAAAAGAAAATCTTTGTCTGACAGTGAATCTGATGATAGCAAATCAAAGAAGAAAAGAGATGCTGCTGATAAACCGAGAGGTTTTGCCAGAGGTCTTGATCCAGAACGAATAATTGGTGCCACAGACAGCAGTGGAGAATTAATGTTCCTCATGAAATGGAAAGATGCCGATGAGGCAGACTTGGTACTGGCAAAAGAGGCAAATATGAAGTGTCCTCAAATTGTAATTGCTTTTTATGAAGAGAGACTAACTTGGCATTCTTGTCCAGAAGATGAAGCTCAATAATTGTTTGCATTGCCTTTTATATATATTTATATATATATATATAAAATGTGGGTCTTGGTTTTTTGATTTATTAGTGTGAAGAAATAACTACATTCTCTAATGAAAATAAGGTTTGATATGTTTGTTTTGAAGTAATATTGGGGAAGTTACATTGGGTTTTTTGGTTTTTTTTTTTCCCATCTGTAGCACTGGTTACTTTGAACAAATAAAAGCTTTCTGTAGTTGCTTCCTTCAGTAGGAAAGAATTTGATACCATGGTATATTATTTCCTCAGCATTAGAGAACAGTTTTTCTAAATGTTCGAGGAAATCTCCATAGTCATTACTCAATCAGAATTTAGCATTTAACTCATATATGCCTGAGGACCATTCTAAGTTTTTTGTATGTGTATACATAAAAGACACATATAAATGGTTGGGAGTTAATTTTTTGTTGTGGTTTTTGTTCTGGTAAATATATTTAAACAACAGCCTTTCATAACGATGGATAAGCCCATGTTCTGGAATTACATCATTTTGAGCAATATAAGAAATAACTTCAACTTAGATTGAAAATTTAAGTCTGAACCTTTCAAATTAAATAATTTTGTAATTAATTAGACAAATTAAGCAGTTTAAATTGGGTAATTTTTTAAAGCATCCATATCTGCATATAAATGTAGTTTTATATGCAGAAACCCTGGAAGGAAAATTTTTATCACCATCAACAACCTTCCCAACCAAATAAAAAAGTAGAAAAATTCTGGTATGTTTTAATATAGCAAAGCAAAACTTAGTTAAACAGACACTTGATCGTTCTCTTTGGTGAACCATTGTTTTACAAGAAATTGAAGTCTGTGCTATATTTAGGAAAGGTTGTGATACATGGGATGTCTCAGATTTGTTCATGGAAACCTAATCAGATAAATATTGGCAATTTATAATCTACAGGAACAAATGAGTGAACAAACTTTTCTAATCTATGCTTGACCTGCATGTTTTTTCAGACTTGACTCCAATCCATTCCTTACATGAAGGCTCAATTTTCTCAGTATTTTGGGTTACTAGTTCAGCATAAGCCAAGAAAAACAATAACTTTGTAGTAATCAGAATGTTATTCAACTGTATATTGTTTACTTTATTGTAAATACTGGTGAACAGTGGTCAATAAATAGTTTTATATTCAAAAAAAAAAAAAAAGAAAGCTATGGTACATATACACAATGGAATATTACTCAGCCATTAAAAAGAATACATCTGAATCAGTTCTAATGAGGTGGATGAAACTAGAGCCTATTATACAGAGTGAAGTAAGCCAGAAAGAAAAACACCAATACAGTATCAGTTCAGTTCAGTTCAGTCGCTCAGTTGTGTCTGACTCTTTGTGACCCCATGAATCACAGCATGCCAGGCCTCCCTGTCCATCACCAGCTCCTGGAGTTTACCCAAACTCCTGTCCATCGAGTCGGTGATGCCATCCAGCCATCTCATCCTCTGTCGTCCCCTTCTCCTCCTGCCCCCAATCCCTCCCAGCATCAGGGTCTTTTCCAATGAGTCAACTCGTTGCATGAGGTGGCCAAAGTATGGGAGTTTCAGCTTCAGCGTCAGTCCTTCCAGTGAACACCCAGGACTGATCTCCTTTAGGATGGACTGCCAATACAGTATACTGATGCGTATATATGGAATTTAGAAAGATGGTAACGATAACCCTGTATGCGAGACAGCAAAAGAGACACAGACATATAGAACAGTCTTTTGGACTCTGTGGGAGAGGGTGAGGGTTGGATGATTTGGGAGAATGGCATTGAAACATGTATATTATCATATGTGAAATGGATGGCCAGTTCAGGTTTGATGCATGAGACAGGGTGCTCCAGGCTGGTGCACTAGGATGATCCTGACGGGTGGGATGGGGAAGGAGGTGGGGGTGGGGGCGTGTTCAGGATGGGGAACACATGTACACCCGTGGTGGAGTTGTGTCAATGTATGGCAAAACCACTACAATATTGTAAAGTAATTAGCCTCCAATTAAAATAAATAAATTTATATTAAAAAAATAAAAAATTTAAAAAAAGAGGCTTTGAAGCCACACAGGGGGAAAAAAAAACTTGATGAACAAACTTGGCTTAATGTTTAATTGTAGAATCTTCACCCTGAAACATAATGCTCATTTTTTAAAAACAGACTTGGAGCCTTCACATGAAGTTTACATATACTAAACCACAAAGCAGGATCTGTAACGTCTTAGGTCAGTTTCTGCAGAAGCAGAGACTGAGAGCTATAGTTTTGTACAAATGACTCACTGAGTGAGTGCTTTCAGCAGAAGGGGACTGAGAGAAGCAGGAGAGGAAAAGAATATAAAAATAAAAAAGGTTACAGTCTCAGGTGGAAACTGGCTTCAAGCTGGTTCCGTGTGACCACTGTAGCACAACCAGCACCAGAGTTGGTTCCTCCTTGCAGCAAAGGGTTGGATACCAATACCTCACAGCAGGCATTGGCTGTGGGTCATCCATTTTGGGCAGAGAAGCTCCCAGTTATTCCAGGGAAACTTTCCAAAGTAAATGACTAACCAAGCCAGTTATGACAAGCAAACATGTCCTTAGACATTGTCAAATGTCACCTGGGGGCCAAATCAGCACCATCGGGAGCTTCCAAGCTGGAATAATCAAAACCATCTCTATGCAAACACATCCCAGTCTCATAACTGGTGCTCCTGGGCTTGACCGGTCTTCAGGGTTGAAGAAAAGTATGGAGGAAGGAGCCATTTAACAATGCCTACAGACGATGTCTTCTTTGCCTTAAGATGTTTAAATTGCGTGATTTGGTATAGAAAATAAAAGCAATAGGATTCAGTTCACAAATTCAGGCTGTACTTCCTCAGATTTCTGCTTTTTGTTGCTTTATTAATGGGTAAGGAAGTGTGCCTTATTTTACTAACTTTTCTCAATGTATTTGCCTTTTATTTTTTACTCAGAATGTTATGTAAATAAACTCAGAATAAAATCTGAAACTCTCAGTATCAGATAAAAATAAGCTTAAGTAAAATTCCTAAATATAATACATTTATCGTTTAGAGAGACTGGTTTCTTTTGATTCACAGAAGCAAACATTATGTAGATGATGATGGTAATGATGGTAATGATGATGACGATGTGGGTGCATACTAAGTCATTTCAGTCATATCAAACTCTTTGCAACCCTTAGGACTGTAGCCCACCAGGCTCCTCTGTTAATGGGATTCTTTAGGCAAGAGTACTGGAGTGGGTTGCCATGCCCTTCTCAACAAGAGCAAGATTACCTTCATCAATTTATGTTTTGCATATTATTGATGGATTTTCCATATTTTTTATTTACTTTTATTTATTTATTTGTAATTTTAAATTTGTTTATAAATTTATTTATTTTGGCTGATTTTTTTTTTTTTTTGGAGGCTAATTACTTTACAATATTGTAGTGGTTTTTGCCATACATTGACATGAATCAGCCATGGATTTACATGTGTTCCCCATCAGATCCCCCCTCCCGCCTCCCTCCCCATCCCATCCCTCTGGGTCTTCCCAGTGCACCAGCCCTGAGCACTTGTCTCATGCATCCAACCTGGGCTGGTGATCTGTTTCACCCTTGATAGTATACTTGTTTCAATGCTGTTCTCTCAGAACAGCCCACCCTCGCCTTCTCCCACTGAGTCCAAAAGTCTATTCTGTACATCTGTGTCTCTTTTTCTGTTTTGCATATAGGGTTATTTTTACCATCTTTTTAAATTCCATATATATGCGTTAGTATGTAAACAAAGTTACACCACAGAGAGTAAAAGTCATATACAATTTTGACTGACATCAAAGTGGCTACTTTTAAATGTAACTGCATTTAGTCACTTAAAAAATACATATTGATCACTGACCATGTGCTGGGTACAATGGGAGGCATTGGGAAGGCACTGAGGATTCTGTGAGTAGTAAAACAACCATGGTCTCTGCTCCTACATTTTTTAGTTCACAAATAAGACATTAAAAAGCTAATTGTTACCTTATTGGTACTTCCTTGACTAAAAATGAGATTGTGCATTTTTCAAGTTTTATTCTAGGAATTAAGATCTGTACCTCTGTGAATTATCTGTTCATAACTATGCTATTTTTCTTTGGGATTGTCTTTTCCTTAGCAATTAAAAAATATTATTTATTCCTCAAAAAAGTTACACAAACAAATATATTTGAATTTCTGACAAGCAATACAAAGGAATGTTTGCATTCCTTATTAATATTAATAAGTATAGAAAGGAGACCTAGTTTAAGTTAGTCAATCAGTAATCCTTCCCTGACAGAAGAAGAGTTCAGATGAATTTTTAGTAAGAGCACAATCAGGAAAGAAATGAGAGAAGTGAAGTGCAGACAGAAGGAGAGTTTGTGTAAAAAATTCCTGATTGAAATAGAGTTGGGTGTATTTGGTACGTGAAGGAAGCTCCACATGCTGAAGCTGAGATAACCAGGGACAAGGAGCCAGGATGACAGGAGCCGGATGATGTAAGATCTCGCAGCCTCCATACGGAGAATGTATGCTTCTAAGACTGTGCATGAAAGTGACATGACTTACTTTGTAATTTAAAAACTCATTGCAACTCCTGGGTGAAAATGAATTGATGATTGCTAAAAATGAAACTGGGGCTTCCTTTGTGGCTCAACGGTAAAGATTCTGCCTGCAATGCAGGAGATGCGGGAGACCAGGGTTTGATCTCTAGGTCTGGAAGATCCCCTGGAGGAGGGCATGGCACCCCACTTCAGTATTCTTGCCTGGAGAATCTTGTGGACAGAGGAGCCTGGCAGGTTACAGTCTGTGGGGTCACAAAGAGTCGGACACGACTGAAGCGACTGAGCCCCCACATACGTAAAACTGATACCAGGTCATGGCACCAACGTTACAAATAGGCCAGTCTGGGGCTTTCTAAAATTAAAAGCCTGTTTACAAAAGACTTAAAATGCTAAGTGCCATATACTTATTTTTGAAAAAATAACAATGAAAGGTGCTATAACCCCTTGATGCAGTTGCTGATGAAAAATTAATCTGTTGATCTATGAATGAAATCAGAAATTTTATTTGAGTCAGATTTGAGGATTATAACTTGAGAAGAGCATCTCAGAAAGCTCTAAGAACTGTTCCACCTGTTAGAAGTCAAGTCAGTGATAAAAGATTTTGGAGACAGATGCTGTACATTAAATGGCATATTATTGGTTGTTTACATAACCTAGAATGAAGCATCATCATAGTCCTTTATGAGATCAGGAAGGAATGTTATCTTTGAAGGAGTTGTCTTGGTGCCAGGGGAATGTTGCTGTTTATGGCTGAGCAGTTATTTCTGTCCATGGTGGAAGTTTTGTTGATACATAATGCAGATACACAGTGCACCGTAGGACGGAGAGAGGAGGGCAAAGGGCATAGAAAATTTGTATGATTAAATTTTTCTTCTCTTGCCATAAAATATGAATTTTATTTCACATGATGTTTCTCCCCTTGCTCCCACCAAATGGCACATGCTTGCAGTCATGACTTTCTTCTTCTTCTAGCTTTAATGAGATATAATTGACATATAACATAGTCTAAGGCGAGGGCTCCCCAGGCAGTACTAGTGGTAAAGAACCCGCCTGCCAATGCAGGAGACGTAAGAGATGTGGGTTCAATTTTTGGATCCCCTGGAGGGGAGCATGGCAACCCACTCCAGTATTCTTGCCTGGAGAATCCCATGGACAGAGGAGCTTGGTGGGCTACAGTCTATGGTGTCGCAAAGACTTGGACATGACTTAAGTGACAGCACACACACACACATAGTTTAAGGTGAACAGTAATTAGGTTTTAAAATGATCTAACATAATGCTTTTCCAGCCAGCCAGTGTCTTACATCACTTGAGGCCACTTGAAATGGCATTTCTTTTAAACAGGATCCAGACTGAAACTGAAAACAATGAAGAGCTCCTTTTATAACAGACTCATTTCTAGGAAATCATCAGCTCTTCTGTAAGAGGAAAAGAAGAGCCTGATTTTGAAAATCTAATTCTGTAGCAGAATGTGAAAACTGGTCAGACAATTAAATCTGTGTTCCCAAAGTGCTTCTGCAGATTCTCCTTAGAGACCACACTCTTCCTCTAGGGTACACTGTATTTCACTGGCCAGAAAAATCCCACGGGTTGTGCAAATTCTGCTTAGCTGGGAAAGAAACGAAGCAGGACCCTGTGGGGCTACTGGGCGTGGAAGACTTTCAAACATTTGCTCACCAGTGAAGGGAGGTGTCGGAAGCCTCCGGGACGTGCCCAGGCCGTGACAAGGTCACAAGAGAGGAACCTGCAAGGCAGCTCTTCCCCTCGGGGTCGCCCCGGGGACCCAGTTTGTCCCCTTTCTCTTTCCGTCTTACTGTTATTGTGCTTTCTACTAAATCTTGGAAATGTAATACGTAGTAATCAGGCCTCCCCGGAATAGCCCAAGCCGAGGGTATGGCTATGGGCAGAAATAAGGAAAAGGCCACAGGCGTAGTTTGGCTGCTTGCTTAGAAGATTATAATGTTCTAGATTAAAAAAGAGTAGAGACATTTAGATTCAGAAGTAGATGTACTGCTTCAGTTTACTTGCTCCTTGCTTGAGAGGGCTTTCATTATTGCTATTTCTAGGCTGCTATTTGTCCATTGTTTCCCTTCCTTTAAACAACATGGAATATTACGGGTATTTTTGTAGAGTTAGGAAATGTGTTACATAGGATTTCAATAGAAGATTTATATTAACCAGGCTCACTGCCATTACCTCACTATTAATAGAGGTGTTTTGTTGCTTTAGAGGTGTTTTGCTGATTCATAGTTAATCATTGTAGACTAAGGTTTTGTGGTTTCAGGTAAAGAAAAATATCAGGGTTTTCATATGGTACTATTCTCAGAAATGTCAAACATGTTTTTGTAGCCCTTCCCATGTACTATTTTATTGTCCAAAGAATTCATACTATATCTGGACTCTATGGAACATTGTTTTTGTCAGAGTGAAAATGTTAGGCCATTGAGGCATGCACGAAACCAACATCTGATGTAACATGGGGTGATGGTAAGGGGGAGGCAAGAAAAACAATTCTATATAATCTGAGCTGTTAAGAAATAAAGAAGACGAGTTCTTGCATTGCAACCAGAGTCCGTGCACTTCTTTTTGCCGATGCCACTCATCCCTTGGATATTCCTGGAGGGGATGCAGAGACAAAGAAGGAGCGTTCAAGAAGGAGCGTTCAAGAAGTAATAGCGCAGCCTTGGGGCAGGGAACTGGTTACATCTTAAGGGATGTGAGCGCTCAGTCGCTCAGTTGTGTCAGACTCTTTGTGACACTATGGACTGTAGCCCTCTAGGCTTTTCCGTCCATGGAATTCTCCAGGCAAAAATACTGGAGTGGGTTGACATTTTCTACTCCAGGAGATCTTCCTGACCTAGAGATTAAACCCACGTCTTTTGCGTCGCCTGTGTTGGCAGGCGGGTTCTTTACCACTGCGCCACCTGGGAAGTCCACTGGATACAGCTGGTGTCAAATTAACATATTATTTCTAAAACAAGATGCTGGGTTGGTCATCTTTTCTGCAGTTAAATAGAAAGTGAGTAAAATTTCATTTCAGTTAAATAACATCTCTTTATCTTCCATCACTTTAGGAAATTATTTTAATAATTCTTCCTTAACCGATACTATATTTTGTGAACAAGATTTATAGAATACATTTCTTAAAGATATTTTATCTTGCAATAATTTCCCATGGAACTCTTTCTGGAGTTCTCCCATGGAAGCTGGGAGATGACTCCAAGGGTATTTTTCTTCAGTAATAATAATGATAATAATAAATTAGCATAATCAAATAATACTAAAATGTGTTATTATAAACATTGAAATATGATAAATAGTAATAAAATAACAATAAAAATATTGATTTAAAGACTAAAAGATTCAGCTAGTCTTATATTCTACATCTCTAAAATCATATTTTTATTTTATAGCCTCATGGAACAAAATAAAAACCAAAACAAAAGAGTGAGGCAGAAAGAGAGGGCAGGCAGAATGCGATGATCCAGTTGATGAGGAAAAAAGAACTTTTTCTCTGGACTTGGACCAGTGCCCAACCCTCATTGTCAGTATCTGTATCTCAGTAAGTTTAGGGTCACTATCTTTAACCCAGTTAAGTTTCAACTCTAGAAGTTACAAGTTTAAGGCACTTAAAAAATCTATCTCTGATATTGCTGGGTATACTTTTAGTGATTTGACAGAATTTTCAGCTGTAAACACTATGATTGATTCTATTTTATGAGATGAGCTCATGGCAATCCAGGTACAGATTCTACTTTTCTAGCCGCTCTTGCATCCAGGTGAGGCATGTGCACAAGGAGGATGATTAGAAGTATATGTACCTTACTTGTGGGTCTATGCCAGAGAACTTTGAGCCTGTTCTCCACCAGTCACTCTTATCCATCTTACTATCTGGGAAAACTGAAGGCAGGAGGAGAAGGGGACGGCAGAGGGTGAGATGGCTGGATAGCATCACCAACTCGATGGGCGTGTTTGAGCAAGCTCCGGTAGTTGGTGATGGACAGGGAAGCCTGGTATGCTGCAGTCCATGGGGTCGCAAAGAGTTGGACACGACAGACAGACTGAACTGAACTGATCTGGATATCAGCTGATGTGGCAGCTGTCAACCTTTGAATTTCTACATGTTTGTGATGTCTTAGTGGGTACCAAACAGCAGAATGAAAGGAACCCAAAATTCTGAATGAATTTCTGGAACCTAGAGTGGTGAGACTGTAATATGTCTTCTAAGTTATAGAACCACCCTCCCAAACCATCTCCATCTTCAGGGTCCTCCCTTTATTCTCTCTTTCTGCCATCAGAGAGAGGGAGCTCAAACATGACTCAGCATGACTAGTAACCTTCAAAGTCTCTGTCTGCGGAATACAGTCTATGAACCAAGTCTTTCAACTTTATTCTCAGTGAGTCTGTTACACTGGTTACATGGACCTGATTACATAGGGGCTAATTAGCCCCTACTTTTGTACATCTGCTCACTGCCTTCATTTGCTTTCAAATCTATTTCCTCCAGTTACCTTTTTAAAAAGACTGAATCACTTTTTAAAATCCAACAGAAATGATACCTTCTCAGTGAAGCTATGTATGCAAAGTGAAAGTGCTAGTCACTCAGTTGGGTTTAATTCTGTGACCCCATGGACTGTACCCGCCAGGCTCCTCTGTCCATGGAATTCTCCAGGCAAGAATACTGGAATGGGTAGCCTTTCCCTTATCCAAGGGATCTTCCCCACGCAGGGATCCAACCCAGGTCTCCTGCATTGCAGGCGGATTCTTTACCAGCTGAGCCGCCAGGGAAGCCCAATTAATAACAAGGGTACTTTTAAAAGAGAGAGAGAGGGGGGAAAAAAAAAAGATTCAAAGCAAAAAATTAAAACCCAAAAACCCCTCTATTGCCTTCCCCAAATTACCCCTGAGAAACAATCACATCGGCGGCTGCTCTGTTCCCACTGTGGGGTAAGGACACCGAAGACAACTGTGGAGGAGGGAGCTGCCTGGATTTTGGCCACATTTTGAGTCTCTAGCCTCGGTTAAGAAAGAAAAAAACCTGTAGCAATTATCCTTAGGATACTGCATGTGTCCTTTCGGTTTCATTACTCATAAGCCTCACCCATAACAGATGGCTGTGAAAACCTGCTCGCCTTTCTACTTTTAAAGAGCAGAGCAGGTTTCCGGAGGAACCAGACTCAAGGGGAGCCCCAGGGAAGAACCAAGGCAGCTGGGAATTTGACCCCCGGTGCGCCAAGTAAGTTTCTTCCTACACTTCCCCTTCCAAGCACATTTTTGTTAACTAACAACAGTGGATCCCTAGCGTAGACCGCACACTGCGGGAGGGGAGGCTGCCAGCTGCCTGGGCGGGAGGGTGTGAGGGCCGCTTTGCGTCTTCCTTTGGATCTGGTGCGGCTGCGAATCAAGTCCCTGGATGTGCTGCTTCCCCCGGGAACTCAGTCCCGGGCTGCGGCAAAGAGCCTCGCTTGGGAGGAGGAATCCACCCCGTCTCACCTTCGGAAAAGGGGGCTGAGGTCCTTTATAGGACTGAGGGACTAACTCCGCCTCCTAAAAGCGGAGCTGAGTGGGGTTGCTCCCTCCCCCCTCCTCCTCCCCATCAGACACCCCCTGACTACCCTGCGGGTAGTGGAAAAACAGAAAAGAAGGTCCTCAACATACGGAGGAGCCTGGTGGGCTGCAGTCCATGGGGTTGCTAAGAGTCGGACAGGACTGAGCGACTTCACTTTCACTTTTCACTTTCCTGCATTGGAGAAGGAAATGACAACCCACTCCAGTGTTCTTGCCTGGAGAGTCCTGGGGACGGGGACGGGGGAGCCTGGTGGACTGCCGTCTATGGGGTCGCACAGAGTCGGACACAACTGAAGCGACTTAACAGCAGCAGCAACAAACAAGTTTATTTTTAAAAATTCTTATTACATATTAACCATGTGTAATATTCCAAAAATTCTGCAGAGTTGCATTTATGTGAAATAATTCATTCTCACACTTTCCCTTAAAATAAACCATAAGGTCTAAGCCTATTTTTCCAAATGTGTCGTCTTTATCAAAAACAAAGCAAGACAAAAACACAAACGTTATTTTCAGTTTCTTGTTCTATTCCCTTTGTGAGAATGAAAAGCATGTCTCAGTTTCTTTTCAGCTTCTGTAAAATGGCTCAGAACGTAAAGAATCTGCCTGCAATGCAGGAGACCTGAGTTTGTTCCCTGAGTCGGGAAGATCCCCATGCAGAAAAGAATGGCTACCCTCTCCAGTATTCTTGCTTGGAGAATTCCAGGGACAGAGGAGCCTGGTAGGCTACAGTCCATGGGGCTGCAGGTCAGGCAAGACTGAGCAACTAACACTTTCTATAAAATAGCCACAGAAAATTGGGAGGAAAAAAGAGAGCAAGGATGACTGGTAAACAACTGGGAGCTTTTTCTAGAACTCACTGATCTGAAGAGCTGTGAAGAAGAAATGTTAATCTGTCGAGTTTCTTTTGCATATAAATTAGTCTTGAGATCAGAACTCTTAATTTCTGATTCAAAATGGTATGTGAGGAATGGAGACTTGAGGGAGAATATAGCCTGATGGTCTTGACTGTAGGATTCAGACGCTAGCTTTAGTTCTGGGAAAACTCAGCTTTCCCATTTGCACAGTGGTAGCTGGGAGCTGACAGCCTCATATCCTGTCACATAGCCAGGACACCAGCCCATGGTGTGGAAAGAACCCTGCCTGGAGAGAGGAGAGATTAGGATCTTCACCTGGTTCTTTGGAGAGGGGTTAGGGGAAGGACACATTTTCTCCACCCATGACCTCCTTTCCTCACTTGCATATGCATTGAGAGACTCATCACTGCTTCTCAACAGGGCTCCACACTAGGTTCACTGCCTGCACTTTTTTGTTTTTGAGTCATGACCAAGGCCATACTTGAGTCAGACAGTTCTGGCTGGTTTTATTTATTGAATAAGGAAAAAAAAGATACACGCAAAGCAAATAGGCAGCCTAAACATGGCAGCCTCATTTTACCCCCAGTCACACCTTAAAAGTTGGGAAACAAGCATGTTGCCTCCTGGCCTTGGTTGTAAGCCATTGCTCCAGCCCAAGCGGCCTCTGACACCCCAGGGGGCTGCTTATTTCTGGATACTTTCTGAAAATTGGGAAGGACCAACTCAACACTTCTGGGAAATAAGCAGCGCTTTATTCTTCCTTAATGTAGTCCTGTGGTAGACATGTCCAAGGGTTGCACAGACCCTCCTGAGGGAAGACTTCAGTTCTGAGTCTTTTTACATGGATATTTTTGAACAGTTATACTTCACTGAAGATCAGATATTCTTCACTGACTTTTTAATTAAGATATACTTTTTATTGGTTTATTACACACATCTTTTTCTTTTCTTTTTTTTTTAACACACATCTTTTTCTTGATGTTGATACACATTTCTATTTGGAAAAACAAAACCAATTTTCCAATGACTCAATTTCCTTACACAGAGGGTGATTGTTAAACTGTGTGGCCCAAAGGATTTTGATGACTTCTAAAAAAGAAAAGAAACAAAAACTGTTTCCCTTTTGGAACCTAAACTCCTTCAATCTCTTAAATAGTATAAATGGTTCTAAAGATATTGTATTTCATTGATTTGTCATATGTCAAACTGGAATTGTCAATCATCTCAGATTTTGATGAATACTTGCTATCCCTATCACTAATTCTATAGCTATTCTCAACAACTAAGACCAGGAAACAGAAGAGATGGATGAAATCTGTGTCTTAACATTTCATGGATTGTGTTCCCAAGGTCACCCTAGTCCCAGGTCCTCCCTCAGCATTGGCTTCACTGATCTGTTTTATTTTTAATATGTTTTCCTGGGAAATTCTTCTTCCAGAATACACCAAAGTATGTTACCTGAAAAAAGATACTTTCATTTTTAAAATGCCGTGACTTGGAGATCCATAAAGATTAATAGAAAGGAAATAGCTAATTTAGTAGCAGGAGATGTGGCTTATGAAGATTTTCCTACTTGTTATTTGGTCGCTAAGTAATGTCTGACTCATTCTGACCCCATGGACTGCAGCACACCAGGCTCCTCTGTCCTCTCCTATCTCCTGGAGTTAGCTCACATTCATGTTGATACTACATGGATATGATGAGTGATAAAAAAAATCATTTAGATTTGTAGTTTTGTACAAATTTATAGATTTGTAGTTTCAGAGTTATTGATCATTTATCATAGCTCCCCTAAATTTCCTGACTTATCCAGTACTGTGAATGCTTGTGGTGACCTTCCTGGATGCCTTCAACAATGGGCAGTTCCTTATTTGGAGAAGCTCTGTCCTAGTGTGGAAACTGAGCAGCTATGCAGAGGGAGGTTTCCACAAAAATGGTCCTGGCACTGTCAAAGATGGCCTACAGATAAGATGTAATGGAGTGCTCCAGGCTTCCCTGATTGCTCAGTGGTCTGAGAACCCGTCTGCCAGTGTAGGAGACACAGGTTCAAAGCCCTGGGTCAGAAAGATCCCCTGGAGGAGTGCATAGCAACCCACTCCAGTATTCTTGACTGGAAAATCCCATGGACAGAGGATCCTGGTAGGCTACAGTCCAGGCGGTCACAAGAGAATTGGACACAACTTAGTGACTAAACAATAACAATGGACTACTCCATCAAATATGACAAACCAGAGTCATTGAAGCAATACATGATAATTTGTCTTAATGGTTGATTCTTCATGTTACCTCTGATACCTTGAAGCCACATTTTTGTCCACAGGTTTACTACTGTTCATAGAAGAAAGATTCTGATTCTTTTGAGCAAGAGTGTTCTAATAGATTATATTACTCCAATTTATGTCCTCCTCTCCCAAGCTCAGGGCTTCCTTGGTGGCTCAGATGGTAAAGAATCCACCTGCAATGCAGGAGACCTGGGTTTGACCCCTGGGTTGGGAAGATCTCCTGGAGAAGGGAATGGCAACCCACTCCAGTATTCTTGCCTGGAATACTGACAAGACATGGACAGAGGAGCCTGGATGTGTACAGTCCATGGGATCGCAAAGAGTTGGAAACAACTGAGCAACTAACACTCACACTTTCCCAAAGTCAGGCAATTTTCCTGGAAATCCGTCTGACCACTGAAGCAAAGTCAGTAGAGAACTCAGATGTCCTCCTTGACTGAAAATTATAAACACACTTAAGTTATTTTGAGCTTGTTGCTTTTACTGTGTACTCTCTCTCATTCATTGTAATCCAAGTTTCTCTGGGAAGATTCCCTTACCAGATATTTCTTTACTTTGCTTTTAGTGGTAATACTATAAATCATGTTCTATATATTGAATCTCAGGATGCTGCAACTGTGATGAACCAATATACAAAAAATCTCAGGATGCTACAACTGTGAGCAACCAAAATACAAACCAACATTTCACACAGAAGGCTCAGGGGACTTAGAAACTTACTAGTAGTCTTAGAGTATTTCAGTTTCTTTTTCTGAGGTGGGAGTAATTCAAGTTCCCTTAAACAGTTTTATTGAGATATAAAACAAACACCATAAATTTAATGCATTTAAAATTTACAGTTGATACATATGTACCAAATTGGGAAAGGAGTACATCAAGGCTGCGTATTGTCATCCTGCTTATTTAACTTATATACAGAGTACATCATGCGAAATGCTGGGCTGGATGAAGCCCAAGCTGGAATCAAGATTGCTGGGAGAAATATGAATAACCTCAGATATGCAGATGACACCATCCTTATGGCAGAAAGCAAAGAAAAACTAAAAAGCCTCTTGATGAAAGTGAAAGAGGAGAGTAAAAAAGTTGGCTTAAAGTTCAACATTCAGAAAACTAAGATCATGGCATCCAGTCCCATTACTTCATGGCAAATAGATGGGGTGGGGAAACAATGGAAACAGTGAGACTTTATTTTCTTGGGCTCGAAAATCACTGCAGATGGTGACTGCAGCCATGAAATTAAAAGATGCTTGCTCCTTGGAAGAAAAGCTATGACCAACCTAGACAGCGTATTAAAAAGCAGAGACATTACTTTGCCAACAAAGGTCCGTCTAGTCGAAGCTATGGTTTTTCCAGTAGTCACATATAGATGTGAGTTTGGACCATAAGGAAAGCTGAGCGCTGGAGAATTGATGCTTTTGAACTGTGGTGTTGGAGAAGACTCTTGAGAGTCCCTTGGACTGCAAGGAGATCAAACTAGTCCATCCTAAAGGAAATCAGTCCTGAATATTCATTAGAAGGACTGATGCTGAAGCTGAAACTCCAATACTTTGGTCACCTGATACGAAGAACTGACTCATTGGAAAAGACCCTGATGTTGGGAAAGATTGAAGGCGGGAGGAGAAGGGGATGACAGAGGATGAGTTGGTTGGGTAGCATCACTGACTTAATGGGACATGAGTTTGCATAAGCTCTGGGAGTTGGTGATTGACAGGGAAGTCTGGCATGGTGTTGTCCATGGGTTCACAAAGAGTCAGACATGACTGTGACCGAACTGAACTGAACATATGTACCAGGGTAAATGTACAGTGATTTCTCATGGAGAAGGTGTTTTCAGAAAGCTTCCTGAAAGATGTGTGGGGTGTAAATTGTGAAATATTTTTACATACTATCCAGGGTGGGATGTCTCCAGAAGAACCACAAACATAAAAAAGATTGTGAAAAATATTAAAGGGCTTATAGTTACCTATTTGTAAACCTGCACATTCTTCTGACTAGTGGAAGCTAGCATGTGGTTCGGTGGAATTGAGGGGAGGCAACACTGGCAAGGAGGTGCAGGGGTAGCGAGGTAGGCAGAATCTTGGAAATTGCATTTGTAGGCAGTTAGAAGCAACCAGCGAATGTTATTCAGAACAGTTCACTTGCCAGAATACTTTAATGGAATTCTAGATATGACCTGCTTGACATGTCTTTGCCCCTTTCTGTCTCCAGGGCTAAAAGAAGATAAAAGAAGAATTAGAAGAAAGCTGAATGAATAAAGATGGGATCCTTCATGATACAGAAAAGACCTCAGCAGGTACAGGAGAGGGTTCTGCAGTGGGGTGGGGTTCTGCTCACAGTTCTGCTGCAGTGGCCCCTAAGGCTCTGACAGGAGGAACTTCCAGAAGCAGGGACCTTCTCCTCCTATAAACACACTCTGTTTCATCTCACAATAACAAAGAAAGTTGTGGTTGTAGGTCCAGGCAGCCAGTCAGAATCTTTCCTAGCACATTTCAAAACCTGCCCTTGATGTACAGTCACAGGTGAAGTCAGACATGTCCATTTGCTTTTTCAAGACAATTTGGTCACTGAGAAGGTGGAGGTTTGAGGGATGAGAGGTTGTAGCTCTTAGGACTGACTTTTGTTTTCTCCCTTCTCTAACATCTTCCTGGAGCAGCAGAGCAGTACAAAAGAGAAGCAGCTAAGAGGGAAAAGGATGCTCTTGAGCAAAAGGTTGAAGAGCTGCTACAAATGTTAGAGAGCCAAGGAAGAGCCTTCAAGATATTTAGAGTCAAAATCACAGGCGAGATGAGAGAAAGAGACAACCTTCTGAGAAGGATGAACAGGAGGATTGAGATGCTGGAGGTAACTTGGTTTGGGTCTGGGCAGTGATGGTAGAAAAAGTCCTCAAACCCCAGGAAGGGATGGGTGGAAATTAAAGCAAAGTCATAGAGAGAAGCACCATGGTCCTTGACTGCTTTTGACTCATTAGAAGCTCTGAGTTTTTAATGGTTATTTATTTAGTTGCTAAATTGTGTCTGACTCCTTGTAACCCCCTGGACTGTAGCCTCCAGGCTACAGTATCCTGCCAGGCTCCTCTGTGCATGGAATTCTCCAGGATAGAATACTGGAGTGGGTTGCCATTTCCTTCTCCAGGGGATCTTCCCAACCCATGGGTCAAACCTGTGTCTCCTGCATTGGCAGGTAGATTCTTTACCATTGAACCACCAGGGAAGCCCTTTTAATGGCTTAAATCCAAGCATTTGGGTTCTTATCACAGTGAGCTTCTGAAGATTCCAGGAGGACCTTGGAACCTCCATGCATTTATAAATAACTTTCCCATGATTTGAGAGAATAGCATTGAAACATGTATATTACCATATGTGAAATAGATCACTAGTCCAAGTTCGATGCATGAAACAGGGTGCTCAAAGCCAGTGCACAACCCTGAGGGATGGGATGGGGAGGGAGATGCGAGGAGAGTTCAGGATGGGGGATACATGTATGCCCATGGCTGATTCATGTCAGTGTATGGCAAAAACCACCACATACTGTAAAGTAATTAGCCTCCAATTAAAATAAATAAATTAATTTAAAAATAAAAACTTTCCCAGAGCTTGTGTCGCTGTTTTGAGGGATTCCTGGATGATCTCATGGAGTCAGTATTAAGTGGGATTCCCAGGGTTATCAGGTGGTTATTCTGCGTGTATCTACTAGATGGAGGAGATGTTACTGGAGCAGTACATGTAATTTGTCTTAATAGTTGATTCTTCATGTCACCCACTCTACCTCAATGCCATCTTATTGGCTACAGATTTACTACTATTCAAACCCTGATGGCTCAGTGGTAAAGAATCTGCTTGCAATGCGGAGACTTGGATTCAATCCCTGGGTTGGGAAGATCAACCCGGTCCAGTGTTCTTGCCTGAGAAACCCCATGGACAGGGGAGCCTGGCGGGCTATACACTTCATGGGTTCGCAAGAGTTGGACACAACTTAGTGACTAAACCACCATCATAGTAGCAGGATCTTGATTCCTTTAAGAGAGTCTAAATCACTATATTACTCCAAGTGATCTCCTCCTGTTCCAAACTCAGGTACTTTTTCTGGAAAACTGTCTGATCTCTGAAGCAGAGCAAAGACACTCAGATGTCCTTGACAGAACATGCCCCAGGTTTCCTTATCTACTTGGAACACATCTAGCTTATTTTTAGCTTGTTGTTTTTTCTGTACATTCTCTATATTCACAGTAAACCAAGTTCCTCTGGGAAGATCTCTTACCAGATCATTCTTCATCTTTACTTTGCTTTTAGTTGTATTACTGTTAACTGTATCCTGTAGATAGAATCTCAGGATGCTACAACTGCAAGGACCTGTAGAGATTATATAATATAAATTAAACATCTTGCAAACATGGCTCAAGGAGTTGGCACTTATCACCAACTCGATGGGCATGAGTTTGAGTAAACTCCAGGAGTTGGTGATGGACAGGGAGGCCGGGCGTGCTGTGATTCATGGGGTCGCAAAGAGTCGGACACGACTGAGTGACTGAATTGAACTGAACTGAACTGAGTAGCCATAAAGAGACTATTTTCCCAGATGGAGTAATTCAAGTTTTCTTAAACAGTTTTATTGAGAGAGAATTTAAAAACTATCAATATAAACAAAACTATTAATATAAATTTCATTTATTAAAAATACATGATTGATATGAATTACTCATGTGAATGTACACTGATTTCACATGGGGAAGGTTTTCTCTGAAATCTTCCTGAAAGAGGCATATGACGTAAATTTTGAAAAACTGGTACATCTTATTCAAGGTGGGATGTTATCAGAAGAGTCAAAAGCAGAAAAAACAGCATATGAAAAATATAAAAGTCCCCAAATTTGCATATTTATAAAACTGCACATTCTTCTGATGGGTGGAAGCTAGCATGCTGAGGGGGAAGCAACATGGTGAGGAGGCTGCAGGGGTAGCCACGTAGGTGGGATCTGGAAAATTTACCTGTAGGCAGTGAGAAGCAACCAGGAAGTGTTGCTTGAAGCAGTTCATTTCTCAGAATGTTTCAGTGGAAGTTTAAGTTTGACCTGCCTGACATGGCTTTACCCCTTTGTGTCTGCAGATCTTAAGAAAGATAAAGAAAGAACAAGAGGAATGCTACATGAAGAAAGGTGAGGAGTGGAGAGAGGCTCAAGAAAGAGTGGATATATGTACATATGTATGTAGATAATTATGACCAATTCATGTTGTATGGCAGAAACCAACACAACATTCTAAAGCAATTTTCTTGAAGTAAGCCAGAAAGATAAAGACCAATACACTATACTAATGCATATATATGGAATTTAAAAAGATGGTAGCGATAACCCAATATGCAAAACAGAAAAAGACACACAGATGTACAGAACAGACTTTGGGACTCTGTGGGAGAAGGCGAGGGTGGGATGTTCTGAGAGAACAGCATTGAAACAAGTATACCATCAAGGGTGAAACAGATCACCAGCCCAGGTTGGATGCAAGAGACAAGGGCTCAGGGCTGGTTCACTGGGAAGACCCAGAGGGATGGGATGGGGAGGGAGGTGGGAGGGGGGGTCGGGATGGGGAACACATGTAAATCCATGGCTGATTCATGTCAATGTATGACAAAAACCACTACAATATTGTAAAGTAATTAGCCTCCAACTAATAAAAATAAGTGAAAAAAAAAAGCTGGGGATCTATAAATGACAAATAGCTATATTAAAGAAACTAACTTTATTACTGAGCCACTGCTAATGATATTTTAATTAATAAAAGTTGCTTTTAAAAAAATAACAAAATGTTGATTAAAATTTGAAAAAAAGAAAGCTCCTTCATGATTCAGAAAAGACCTCAGCAGGTAGAAGGTGGGCTCTCCTCACAGTAGAGAGGGGAGGTTCCTGCAGTGACCTCTGAGACTCTGACAGGAGAACTTCCAGAAGGATGAGCTTCCTCACCTCTTGTGAACTCACTCTGCTACATCTGAAATAACATGGAGAGTTGTGGTTGTAGGTCTAGCCAGCCAGTCATGGCCTTTCCTAGCATGTTTTCATACCTGCCCTTATGTGTGGTCGCAGGTGAATTCAAACATGTCCATCTGCTTTTTTCAGACAGTTTGGTCACTGAATGTGGAGGTTTGGAGGATGAGAGGATGAAGCTCTCAGAGTTGACTGTTGTTTCCTTTCCTCTCTAAAAATCTTCCTGAACAGAGGAGCAGATCAAAAGAGAGGCAAGTGAGAGGGAAAAAGACCCTTCTGAGTTAAAGGTTCAAGAGCTGCAGCGAAAGTTGGAGAACCAAAAGAGAGTTTTGGAGAGATTAAGAGCCAGAATGAGAAAGGAGATAAGAGAAAGAGAGAAGACCTCAGCAGGTACAGGGGAGAGTTCTGCTCACAAGGGGGTGGGGAGGTTCTTGCAGTGCCCTGTGAGACTGCTACAGGAGGAATTTCCAAAAGCAGGGATCCTCTTCTCCTTCTCTGAACACACTCTAAGCTATATCTGAAAACAACAAGGTAAGATGATATAGGTCCAACCAGGGTGCCAGGGCCTTTCCTAGCACACTCCACAAACTGCCCTTAATGTGTGGTCACAAGTGACTTGCAATGTTTTATGTGTCCACCTGCTTCTTCTACAGTTTGGTCACTGAGAAAGGAGGGTTGGGTTCTGGAGGGTGTAGGTCTCAGATCTGACTGTTGTTTTCTTCCTCCTCTAAATTCTTCCTGAAGCAGAAGAGTGGGCCAGAGGAGAGGCAACTGAGAGGGAAAAGGAACCTCTTGAACAAAAGGTTAAAGCATCACAATCAAAGATGGAGGGTGACCAAAGTGTCTTCTTGAAGGGAGTTAGACTCCAAACGACAAAGAAGATGAGAGAAAGAGAAAACCTTCTGAGAAGGATAAAGGAGAGGTGTGAGATGTTGGAGGTAATCTAGTATGGGTCTGGGCAGTGACTGTGGAAAAAGTATTGGAACCTCAGGAAGTGGTGGGTGGAAATTAAAGCACAGTCACAGAGAGAAGCACTATTCCCCTTTATTGCTTTCAATTCACTAGAAGCTCTGAGATTTTAATGGCTTATATCTAGGCTTTTGAGTTCAGTTCACAGTTTTTGAAGAGTCCAGGAGAACCTTAGTATCTCCAAACATTTGTAGAATATAAATAACTTTTCCAAGCCTTGTGCTGCTGTTTTGAGAGATTCCTGATTGATCTCATGGAATCAGTATTAAATGGGGTTGCCAGATTTAACAAGTAGACATTCTGAGTATGTTTAATGCAAGCAGGATAAATTACTGAAGCAGTACCTCGTCATTTTTCTTTTTTTGTCATTTTTCTTAATAGTTGATTCTTCCCATTGCCCTCACTACTTAAAGGCTAACTTATTGGCCACAGATTTAGCGCTATTCATAGTAGGGGGATCCCGATTTCTCTGAAAGAGTTCTAATAGAAAATAATATTCTATTCCAAACTGAAGCACTTTCTCTGGACATCTGTCTGGCCTCTGAAACAACGTCAGTACAGATATCTTCCTTGACTAAACACTTGCATAATTTCCTTATATGCTTAGAAAAGACAAGTTAATTTGAGATTGCTACTTTTACTGTGCACTCATTTCCATTCAGAGCAAATCAAGCTCCTCTGCAGAGCTTCTCCTACCAAAGCTTTCTTTATCTTTATTATGCTTTTAGTTGTATTACTGTTATTCATACACTATAGATAGAATCTGAGGAAGCTACTGCTGTGAGGAACTATAGACATTATATTAAAAACCCTTGCATTTCACCTGGAAACTCAAGGAATAAAGATACTTACTTGTATGTCTTACAATATTTCAGCACTTTTTTTCTGAGATGCAGAGATTCAAGTTTATTTAAACAGTTTCTTTGAGATGTAATTCACAAGCCATAAATTTCAGGGATTTAAATGTACAATTATATTTAATTAGATGTACATTTATAATTGATACAAATTTATGCACATAAAAGTACAGTGATTTCATATAGGGAAGGTGGTTTAGTGAATCTTCCCAGAAAAGGTGTGTGATGTAAATTTTGAAAAATTTGTACATATTATCTATGGTAGAATGTTATCTGAAGAGCCAGAAGCAGGAAAAACAGCATACAGAAAATATGAAGGGGACCAAGGTTTTGTATTTGTAAAACTGCACATTTTTCTGACTAGTGGAACCTTCATGGATGGTGGAAGCAACACTAGCAGAGGAGGCTGGAGAGTTAGTGAGGTAGGCAGGATTTTGGAAACTTGTAGGCAGTTGAACACAACCAGGTAATGTTATTGAGAATAGTTCTTTTCTCAGAATATATCAACGGGGAGTTCAGGTTTGACCAGCATGACATGTCTGCCACTCTGTGTCTCCAGATCTTGGGGATGATAAAGGACGAGCTAGGGGAATGCTGCAAGAAGACAGATGAGCTCCTTTGTGACGCAGCCAAGATCTTAGCAGGTACACGGGAGGGCTCTGCTCACCGTGGGTGGGGAGGTTCCTGCCGTGCCCTCTGAGAACTCTGACAGGATGAACTTCTGGAACTTCTGTGAACATGCTCTGCTTCATCTGAAAATAAGGTGGCTTGTGGTTTTAGGTCCAGCCAACCAGTCATTCCCAAATCTGCACATTCCTAAACTTGCCCTTGATATGTAGTCACAGGTGAATATAGCCATGGCCATCTCCTTTTTTCACAATAGTTTGGTCAATGGAAAGTGAAGGTTTAGTGGGTAGAGGAGGTTGTACCTCTCAGGGCTGACTGTTGTTTTCTTTCCTCTCTAAAATCTTCTTGGATGAGCAGAATGCCCTGAGGGAGAGCCATCTGAGAGGGAAAAGGAGCTTCTTGAGCAAAAGTATAAGGAGATACATCAAAAGGTGGAGGACCAAAAAAAAGACTTTGAAGAATTTGGAGGCAAAATGATAGAGGAAATAGGAAAAAGACAAAAGATTTCAGCAGGTACACGAATGGGCTCAGCACACAATGGGGTGGGGAGGTTCCTGCAGTGCCCTTTAGGAGTCTGGTGGGAGGGACTTCCAGAAGCAGGGAGCTTCCTGCCCTGTGTGAACATACTCTGTTATATCAGAAAATAACAATGCTGGTTGTGGCTGTAGGTCCAGCCTGACAGTCAGGGATTTTCCTAGGAGATTCCCCACCCTGCCCTTGGTGTGTGAACACTAGTGAATCCAGACATTTCTATCTGCTTTTTCACGACAGTTTGATCACTGAGAAATTGGACAGTTGTGGGGGGAGGGGTGTGGTGTGTGAAGGGTGACAACTCTCAGATCTAACTGTTGTTTCCTCCTCTCTCTAACATCTTCCTGGAACAGAAGAGCGTGCCAAAAGAGAGGCAGCTGAGAGGGAAAAGGAGCTTCTTGAGCAAAAGGTTAAAGAGCTGCAGGAACAGCTGGAGGACCAAGAAAGGGTCTCTGAGGAATTTAGAGTCAAAAAGACAGAGAAGCGAAGAGAAAGAAAAAAGACATCAGCAGGTATAGGGTGGACTCAGCTCATGGTAGGGTGGAGGTTCCTGCAGTGCCCTCTATGACTCTGACAGGAGGAACTTCCAGAAATAGGAGCTTCCTCTCCTTCTGTGAACACACTTTGCTACATCTGAAAATAACAAGGCGAGCTGTGGTTAGAGATCCAACCAGTCATCCCCTTTCCTAGCTCATTCTCGCACCTGCCCCCATGTGTGGTCACAGATGAATTTAGACATGTCCATCTGCTTTGCCCAGACAGGTTGATTGCTCAGAAAGCAAGGGTTGTTGGTTGTGGGCTTATAGCTCTCAGTGCTGACTGTTGTTTTCTTCTCTCTCTAAAATCTTCTGGGAGCAGAAATGCTGGTCCAATGGAAGATTGCTATGTGGCAAAAGAAGCTTCTTGAGCAAAAGGTTAAAGAATTGCAGCAAAAGTTGGAGGACCAAGAAAGAACCTTCAAGAGATTTAGAGTCATACTCACAAAGGAGATGAGAGAAAAAGACGGCCTTCTGAGAAAGATGAATGAGAGGATTCAGATGCTGGAAGTATGTCTGGTCTCGGTCTGGGCAGTGACTTTGGAACAAAGCCTGAACCCTCAGGAAGGGATGGGTGAAAAATAAAACAAAGTCATAGAGAGAAGCACTATTGTTCTTCACTGCTTCTAATTCATTGGAAGCCCTGAGTTTTAAACAAGATTCTTTAACAATTTAAGTTAAACTTCAAGTTTCAAGTTCTTACACAGTTTTATTGAGTTATAATTCACAAACCATAAATTTCAAATATTGAAAATGTATAATATCATTGATACAAATTTACCAAAGTATGTACAGTGATTTCACTTGGGGAATGTGCTTTATGGAATGTTCCTGGAAGAAGAGTGTGGTGTAAAATTTGAAAATTTGTACATATTATCTGAGGTCGGATGTTACCAGAAGGGTTGCAAGCAGTAAAATACAGCCTATGAAAAATGTGAAGCAACATAGGAATGTTACTCAGAGGAGTTGATTTCTCAGAATATTTCAGTGGAAGTTCAGCACAGGTTAGACTTGCCTGACATGTTTTTGCCTCTTTCTGATCTCCAGCGCTTACTGAGGTTACCAGAAAAACTAGAGGAACAGGACATGAAGAAAGGTGAGCTCCTTTGTGATGCAGGAAAGAAACCTAGCAGGTAGAGAGGAGAGCTTAGCTCACAGTGGGGTGGGAAGGTTTCTGCAGTGCCCTCTCACACTCTGACAGGAGGAAATTCCAGAAGCTGGGAGCTCTCCTTCTGGGAATACACTCTGCTTCATCTGAAAAAACAAGGCTAATTGTGGTTGTTGGTCCAATCACTCAGTCAGGGCATTTCCTAGAAGATTCCCATCCCTGCCCTTGTGTGTGGTCACAGGTGTATTTAGACATGTCCATCTCCTTTTACATGACAGTTTGGTCACTGACAGAGTGGAGGGCTGTACCTCTCAGGGTTGACTGTTGTTCTCTTCCCTTTCTAAAATCTTCCTGGAGCAGAAGAGCAGGCCAAAAGAGAGGCAACTGAAAGGGGAAATGAGCCTCTTGCACAAAAGGTTGAAGAATTGCAGCAAAAAATGGAGAACCAAGAAAGAGTCTTCGAAGTATTAAGAGTCAAAATGACAGAGGAGTTGAATGAAAGAACGAAAGCCTCAGCAGGTACAGGGGAGGGCTCATTTCACAGCGGGGTGGGGATGTTCCTGCAGTGCCCCCTGAGACTCAGACAGGAGGAACTTCTTGAAACAGGGAGCTTCCCCACTTCCTGTGAACACATACTGCTTCATCTTAAAATAACAGAGTTGTGGTTGTAGGTCCAGCCTGCCAGTCAGGGCCTTTCTTAGCATGATCCTAGGTGTATGTGGTGTGGAGGAGGAAATGGCAACCCCACTTCAGTATTCTTGCCTAGAGAATCCTGTGGGCAGAGGAGCCTGGTGGGCTGCTGTCCAAAGGATCGCACAGAGTCGGACATGACTGCAGCAACTTAGCGTGCATGCATGCTTGCTTTGGAGAAGGCAATGGCAGCCCACTCCAGTGTTCTTGCCCGGAGAATCCCAGGGACAGAGGAGCCTGGTGGGCTGCCGTCTGTGGGTCGCACAGAGTTGGACATGAATGAAGCGACTTAGCAGCAGCAGCAGCAACAGGTGTATGTGGACATGTCTACCTACTTCTTTGGGACAGTTTGGTCCCTGAGGATATGGAGGGTTGGAATTTGGGGGGGTTGTAGCTGTCAGGTCTGACTGTTGTTTCCTTCCTTCTCTAAACTCTTCCTGGAGCAGACGAGCAGAACAAAAGAGAGGCCACTGAGAGGGAAAAGGAGTCTCTTGAAAAACAGGTTGAAGAATTGCAGCAAAATTTGGAGGACCAGGAAAGAGTCTTCCAGAGATTAAGAACTGAAATGACAGAGGAGATGAGAGAAAGTGAAAAGGCCTCAGCAGGTACAGGGGAGAGCTCATTTCATAGTGGGGTGGGGAGATTCCTGCAGTGTCCTCTGAGACTCTGACAGAAAGAACTTACTGAAATGAGGAGTCTCTTTTCCTTCTGTGAACACTCTGCTTCATTTGAAAATACCAAGGAGAGTTGTGGGTGTAGGTGCATCCAGCCAGTTAGGGCCTTCCCTAGCATGTTCCCAAATCTGCCCTTGATGTGTGGTCACAGGCACAGGTGGAAATGCCTATCTGCTTCTTCAGGACAGTTTGGTCCCTGAGGATATGGAGGGTTGGGGGTTGGGGGTTGTAGCTGTCAGGTCTGACTGTTGTTTCCTTCCTTCTCTAAACTCCTCCTGAAGCAGAAGAGCAGATCAAAAGAGAGGCCACTGAGAGGGAAAACGAGTCTCTTGAAAAACAGGTTGAAGAGTTGCAGCAAAATTTGGAGGACCAAGAAAGAGTCTTAACTGAAATGACAGAGGAGATGAGAGAAAGTGAAAAGACCTTAGCAGGTACTGAGGGGAGAGCTCATTTCACAGTGGGGTGGGGAGGTTCCTGCAGTGTTACTCTGAGAACTCTGACTGGAGCAACTTTCAGAAGGAGGGCCCTTCTTTTCCTTTTCTGAACACACTCTATTACCTATGAAAACAACAGGCCAGTTATGGTTGTGGGTCCAACCAGCTAGTCAGCACCTGTCCTAGCACACTCTCACACCTGCCCTTGATGTGTGGTCACAGGTGAATTCAGACATGCCTATCTGCTTTTTTCAAGAAAGTATGGTCACTGAGAAAGTGGTGGGTTGGGGATTGGGGATTGTACCTCTGACTGTTGTTTTCTTCCCTATGTATAATTTTCCTGGAGCAGGAAAGCAGGCCAAAAGAAAGGCTGCTGAGAGGGAAAAGAAGCTTTTAGAGCAAAAGCTTAAAGAATTGCAACAAAAGATTGAATACCAAGAAAGAGCCTTCAAGGCATTTAGAGTCCAAATAACAGAAGAGGTGAGAGAAGGAGACAACTTTCTGAGAAAGATGAATGAGAGGATTGAGATGCTGGCGGTGAGTCTGGTCTGGGTCTGGGCAGTGACAGTGGAGCAGAGTCCTGGAAACTCAGGAAGGGATGGGTGAAAATTAAAGCAATGTTGTAGAGAGAAGCACCATGATTCTTTACTGCTTTAGATTCATAGAAACCCTGGGATTTTAATGGTTTGTCTGGACACTTGAGTTCTGTTCATAGTGAGTTTGTCAAGAGTCCAGGAAGACCTTGATACTTTCAAGAATTTATAGACTATAGACAATTTTCCCAGGGTTTGTGCTGCTGTTTTGAGGGATTCCTGGTTGATCTCTGGACTTTTCCTGGAGCCAATATTAAGTGGGGTTCCCAGGGCTGGCAGGTGGATATTCTCAGAAGCAGATATTGGTTCACTTTACTAAGCTTCCTGCCAGTTTTCAGACTGCTACTACATCCAAAGACCTTAATATAGATCCTTGCCAACCTAAAGTGTTCAAATATGCACAGACTTAGAAATACGGGCAACTGCCAGCTCCTAATTTGGTTGCAGCTGTCTCCAGGTGAGTTTAAACTGCCAGAGTCAGCCTTCAGTAGAGGAGAAGTTCTGTCTTCTCCCATCTGGAATTATTTATATCAGTTTTCTCGATCAGCATAGGAGTTCTCAGTATTTCTAAGATGTGGAGAGAATTTGCGCCATTCACAAGGAAGGCCCTCACCCAAATAGCATAAAAGTGGCTGAAATGTCTTATAACAATTGTCCTCATGCCTGGTTAGGACTGTAGGGAAACCCTAGTGATGGGTATGAGTAAGTTATCCAAACCTAAACTAGGAGATATTTCTGATGAGCATAATAACTTCTCGCGATCCTTTAAGAAAGAACTCTTTAAAAGAAAATAAATTGTTAATGGAAAACCTTGTTTTTGAAATATTGAGATTTTGGAAAGGTTTCTGTTTACTAACACATCATACATTTTTAGGCTGCAGTGAACAATGATAATGACAAGGATAATGAGGAAAACACTGGAAAGGACTGAATGTCATAGACACAGGAAGATAATGACAAAGAAAATACTTCACAGCCTTTTGTTTTAGTCTCAGTTTGGGAGAAGATAAAACATGTGTGGTCACAAATTACTCAGATATTTTGTTTGTTTCTTTTGAATTCTGGTAATATTAAAAGTTTTCACAAGTGCTTTTTTGATCTGGATTATTTTTATTTATGTATGTACTTTTTCTTTTATCATTAAAGTTTTAATGTAAAAAACAGGAAAATCATCTACTATAGAGCATCAATTCCTGGCCCACAAAGGAAAGAATTAGTGTGGCTGGATAGTTAATTTAAGTGGAAATGGAAGCAACTGAGTAGAAGACAAAGAGAAGGTCAATTTTGTGATATCTTGAAAAAAAGAAAAATTTTATTAAGTAATGCTTCTGAAAGTCACATATGAATAATTATACAAATGAATATGTATACTGTTTTCTTGAGAGGAAAGGACTAATTTCTTATACAAAACAGTTGTGTTACTTCACCTGTAAATTTTATGTGTTTTGAGTTAAAATTTCACAAAAGCTGACTGTAAATTTTAAATTGAGCTGATGAAACACATTAAAAAGCCATGAAAATTCAGAAGGGGTGTAGGGTTTGGGAAGTTTTCAGCCATAATTTCTTCTATAAATGAAGTTTGTAGAACTGCAGTCATTAGAACAATGTGCCATGAAGGCAGAAATATGAAGACAATAACAGCATGCTACATAGTCTAAAAATAGAACCAACAACATACCTGGTTAAAGTTATGTGAATAGTGTTGTTTCAGATCAGTGAGAAAATATAAACAGTACATGAAGTGTTGTCAGTCTACTGGACAGCCATATAGAATGAGAGTGACTAGATCACTTATAAATCTTGCACAAAGAATATTCCAGCTTGACTTTAGATTTAAACATTAAAAATAATCTTGATAAAAACAGTAAATGTCAGATAATTATAAAATAAATGTGGAAACTTGAATTTATTTGTAAGTGACATAAAACTCAAAGATACACTTTTTATGATTTTGATGTCCTCTTTTATATCTTCATGTTTATCATTTTGTTGTTCATTTTTGTTGTCACCACTTTCACAGAAACTTCTTTGATTTTTAAAACTCTGTGTATTTACTTAAGTGATTTACTTTCCTGTTGTGATTTTCTCTTTCCTATAGATTCTTATTTCTTTTCTATTTAGAGAAGACCTTTCAATATTTCTTTTAGGATAGGTTTAGTATTTCTGCAGCTTTTGTTTATCTGAGAAATTATCTCTCCTCCTGTTCTAAATGGTAATTTTACTGGGTAGAGTATCCTAGGTTGCAAGTTTTTCCCTTTCAGGACTTTGAATATATCTTTCAACTCCCTTCTGGCCTGCAAATTTCTGTAGAGAAAATTTTCTGTAGAAATTTCTGTAGAGAAATCAGCTGATAGACTTACCAGAGTGCCCTTGCAATTAACTCTTTGCTTTCTCTTGCTTCCTTTAGAATATGCTCTTTAATATTTTGCCAATTCAATTGTAACATGTCTAGATCTGTTTGGGTTCATCTTGTTTGGGTAGTGACCCCTCTGCTTCTTCATTTTACTTATATTTTTCTGACTCTTTGAATTTAGGAGTAAGAGCACTGTTACTCCTAGGGAAGTAACTATTTGATGGGAAGTGTGGTTCCTGTACCTGGATATCTGTTTCCTTTTTAGGCTTGGGAAGTTTTCAGCCATAATTTCTTCAAATACATTTTTGATCCCCTTTTCTCTTCTCCTCTGAGATCCCTATTATGTGTCGATTGGGATACTTTATATTATCTCATGCTTGCCCTCATTTTTCTTAATTTATCTTTCAATTTGCTGTTCTGATTGGGTGATTTCTGTTGTTTTGTCTTCCAGAGCACTTATTCATTCTTCTGCATTATCCAGTTTGCTATTTGTTGTCTTTAACTCCAATTTTATCTCTGCAAATGAGTTTTCTAATTTCAGTTGACTCCTCTTTATAGTTGCTTGTTCCTCTTTACAGTAATTTGCAATTCTATCTATAACCTTTCTTAATTCCTTCAGTATTTTCATTGATCCTTTTTGGACTCATAATCTGATATACCAGAGAAGTTTGTTTCATTGTTTGTTCTTTGAAGGGAATGCTCTTCCCTTCAAAAAATTACTTCCCTAGAAGTAACAGTGCTCTTAAGCCTAAATTCAAAGAGTCAGAAAAATGTAAGTAAAATGAAGACGCAGTCAAGAGAATCAAGAAAATTTAAAAAATCAGAATTCTTTTATTTTGATAAAAAAATCAAGAGAATTCTCTTCAAAGAACAAACTGTTATCTATTGTGCTCTTGTGGGCTTCCCAGATGACACTAGTGGCAAAGAAGCCACCTGCCAATGCAAGAGATGCTAGAGACACTGGTTCAATCCCTGGGTTGGGAAGATCCCTTGGAGAAGGAAATGGCAACCCACTCCAGTATTCTTGCCTGGAAAATCCCGTGGACAGAGGAGCCTGGTTGGCTACAGTGCATGGGATTGCAGAGTTGGACACAACTGAGCACAAGCATGTGCGCGCGTGCACACACACACACACACACACACACACACACACTGTGCTCTTGAAGAACTATTTTTACATGGATGGTGTCCCTGTGTGACCTACATGAATCTAGTAATTTTGGTGTGTAGACTGTGTTTTTTGGTGGTTTTTTCTTTTTTTTTTTTTTGGTATGGATACCTACTATATCGTTCCTCAGTGTGTGCTGGCTGTTATCCTCTTGATAGTATATCTAATAGAGGTCTATTAAATTTGAAGGGAAACATATTAACAGGTCTTGGAATAGCCAGTATCCCTTTATTTGACCTTTTAGTAGCCAGAGAGGAAGTGTTGCATGTGCTAGAAGTAGGAACCAGGAGTCCCTTATCTAGTAATCCCTGAATTATTGGGCAGAGTCCTTCAAGTTCCTCTGGTGTTAAATAATCTTGGGAAATCTTAGGGAGGGGCATGGATATATCTACATTTACCTACTATAGCACTCTATTATGGACTTCTGCACCACATAAATGCCAGATAATAGTGGAATTCCTTGTCTACAAAGAGGAGAAATTCTTTCTACTAATTGCCTTCAGTTCAGTTCAGTTCAGTAGCTCAGTCATATCTGACTCCTTGCAACCCCATGAACTGCAGCAGGCCAGGCCTCCCTGTCCATCACTAACTCCTGGAGTTCACCCAAACACATGTCCATCGAGTCGGTGACGCCATCCAACCATCTCATCCTCTGTCCTCCCCTTCTCCTCCTGCTCTCAATCTTTCCCAGCATCAGGGTCTTTTCCAATGAGTCACCTCTTCGCATCAGGTGGTCAAAGTATTGGAGCTTCAGCTTCAACATCAGTCCTTCCAATGAACACCCAGGACTGATCTCCTTTAGGATGGACTGCCTTCAATTCAGAACTAATTGCCTTAAATTGTCTATAAGATAGGTACTAGGTCAAAGATAACAGAGAAACTTAGGGAAGTCAGGAGACTTAGGAAGCCATTAGAGGAAACAGGTGTGAAGGGAATGAATAGGGGACTTGTGAAAGAAGTCCTTCAGGATCACAAGGAAGTTTAACCCCATTTCATGAAGTTATTGAGGTAGCTGTTCTAAGAAGGAAGTTGTATTGGGCCTGAAAGGATCCTTTAAAAATAATGAGGGGCTGGGAGGCAAATTACAAAGCACATCATGGATAAACTTTGGTGACTTTGAGAAAGACGCTGGGGAATGAACCAGTGTTAAGAATGAAATGGGTCACTGCAATACTGATAAGAAATACAGTAGGATGCCCTTCAACTCACATGGGTAACATCACTGTGAATTTATTGGGAATTCAGGGTATGGAGAGTCTGCTCCTTCAGACCTGAGTTAGTATTCCTCCTGTGAAGAGGCTTTTTGGGTCTTTCCTTTCTTTCTGAGGAATCAGTTCAGTTCAGTTCAGTCCTCAGTTGTGTCTGACTGTTTGCAACCCCATGAACTACAGCATGCCAGGCTTCCCTGTCCACCACCAATGCCCAGAGTTTACCCAAACTAATGTCCATTGAGTTGGTGATGCCATACAACCATCTCATCCTCTGTCATCCCCTTCTCCTCCTGCCCTCAATCCTTCCCAGCATCAGGGTCTTTTCCAATGAGTCAGCTCTTTGCATCAGTTGGCCAAAGTATTGGAGTTTCAGCTTCAACATCAGTCCTTCCAATGAACACTCAGGACTGATTTCCTTTAAGATGGACTGGTTGGATCTCTTTGCAGTCCAAGGAACTCTCAAGAGTCTTCTCCAACACCACAGTTCAAAAACATCAATTCTTCTAACGCTCAGCTTTCTTTATAGTCCAACTCTTACATCCATACATGACTACTGGAAAAACCGTAGCTTTGACTAGATGGACCTTTGTTGACAAAGTAATGTCTCTGCTTTTTAATATGCTATCTAGGTTGGTCATAACTTTCCTTTCAAGGAGTAAGCTTCTTTTAATTTCATGGCTGTAATCACCATCTGCAGTGATTTTGGAGCCCCCCCAAAATAAAGTCAGCCACTGTTTCCACTGTTTCCCCATCTATTTGCCATGAACTGATGGGACCAGATGCCATGATGTTCATCTTTTGAATGTTGAGCTTTAAGCCAACATTTTCACTCTCCTCTTTCACTTTCATCAAGAGGCTCTTTAGTTCTTCTTCACTTTCTGCCGTAAGGGTGGTGTCATCTGCATATCTGAGGTTATTAATAGTTCTCCTGGCAATCTTGATTCCAGCTTGAGCTTCATCCAGCCCAGTGTTTCTCATGATGTACTCTGCATATAAGTTAAATAAGCAGGGTGACAATATACAGCCTTGACGTAATCCTTCTCCTATTTGGAACCAGTCTGTTGTTCCATGTCTAGTTCTAACTGTTGCTTCCTGACCTGCATACAGGTTTCTCAAGAGGCAGGTCAGGTGGTCTGGTATTCCCATCTCTTTCAGAGTTTTCCACAGTTCATTGTGATCCACACAGTCAAAGGCTTTGGCATAGTCAATAAAGCAGAAATAGATGTGTTTCTGGAAGTCTCTTGATTTTTCGATGATCCAAAGGATGTTGGCAATTTAATCTTTGGTTCCTCTGCCTTTTCTAAAACCAGCTTGAATATCTGGAAGTTCATGGCTCATGTATTGTTGAAGCCTGACTTGGAGAATTTTGAGCATTACTTTGCTAGAGTGTGAGATGAGTGTATTTGTGCGGTAGTTCGAGCATTCTTTGGCATTGCCTTTCTTTCGGATTGGAATAAGAACCGACCTTTTCCAGTTCTATGGCCACTGCTGAGTTTTCCAAATTTGCTGACCTATTGAGTGCAGCACTTTCACAGCATCCTCTTTTAGGATTTGAAATAGCTCAACTGGAATTCCATCACCTCCACTTGCTTTGTTTGTAGTGATGCTTCCAAAGGCCACTTGACTTTGCATTCCAAGATGTCTGGCTCTAGGTGAGCGATCACACCACTGTGATTATCTGGGTCATGAAGATCTATTTTGTATAGTTCTGTGTATTCTTGCCACCTCTTCTTAATATCTTCTGCTTCTGTTGGGTCCACACTATTTCTGTCCTTTATTGTGCCCATCTTTGCATGAAAAGTTCCCTTGGTATCTCTAATTTTCTTGAAGAGATCTCTAGTGTTTCCCATTCTGTTGTTTTCCTCTATTTCTTTGCATTGATCACTGAGGAAGGCTTTCTTATCTCTCCTTGCTATTCTTTGGAACTCTGCATTCAAATGGGTATATCTTTCTTTTTCTCCTTTGTTTTTTGCTTCTCTTCTTTCCACAGCTATTTGTAAGGCCTCCTCAGGCAGCCATTTTGCTTTTTTGCATTTCTTTTTCTTGAGGGTGGTCTTGATCCCTGTCTCCTGTACAATGTCACTAACCTCTGTCCATAGTTCATCAAGCACTCTGTCTATCAGATCCAGTGGACATTCTCAAACATGATAGGCTTTTTCTTTACAGTACTAGTAGGTATCCTGGTCAATGGAGGCCAGTTTTGAGGGTCCTTTAAGTTAAAAAAAATTTTTTTTTCAGTGTAAACCCATGAAATTTAGTGGTGTATTTTCTAATTTTTCTTTTAGAGATATTAATCTCACACTGTTGAGGTACTGTGTGAAGTTCAGACATATCAGCATTTTATTTTTTTTAATTGGAGGATAATTACTTTACAATGTTGTGTTGGTTTCTGCAATACAGCAGCATGAGTCATTCATAAGTATACATATATCCCATCCATCTAGTCAGTATTTTAAACATAGACATTTTTTTGGTTGTCTCATGAAGCTTAAGTCTTAGACCATGTAGAAAAACCATGGCTAAAGCACAAGCTATATGGTAAATTCAAGCTTTCACTACTCTTTCAAAGTAGTTTCTAATTGTTGGTGATAATTTGCCACATTTTCACCCTTTAATTGTGTACAGTTTTGAATGCATGACCCATCAATTTTAACAGCATAAACCTTGGAATGTTTTACAATAATTCTTTAAAATGCCCTTACTCTCTGACTGGTCTCTGCAATGGTTTAAGATCTCTTAAGGTCTTCCAAAATAACTGTCCATTTAGCTTTCTTAAACCATAGAAAGTCTTCTCCATAAATAAATGGATAAATTGATATGTTAAGTGAATCTCAGAGAGTAAGCATCCAATATCTCCTGAATGGTTCAACAAATTTCTCTCTTTTCCTTTGGAACTTAGGGAAATCTTTAGTCATGGAATTTGATTGAAGATTAAATGTGAAATGTTACTTTCTCAGTTTGGTTCTGTTTGGAACTGGATTTAGCATCATCTACTAAGATCCCCAGAGAAAGGAATGGCTACCCACTCCAGTATTCTTGCCTGGAGAATCCCATGGACAGAGGAGCCTGGAGGGCTATAGTCCATGGGGTTGCAAAGAATTGGACATGACTGAGTGACTAACACACACATACACACAGAAGGTATAGATCCAATACATTTATCTTTGAAAATTTAGTCACTTAATTGTATCCAGCTCTTTGCGACCACAAGGACTGTAGCCCCGCAGGCTCCTGTATCCATGAAATTCTTCAGGGTAGAATACTGGAGTGGATAACCATTCCCTTCTTCAGGGGATCTTCCCAACCCAGGGATTAAACCCGGGTCTACAGCATTGCAGGCAGATTCTTTACCATCTAAGCCACCAGAGAAGCTTCAAGAGAGCATTCTGAGAAGGAAAGGAAAAGGGATCATAGAGAGAGGAGTATGGAGGGACTGGAGGATGGGGTATAAAGGGTGTTTTTTGGGAAGGCCAAGAAAGGCTTGGGGTCTGAAGGCATGATCTTGGAACCCTTTTGTTTCAACATTTCTCTAAGATAAAAGTAGTCTGCAGGGATTCAAGAATGGGGTGTTCAGTCAACTGAGAAGTTCTCATGTTCTAGATCATAGAAATCTGGAATTCTAATACAGTTTCAAGCTTATACACATATAGTTAGGAATCAAAAGTCTGTCCTTACTGTGCTATCATCTAGAACACAGGGTTAGGAGTTGAACTCACTAACAGATCTCCTATCAATCAGTTGGGAATGAAAACTAGCATTAACAGGTTTACACCTAGAACACGAGGTGATAGTGAAAGGTTGTTGCTGAATCACACAATCTTGGCCTCTGGAGGAGAAGAATTCAATCCGGGGCCAGAGACGAGGCTGGATCACTCAGAGCTTTTGTGTAATAAAGTTTTATTAAAGTATAAAGGAAATAGAGAAAGCTTCTGACATAGACATCAGAAGGGGGTAGAAAGAGTATCTGCTGGCTAGTGTTAGCAATGGAGTTACATACTCTCCAAAGAATCCAAAGAATGTCTGGAGGTTGTAAAGTCCTCACCAGACCTACTCCCATAATTTACATTTTAAGTTAACAGAATTAGCCAGAAGGTTTAATCCAGAGACTGTCCTCAGGCAGGATACATTATTGTTATATAAGCTTAAGGAACATAGAGGAAAAAAGTAAAAAATTTGTCCTTTCTTCCTCCTTGAGTATTCCAGACCTCTCTCCTTGGGGACCCCTAGACTTCTTATCAACCTGCCTAGGAAATGACTCTCTCAATAGTTTTGGGTGAACAATGATGACTCTGGTCTTATATGAGCTGCAGCACCAGACTATAATAGAAACACTATACTAGCACATGTTAAAATGGTAAGGAAGACTTATCAAGATTATTGCAATAAGGGTCAAGGCTAATGCAATAGAGAAAAAAGACTGAGCTCAAGTCCAGATATAGCAAAGCCAGCTCGGAATATATAGCTGAAAAACAGAGTTAGATTGTCAGGGGATAAGAAATTGCTAAAAGACAAAATAGGGAAATTCTTGCTAAATTGGCTTAATAGTATTCTTGTTAGGACAGGACAAGACTTAGACACTAACAGTCTTGGTCAATTTGGGGTGATATAACAAAAATACTATGGACCAGATGGCCTCAGTTCAGTTCAGTTGCTGAGTTGTGTCCAACTCTTTGCGACCCATGAACTGCAGCATGCCAGGCCTCTCTGTCCATCACCAATTCCCAGAGTTTACCCAAACTCATGTCCATTGAGTCGGTGATGCCACCCAACCATCTCATCCTCTGTCGTCCCCTTCTCCTCCTGCCCTCAATCTTTCCCAGCATCAGGGTCTTTTCCAATGAGTCAACTCTTCGGATCAGGTGGCCAAAGTATTGGAGGTTCAGCCTCAACATCAGTTCTTCCAATGAGCACCCAGGACTGATCTCCTTTAGGTTGGATTTCCTTGCAGTCCAAGGGACTCTCAAGAGTCTTCTCCAACACCACAGTTCAAAAGCATCATTCTTTGGTGCTCAGCTTTCTTTATAGTCCGACTCTCACACCCATACATGACTACTAGAAAAACCATAGACAGGATGGCTTAAATAACAAAAATTGCTTTCTCACAGCTCTGAAGGCTGGAAAGTACAGACTCAAGGTGCTGGCAGATCCTGTGTTGGTGAGAGTGTGATTTGTAGTTTGTAGATATCTATTTTTTTCATTGTATCCTCATGTGACAGAAAGCAGCAAGATCCTATGTTTTGTTCTGTTTTTATTAGGGCATAAGTCCATTCATGAAGGTTCCACTCTGTGATCTAATTACTTCCAAAAAAAACACCACACCTCCAATTACTATCACATTGGGAATTTAGGCTTTAACATATGAATTTTAGGGAGACACAAACAAAATCCAGAGCATTCTATCCCTGATCTCTCCAAATTCATGTCCTTTTCACAAGCAAAATATATTCATTCTATCCCAACAGTCTCAAAGGCCTTAACACAGAATCAACTTTAAAATCTAAAGTCCAGAGTCATATTGAAGTATCAGCTGAATCAGATATGGGTGGGAATTAGGGTAAAAATAGTCCTGAGGCAAAATTCTCCAGCTGTGAACCCTTTAAGCCAGACAAGTTATTTGCCTCCCAAATACAATGGCAGGGCATGGACAAATAACATAAGACACACATTCCAATCCAAAGGGAAAAAATAGAAAGAAAGAAGGAAGGTGTGAATGTCTCAAGCAAGCATAAATCCTAGCAAGGCAAGCTTTTCTATATCTGAAGGCATGAGAATAATTCTCTTTTTCTCAATGCGCTGCCTTCTGCATTTATTCAGGTAAGACCCTGCCCCAGGACTCACTGAGTCATCATCCCTGCCTCCACAGTTCTGCCTGGTGAAAATTATGTGGTTGTGGGTCTGCCTGGCTGAGATCATGAGCCTGCAGCTCTGTGGGGGTGGAGCTCATTCTGCCACAGATTCTCTCCTGGGCATTTTCCCCATCCCTTGAGATCAAAATAAAGGCAGCTCTGCACCCCTATTCCACATGTCCACACACTCTGTGGTGGAAGTAGCAGCCCTGGTGATCTCTGAATTGCATTTGGGGTTCTTCCCTTGTCTTAAAAGGATAGTGCATATTAGCAGAAGAATAGGTCCAGTTCTCTTGAGTCTAAGAAGTCCAACTGTCTTTCTTCATTTCATCCCATTTCTCTATTTCCTGTAGTTCCAACTGGCAGTGCTCCTGTGGATACAAGTCTCGTCTTTATTTTTGCCTATTTTGAGATGGCTAATTAAATTTATGATTCACACCACACTGATTTCCTTGTTGGACGGTACATCTGTCACCACATCCTTACTGTTTTCTGCTGGACACACATTCTTATATTTTGTAGTATTGTCAGCCTGAAAATTTTTGAAATCTTTGCATTCTGGTTCCCCTTTCCTTAACAATTGCATCTTCATGACTTTCTTCTCACATTTCACTATGAACAGTTAGAAGGAACCAATCCTCTCTCTCAATAATTTTCTTAGAAATCCCCTCAGTTAAATATCCAGTTTCATCTACCTTCTACCACATACTAGAATATGAACAGATTCAGGGAGGTAATTTTTGTCACATTATAAAAAGGATTATCTTTCCTCCAGATTTGAATAGCATGTTGCCCATTTCTGTCTGAGTTTTCACCAGAATCACCTTTCTAGTTCTCTTCATGGCAATATTGGTTTTCACTTGTATTTACTCAAAACTTTCTTGCCTATATCTATTACCTAATTCCAAAGCTCATTCCACATTTTTAGGTATTTGTTAAATATTAGCACTGCACTTCTTGATACCAGATTCTATATTTGGGTGACACAAGCATTCAATCTATAGCGTCGAGAACGTGTGATAAGAAATTTGATTATATACCTACAGTGGGGAAAACTTGATAAACTAACTTAGCATAATTCTTATTAAAGTTGGGCAAGTCAGGAATAGGGTCCAGGATCAAGTACTAGTTAATAAGAAAGAGGAGAGGGAGAAGGGAGAAGAGCTCAGAGGGAGCCTGACTAATGTTTGTTGAAGGAGGGCATTTTTGTCATTCAGGGAGGGGCCATGTGGGAACTCTTTGTATTTCTATTCAGCTTTGCTGAAAACCCAAAATGGCTCTAAAAAAGAAAATATATTAATTAAAGATATGGGTAAAAATCTTGAACAGACATTCCACAAAAGAATATGCATCAATGGCCAATAAGAACATGATCAAGCACTCAACATATTTATTCAAATTAAACCACAGTAAGCCAACACTACATACCCACCAGAATGGCTAAAATTGAGAAGACTACCCAGTGTTGGTGAAGTTGTGGAGCAACTAGAACTGTCATATATTCTTGGTGGGAGCAGATCAACTCTAACAGAAGTTCTAATATTTTACTTTATGCAGAAGTATAGTGATCCCAAATAGGAAGTATAAAGTGTAAAAACAAATGAAGATGCAAGACAGAGGTTGATAAATAAACAAATTTATTTATTGTAGTCAATAGGTACTGATTACACTAAACAATCATAATAATCTATGGTGGGATTAAAAAGTGAAAAAATAAAATTAAGAATAAAGTGTTCTGAGAGGATTTGGATATAGATCAAGTATTCTAAAGTTTTTGAATTACTTTGGAGGAGAGTAAAGGTGAATAATTTCAAGTTTGATGATTTAAGTAGGAATTTTTTACTTCTAATACGATCAAAGAACCGAGAAATTTTTAAATTTCCATACCATGAGGTATAAACATGATTTTAACACATCTAATAATTAAAAAAATAAAAACAGCAAAAATGTCAGCAGAGTCAGAAAATATTTTAAAAGCATGAACAAACTTGGCTTAATGTATTAATGTAGAACTTGCACTCAACAACTATAAAATATTCATTATTTTCAAACACACTTGCAAATTTTCATGGTTTATGTATACTAAACCAAAAAGCAAGATTTGTAATATTTCAGGCCGAGAGTCGCTAAAAACAGATCTTGAGAGATATAGTCAAGTGGCTTAGTGAGGAAGTGCTTTTAGTAGAAGAGGTCTGAGGGAAGCAGGAGAGGGCAAGAGAGTAACAATTTAAAAATTAAAAAGGCTGCAGTCTAAAGTGGAAACTGACTTTAAACTGATCCCATGGGATCTCTGTCACACAAAGAACACCAGAGTTGGTCCTTTTTATGAAGGGCTGAACATCTGCATGGAATGTCAGGCACTGACTGTGGACCATCCACTTCGGGCACAGCAGCTCCAGTTAAGTCGAGTAAAATTTCCTGAGAAGAGGGCTAACCAGTTATGACAACCAAATATGTCTCCAGATATTGCCAAATGCTATTTAGGGACAAAATCAGCATCTTTGGGCACTACTGAACTGAAATAATTAAAAGCAACTTTCTGTAAACACATCCCAATCTCTTAATAGGTACTCTAAGATTTGAACAGTCATAAGGGCTGAATAGAAGCATGCAGGAAGGGGCCACTTAACACTGTCTACAGAAGATGTCCTCTTTCCCTTAAAATATGTTTAAATTGCCTGACTCCGATTAGAAGGTAAAACTAACACGATTCAATCCATTCTCTAAGGCCATACTTCCTTGGGTCTCTGTTTTCTGTTGCTTTATTAATGGGTAAGGAATTATGCCCTATTTCACTACATTTTTCAATATCTTGTCCTTTCTAAAATTAAGAATGATATTAAATTAATGATTGGACTCAGAATAATATCCAAAACTCTTGGTATTAGTATCAGTTCAGTTCAGTCATTCAGTCAGGTCCGACTCCTTGCGACCCCATGGACTGCAGCATGCCAGGCCTCCCTGTCCACCACCAACTCCCAGAGTTTACTCAGACTCATGCCCATTGGGTCGGTGATGCCATCCAGCCATCTCATCCTCTATTGTCTCCTATTCCCCCTGCCCTCAATCCCTCCCAGCATCAGGGTCTTTTCAAATGAGTCAGCTCTTCACATCAGGTGGCCAAAGTATTGGAGTTTCAGCTTCAACATCAGTCCTTCCAATGAACACTCAGGACTGATCTCCTTTAGGATGGACTGGTTGGATCTCCTTGCAGTCCAAGGAACTTTCAAGAGTCTTTTCCAACACCACAGTTCAAAAGCATCAATTCTTCAGCGCTCAGCTTTCTTTAGAGTCCACCTCTCACATCCATACATGACTACTGAAAAAACCATAGCCTTGACTAGACAAACCTTTGTTGGCAAAGTAATGTCTCTGCTTTTTAATATGCCATCTAGGTTGGTCATAACTTTCCTTCCAAGGAGTAAGCATCTTTTAATTTCATGGCTGCAGTCAACATCTGCAGTGATTTTGAGCGCCAAAACATAAAGTCTGCCACTGTTTCCATTGGTTTTCCATCTATTTGCCATGAAGTGATGGGACCAGATGCCATGGTCTTAGTTTTCTGAATGTTGAGCTTTAAGCCAGCTTTATCACTCTCCTCTTTCACTTTCATCAAGAGGCTTTTTAGTTCTTCACTTTCTGCCATGAGGGTGATGTCATCTGCATATCTGAGGTTATTAATAGTTCTCCTGGCAATCTTGATTCCAGCTTGTGTTTCATCCAGCACAGTGTTCCTCAGGATGTACTCTGCATATAAGTTAAATAAGCAGGGTGACAATATACAGCCTTGACATACTCCATTTCCTATTTGGAACCAGTCTGTTGTTCCATGTCCAGTTCTAACTGTTGCTTCCTGACCTGCATACAGACTTCTCAAGAGGCAGGTCAGCTGGTCTGGTACTCCTATTTCTTGAAGAATTTTCCACAGTTTGTTGTGAAACACACAGTCAAAGGCTTTGGCATAGTCAACAAAGCAGAAATAGATGTTTTTCTGGAAGTCTCTTGCCTTTCCAATGACCCAGCAGATGTTGGCAATTTGATCTCTGGTTCCTCTGCCTTTTCTAAAACCATCTTGAGCATCTGGAAGTTCATGGTTCAAGTATTGTTGAAGTCCAGCTTGGAGAATTTTGAGCATTACTTTACTAGCATGTGAGATGAGTGCAATTGTGCAATAGTTTGAGCATTCTTTGGCATTGCCTTTCTTTGAGATTGGAATGAAAACTGACTTTTTCCAGTCCTGTGGCCACTGCTGAGTTTTCCAAATTGCTGGCATATTGAGTGCAGCATGTTCACAGCATCATTTTTAGTATTTGAAATAGCTCAACTGGAATTCCATCACCTCCACTAGCTTTGTTCATAGTGATGCTTCCTAAGTTCCACTTGACTTCACATTCCAGGTATTAGTATAAAACATGTGTAAGTAAAATCTCTAGACTTCCTTGCTTTGCATAATAATTCGTCTCTTAGAGAGAGTGGTTTCTTCTGAGTCACAGAAGGCCAACCTAATATAGACAATGATAGTGATGATGATAATGATGATGACAAGAGCAATAAATAATAGCAAGACTCGCCTTCATCTATTCATGTTTTGCATATTACTGATGGATCTTTCATTTTTTTTTTTTTTTTTTTTTAGCAAAGTTACAATGCAGAGAGCAAAAGTCATACATAGTCCTTACTGATACTGAAGTGGATACCTTTCAATGTAACTGCATTTAGTCACTCAGAAGTGATGTATTTGCCATTGACCACGTGCTGGTCAATGTGGGAGGCATTGGGAAGGCACTAGGATTCTGAGGTTAATAGACTAACCATAGTCCCTGCTCATGCATTTTTTTCAGTTCATACATAAGACATTAAAACAAGTTATACAAACAAATATCATATTTTAATTTCCAATAAGCAAAGCAAAAGAATGTAGCACAGGGTGCCATGAATAAGTACAGAAAGGAGACCCAATTTAGGTTAATCAGTCAGCCACTCTTTCCTGACAGAAGGAGAGTTCAGATGAATTTTTAGGAAGAGCACAGTCACGGGGGAGGGAGGTGGGAGGCTGGTTCAGGATGGGGAACACATGTACACCCATGGAGGATTCAAGTCAATGTATGGCAAAACCAATACAATATTGTAAAGTAAAATAAAAAATAAATAAGTAAATAAATATTGTTGATTATTAAAAAAAAAAAAAAAAAAAAGAGCACAATTAGGAAAGAAATGAGAGAAGTGAATCTCAGATAGGGGAGACTGTGTATAAAATCCCTGACCAGAGAAGAGTTGCATGTGTTTGGTACTTGAAGAAAAGTCCATATGCTAAAGCTGAGATAATATATGAGGAGGGGAGGGGCAGGCAGGAGCCAGATGGGACCTTGCAACCACCGTATAAAGAATGTCTGCTTCTAGGACTTCTGTGCAGAAAAGTGCCATGACTTATTTTGTGTTTTAGAAACCTCACCATGAATAGTGAGTGAAAATGAATTGGAGACTGCTAAAAATGATACAGGGCATGCCATCAGTCCTATAAATAAACCAGTCTGGGCTTCCTAAAATTACCATGCTGTTTGTAAGAGAATTAGAATGCTAAGTGCCAGATACTTGCTCTTGAAAAATGACAATGAGAGGGGCTGGAACTCTGAAATGTAATGTTCTTTCCTTGCTGCCTCCAAATTGCACACACTTTCAGTCATGGCTTTCCCCCAGCTTTAGTGAGATATAGTTGACATATAATATTATGTACATTTAAGTAATTAAGTTTTAAACAGTAATTAAGTTTTAAAATGTTCTAGCTGAACAAGGTTTTCAGCCAGAAGTAATAAATCTTATGTCATTCAATGCCATTCCTTGTAAACATAATTCAGATCGAAACTGAAAAAAGGGTTCTTTTTATAATAGGCTCGTTTCCAGGAAATCAGCAACCTTTCCGTGTGATCAAAACAAAACCTTATTTTGAATCTAAATAGACAGCAGAATTTGAAAACCATTCAGACAGTAATGAATCACTTTCCCAAAATACATGTACAGATTTTCTTTAGGTACCACACCCTTCCTCTGAGGTACATTGTATTTCACTAGCCAGAAAAATTCTATGGATTGCGCAACTGCTGCTTAGTGGAGAACTTCACCAACTCCAGAGTGGTGTAATTCAATGTGAGTAATTCAACTTAACACATGTCTCTGTTGTCTTGTGTACATTTTGCCACAAGGATTCCAAAGCAAAGTTATCTGGCCACTGTTTGAACCCTGAGAATTTTCCACATGCCTCTTTCTTCTTATGAAAGTGAAAGTGTTATTCACTCAGTTGCATCTGACTCTGCCACCCCAAGAACTATAGCCCACCAGACTCCTCTGTCCATGGAATTCTCCAGGCAAGAATACTAGAGGGGGTGGCCATTCCCTTTGCCAGTGGATTTTTCTTGATTCAGGTGTCAAACCTGGGTCTCCTGAACTGCAGGTGGATTCTTTACCAGTTGAGTCACCAGATATAAAATTATCAAAAGATAAAACAAAGGTTCATTATTTTAACATCCAACCCCCAGTTCTTGAGAGAGAGGGAAATGTGCATGTTTATAAAAATTCATTGACTGCCTCTGGAGCAGAGGGGGAGAAAACAAGAATATAAGTGTCAACATTGTTCAAGTTACTGTGTCTGACACACAGTCAGGCCAAAGAAACCAAACACTGGAGTTCAGAGCAGAGAAAGTTCGCTGCAAGAGCCACGCAAAGAGAATGGGTGTCTCCTGCTCAAAAATGCCTGGACTCTCTGATGGTTTTCCTGGAAGAGTTTTTAAATGTGAAATTTGCAGGGTATGTGATTCCTTCTGATATGTTGATAGTGAGGTAAGAGGGTGATATATTAACCTTCCAATTTCAACCTGTCTGGGGTCTATGAGGTTGTAGTCAGCAGATAGTCACCATCCTCCATGTGGGTGGGAGTCTTCAGTTCAGTTCAGTCACTCAGTCATGTCTGACTCCTTGCGATCCAATTGACTGCAGCATGCCAGGGCTCCCTGTCCATCACCAGCTCCTGGGGTTTACTCAAACTCACTTCCATTGAGTCGGTGATGCCATCTTATCCTCTGTCGTTCCCTTCTCCTCCCACCTTCAGTCTTTCTCAGCATCAGGGTCTTTTCAAATGAGTCAGCTCTTCACATCAGGTGGCCAAAGTATTGGAGTTTCAGCTTCAATATCAGTCCTTCCAATGAACACTCAGGACTGATCTCCTTTAGGATGGACTGGTTGGATCTCCTTGCAGTCCAAGGGACTTTCAAGAGTCTTTTCCAACACCACAGTTCAAAAGCATCAATTCTTCAGCGCTCAGCTTTCTTTAGAGTCCACCTCTCACATCCATACATGACTACTGGAAAAACCATAGCCTTGACTAGACAAATCTTTGTTGACAATGTAATGTCTCTGCTTTTTAATATGCCATCTAGGTTGGTCATAGCCTTTCTTCCAAGGAGTAAGCATCTTTCAATTTCATGGCTGCAATAAAAATCTGCAGTGATTTTGGAGCCCCAAAACTTAAAGTCTGCCACTGTTTCCATTGTTTCTCCAACTATTTGCCATGAAGTGATGGGACCAGATGCCATAATCTTAGTTTTTTGAATGTTGAGCTTTAAGCCAACTTTTTCACTCTTCTCTTTCACTTTCATCAAGAGGCTCTTTAGTTCTTCACTTTCTGCCATAAGCGTGGTGTCATCTGCATATCTGAGGTTATTAATAGTTCTCCTGGCAATCTTGATTCCAGCTTGTGTTTCATCCAGCACAGTGTTCCTCAGGATGTACTCTGCATATAAGTTAAATAAGCAGGGTGACTATATACAGCCTTGATGTACTCCTTTCCCTAATTGGAACCAGTCTCTTGGACTTCTATTGTTTTTTTGATGATCCATCAGATGTTGGCAATTTGATCTCTGGTTCCTCTTCCTTTTTTAAACCATCTTGAACATCTGGAAGTTCACAGTTCATGTATTGTTGAAGCCTGGCTTGGAGAATTTTGAGCATTACTTTACTAGCATGTGAGATGAGTGCAATTGTGTGGTAGTTTGAGCATTCTTTGGCATTGCCTTTCTCTGGGATTGGAATGAAAACAGACCTTTTCCAGTTCTGTGGCCACTGCTGAGTTTTCCAAATTTTCTGGCATATGAGTATAGCACGTTCACAGCATCATCTTTAGGATTTGAAATAGCTCAACTGGAATTCCATCACCTCCTCTTGCTTTGTTTGTAGTGATGCTTCCTGAAGTCCACTTGACTTCACATTCCAGGATGTCTGGCTCTAGGTGAGTGATCATACCTTCGTGATTATCCGGATCATGAAGATCTTTTCTGTATAGTTCTTCTATGTATTCTTGCCTCCTCTTCTCATATCTTCTGCTTTTGCTAGGTCCATACCATTTCTTTCCTTTATAGAGCCCATCTTTGCATGAAATATTCCCTTGGTATCTCTAGTTTTCTTGAAGAAATCTCTAGTGTTTCCCATTCTATTGTTTTCCTCTATTTCTTTGCACTGATCACTAAGGAAGGCTTTCTTATCTCTCCTTGCTATTCTTTCGAACTCTGCATTCAAATGGGTATATCTTTCCTTTTCTCCTTTGAGTTTCACTTCTCTTCTTTCCACAGCTATTTGTAAGGCCTTCTCAGACAACCATTTTGCTTTTTTGTTTTTTTGGGGGATGGTCTTGATCCCTGTCTCCCGTACAATGTTATGAACCTCCGTCCATAATTCTTCAGGCACTCTGTCTATCAGATCTAATCTCCTGAATCTATTTCTCACTTTCACTGTATAATCATAAGGTATTTGATTTAGGTCATATCTGCATGGTCTAGTGGTTTTCTTGCTGCTGCTACTGCTAAGTCACTTCAGTCCTGTCCAACTCTGTGCGACCCCATAGACGGCAGCCCACCAGGCTCCCCCGTCCCTGGGATTCTCCAGGTAAGAACACCAGAGTGGGTTGCCATTTCCTTCTCCAATGCATGAAAGTGAAAAGTGAAAGTGAAGCTGCTCAGTTGTGTCCAACTCTTAGCGACCCCATGGTCTGCAGTCTACCAGGCTCCTCCATCCATGGGATTTTCCAGGCAAGTAGTGGTTTTCCCTACTTTCTTCAATTTCAGTCTGAATTTGGCAATAAGGAGTTCATGATCTGAGCCACAGTCTGCTCTCAGTTTTTTTTTTTTTTTTGCTGATTGTATAAAGCTTTTCCATCTTTGACTGCAGAGAACACAACCAATCTGATTTCAGTATTGACCATTTGGTGATGTCCATGTGTAGGGTCTTCTCTTATGTTGTTGGAAGAGGGTGTTTGCTATGACTAGTGGGTTCTTTGGGCAACTCTTTTAGCCTTTGCCCTGCTTCATTCTGTACTCTAAGACCAAATTTGCCTGTTACTCCAGGTGTTTCTTAACTTCCTAATTTTGCATTCCTGTCCCCAATAATGAAAAGGACATCCTTTTTGTCTGTTAGTTCTAGAAGGTCTTGTAGGTCTTCATAGAATCATTCAACTTCAGCTTCTTCAGCATTACTGGTTAGGGCATAGACTTGGATTATCGTGATATTGAATGGTTTGCCTTGGAAACGAACAGAGGTCATTCTGTCATTTTTGAGATTGCATCCAAGTACTGCATTTCAGACTCTTTTGTTGACTATGATGGCTGCTTTTTTTCTTCTAAGAGATTCTTGCCCACAGTAGTAGATATAATGGTCATCTGAGTTAAATCACCCTTTCCAGTCCACTTTAGTTCGCTGATTCCTAAAATGTTGACATTCACTCTTGCCATCTCTTGTTTGACCACTTCCAATTTGCCTTGGTTTTTCCAGTGGTCGTGTATGGATGTGAGAGTTGGACTGTGAAGAAAGCTGAGCACTGAAAAATTGATGCTTTTGAACTGTGGTGTTGGAGAAGACTCTTAAGATTCCCTTGAACTGCAAGGAGATCCAACCAGTCCATCCTGAAGGAGATCAGTCCTGGGTGTTCATTGGAAGGACTGATGCTGAAGCTAAAACTCCAATGCTTTGGCCACCTCAAGTGAAGAGTTGACTCATTTGAAAAGACCCTGATGCTGGGAGGGATTGGGGGCAGGGGGAATAGGAGACAATAGAGGATGAGATGGCTGGATGGCATCACCGACCCAATGGGCATGAGTCTGAGTAAACTCCGGGAGTTGGTGATGGACAGGGAGGCCTGGCATGCTGTGATTCATGGGGTCACAAAGAGTCGGACACGAATGAGCGACTGAACTGAACTGAATTTGCCTTGATTCATGGAACTGACATTCCAGGTTCTTATGCAATATTGCTCTTTACAGCATCAGACTTTGCTTCTATCACCAGTCACATCCACAACTGGTGTTGTGGGAGTCTTAGTTTCTGTAGAATAACTCAGAGATATGTATATGATGTTATTTCTAGCCCTTCAGGATGAACTAGGAGTCCTGTGACTCTATTGTCTTATTAACTGTTTGAGCCCACTCCTTGAAACTCAGGGAAGCCCTAGAAGACAAAAGCATTTTTTCCCTACAAGGGACACAGAGGGGCTTTTGTATCTGGGAGGGTCCTACATGGTAAGCAGGATTTAACTAAAAAAAAGTGGTGCTAAATTGCTTTGTCAGAGAAATTTTAATTGCTCCCTCAAACAAAGTAGTGAGTAGAGGAAAAAATAAAATGAAAATAGGAGGCAAAAGCCAGTAAGGTGGAAAGGGCTGAGGTTTGGTGCACTGAAGAACTCGTAGTTGCCACCAAAGCTGTGATGGGCAAATAAATCTTAGGAATAAAGATGTTCTCTGCTATCTTCAGTAAAATCTATTTCACTCACAAGAGCTCTCTGGAGGGTCTTGTACTGATATTTTTCAATGGGCTTATAAGAGGTGCTATATGCCGCTCTATGTCTCATCTAATGACTGTCCAAAAGGTGAGATGTCACCCTCCCCAGCACTGTAAAGTCATGCTGGAAGGAATTTGTCAATGAGATAGTATATCAGCCAGCCATAGATACCATCCAAATGTCATAGGATATAATGAAAAGTATTCCTTAATCTACTTTCCCCCTTAGGAGGCTGTGTAATTTCAGACAGTCTGCTTGAATTAGATAAATGAGTTTTTATTCCCATAAATCATCTTAGTGAAGTGAAGAAGGCAGTCATGTAAAAGGTAACAAAAAAGAGCTCTGAGAGTGGATTCCTTGGGCAGGGAATAGAAGTCCATGCCATGTAATCTTGGAGAGTTCTATACTCACTACTACATTTCATGTGTCAAGAGAGAGTGTCCTAGAGACTGACTTCCTTGTATAAGATTGATTTTGAGACAAGTACTGGAAGATGGGGCTTCCCAGGTGGTGCAGTGGTAAAGAATCCACCTGCTAATGCAGGATATGCAAGAGACACAGATTTGATCCCTGAGTCAGAAAGATCTCCTAGAGGTGGGAAATGGCAACTCACTCCAGTATTCTTGCCTGGAAAATTCCACGGACATTGGCAGGTTTCAGTCCCTGGGGTTGCAAAGAGTTGGATATGACTGAGCTACTGAATACGCACTCAGGAACTGTTCTCCAGAGAGTGAGGGCAGTATCAATGAAGTGTCTTCTGCAGGAGGAATGGCCATGATTCTGAGACTGTACCCCAGGGAGTGCTTGTGGTCACCATCGGTGATATAGCACTAGCCTAAGTCTCACTTCAGAAAAGGGTGAAAGAGGGGAAAGAGGCACTATGTCTTGAACATGAGGGGAGAAGAGGTAAAACAGACATGCAGGGACTCTCAGAAAGGCACATGGGGAAAACTAGATTTTCATGAATCTATATGTAGTTCTAGTATGCCTGTGTCGAGGAGGTCTTACCAGTAGCTCTGCCACCCCCTAAGTATTCATCCTACAAACTAAAAATCCCTGATATTCCAGATTTCAAGTTCTCTGTTCCTGATATTGCAAAAACAAAGAGAGTGTGTATTCTTCCTCTACTCTTCTTTCTAGCTTGTGAACAAAGTGGTATATTTAACCAGCCAACCCACCAAACCATTTTCATTGCATACATTTTGTGTAATTCTGAAAGTTTAATCTTTTATTTTGTCTATATATATGCCTAGCAATATTCAAGGTGGTTTTCATTTTGGTTTGTTTTTACTGTTTTGACACTATGGGCTACTCTCTCCAATTCTAGAATTCTCCAAGCCCATGCATCTTGTCCCTTATGGGCCACTATTCCTCATGCCTACATTATTCCATTCTGAGAGGCCCTGGCAGGTCTATTTTATCTCTTTTCCACCCGTGTTCAAGACATAGGGCCTCCTTCCCCTCTTTCACCATTTTTTGAAGTGAGGCTTAGATCAGTGCTACATCACTGATGGTGACCACAAGCAAGAAAGTAGACTTCTGAACTGAAACTGCTTCAAGTTTGTGCTGCTCTGGAAGGGTTGTTACAACAGTAGATTTGTCTTCCACCAAGTTTTGCATACAGGATGTTAAAATGAGACTCTCCTACTTAAGAATTTTCACTAGACCCCAAAGGTGAATACAGCTGGTGTCAAATAAAGACTTTTTAAAACAAGATGCTACATCTTTTTTTCTGGAGTTAAGTAGAACATGAGAAAAACTTCATTTCAGTTAAATCACATCTCATTAACTTTCATCAGTTTAGGAGATTATTTTAATAATTCTTCCTTTGCCAATATTATACTTTTGTGAATGAGACTCACAGAATATATTTTTAAGAGATACTTTTTTTCTAGTAATAATTTCCTACCATAGAAGATGGGAGAAAGACTCCAAATGTATTTTCTTTTGATAATGATAATAATAGTAAGTTATGAATAATAAAATAATATTAAAAATAAGTTAATAAACATTAAAACATGAAAACAATAACAAAATAGCAATAATAAAGTACTAATTTAGATTAAAAGAGTTAACTAGTCTTATATTATTCATCTCTGAGGTCACTGTTGTTCAGTTGCTAAGTTGTGTCCAACTCTTTGTGACCCCGTGGACTGCAGCACACCATACTTCCCTGTCCTTCACTATCTCCTGGAGTTTGCTCAAACTCATATCCATTGAGTCAGTGAAGCCATCCAGCCATCTTATCTGTCACCCACTACTCCTCCTACCTTCAGTTCTTCCCAGCATCAGGGTCTTTTCCAATGAGTTGGCTCTTTGCGTCAGGTGTCCAAAGTAGCAGATCTTTAGCTTCAGTTCTTCCAATGAATATTCAGGATTGATTTCCTTTAGGTTTGACTGGTTTGATCTCTTTGCTGTCCATGAGACTCTCAAGAGTCTTCTCCAGCTCCACAGTTTAAAAGCGTCAATTCTTTGGCTCTCCGCCTTCTTTATGGTCCAACTCTCACATCCACTCTTGACTACTAGAAAAATGATAACCTTGATTATACAGACCTTTGTTGGCAAAGTGACATCTCTGCTTTAATATGCTGTCTAGGTTGGTCATGGCTTTTCTTCCAAGGAGAAAGCGCCTTTTAACTTAGTGGCTACAGTTACCATCCGCAGTGATTTTGGAGCCCAAGAAAATAAAATCTGGTACTGTTTCCACTTTCCCCCTATCTATTTGCCATGAAGTGATGGGACCATATGTCATGATCTTAGTTTTATGAATGTTGAGGTTTAAGCCAGCTTTTTCACTCTTCTCTTTCACCCTCATCAGAAGTTCCTCTTTGCTTTCTGCCATTAAAGTGGTATCATCTGCATAACTGAGGTTGTTGATATTTCTCCCAGCAATCTTGATTCCAGCTTGTGATCCATCCAACCCAGCATTTTGCATGATGACTCTAAGGTCTTATTTTTGTTTTATAGGCTTGTGGAACAGAATAAGAAACAAAAACCAGAGAGAATAAGCCAGTGAGCTAGTGAGAGAGAGAAAGAAAGAGAAGACAGTCTTCTTTAATGTAGTTTGTGAGGAAGGACTCTTTCTTTGGACTTGGGTGGATGCCCAACACTCTGTCGATTTCTGTGTCTCAGTAAGCACAGAAGTACTTACTGTAAGGAGTAAGTAAGTACAGTTGAATCTTCAACTCAAGAAACTGCTAAATTTAATTATGGAATTAAAAAAAATCTGTCTGTGATATTGGTGCATATGACAGAATTTTCAGCTATAAGCATTGTATGATTCTCTTTCATGAGATGGACTCATGGAAACCCAGGTAGAGATTATATTTTTCTAGCTGCTTTTGCATCCAGGTGTGGACATGTGCACTGAGGATGAGTAGAAGGATGAATAGAAGTATATGTACCTTACTTATGGGTCTGCTCCAGAGAACTCAGTCAATCACTCCTATTCGTCTTATTGTCGGGATATCAGAAAATGTGACAGGAGTCAATCTTTGACTTTGCTGATGTATACAACATCTTAGTGGGTACTTAACAACAGAATTGGAGGAATCTGAATCTCTGAATGATTTTTTGGAACCTAGGGTGGTGAGATCATAAAATGTCTTTTAAGCTGTAGCACCACCCCCCTAAACCATCTCTATCTCCGGTATCCTCACTTTATTCTCTCTTCCTGCTATCAGCATGAGGAAGCTCAAACACGACTCTGAGCATGCCTAGTAATCTTCAAAGTCTCTACCTGCTTGTGGAATACAGTTCATGAGCCAGGTCTTTCAACTTCATTCTCAGTGAGCCTATTTCACTGGCTATGTGGACCTGGCTGATTCCTAGCATTTAGTCCCTAAATACTATTCCCATTTGTATATTTGCCCTCTGCCTTTATTTGCTTTAATGCATATTTCTTCTAGCTACCCTTTTTGAAAGCTGAATCATCCTTTAAGATCCAAAAGAAATGACACCTCCTCAGTGAAGCTATCTATAAACTTCCAGATATAATTAACTGTTGCTTTTTTAGAAAATAAGTGCTTTATTTGTAACATCATTTTTAACGCCCAGTCATTTGTTTTATTTTATAAAATTTTAGATTGGATATGAGAAACTTTCTCTCTTCATATTTGAATATGCAATAGCAATAGCTCCACATTTGTATTACATGGACCAGTAAAATGCACTACCAAGTGTTGCAGGAAAAGATAACATTGTCTAATTAAAAAAATCCAAAGAAAGACAATTTATAAAAATTTTTGATACTAAAATTCAAATATGAGGGGAAGAAACTTAATAGAATATCAAACCAGAAAGCCAAGAGAAAATATTTGTGGCATTTGTCAGCTTTCAAAATTTTGTTTATGGATATGACTTCTTTGCTTATTTGAATAATTATTCACTTTTAACTTGTACCTTTATATTATTTTACTTTAAGCAAACACTCAAAATATATAAACTCCAGACCTCTATAATCCTCCACATATCCATCCCCCCACCCCAAAAAATAACTGGAAGAACAGGCTACAAAACAATAGCAATTATTTCTGGACTGTAAAAATAGTAGTTTCAAACATACACATTGTTAACGAAAAAGTGCTTACGTTAATAATAACCAGAGCACCTTTAAAAGAGAGAAATGAAAAGAGATTCAAATAATTAAATTAAAATCCCCAAATCTTCTACCACCTCTCCCCAAAGTACCCTGGGAGACAAGTTGTTGAACTATTTCAGCATACTGTTACTTTGCTCACATTTATCCCTGCTGTTCTACCTTCACTGTGGGGTCAAGAAAACTTGACCTAAGCCAACTGTGTTGGACGGGAGGGCTGGGTTTTGCCTGAATTCTTTCAATTTCACTTCTCCTCTACAGGATGACTATTAAAAACAAAAACAAAAGAAAACAAAACAAAACAAAACAAAAAAACTGGCTGGACTTCAGCTTCTAAAGATGAGTACTTCTCCAGGGGGAGCCAGACACCAGAGGAGTTTGAGAGGTGAGCCAGGGGAGCTGAGAATTGTCCCCAGGCTGCAGTGTCTGCACACACCAGGTAAGTTTACTCCTAAACTTTGCGTTCCAATCACATTTCTATTAACTTAACAATAAACCCCCCAGCACTGACCTCACGCGGCAAGCGCGAGCGGGAAGTCTGTGGGCTGTAATGCAAGGCACAAGGGTGTACAGTGGGTGAGGAGCCCTGTGAGGCAGCTCATGTCCCTGGTGTGGGCTGCTGTTCCTCCAGCACCTCTGCAGGCTATAGCAAAAACCCCTGCATGGGAAAAGGGGAAGCATAGCCTCCCTCATCTGCAGAAAGGGAGCTGACTTCCTTTGTAGGGCTAAGGGAATAAACCTCCACCCCATTGGAGAGGCTGTGGCAAGGACTGCTTCCTACTGTCCCCTTCTCCCCTCCCCCAACATATTCTGACTCATCTCTCTGGGCATATGGCCAGAAAATATGGTCCTTGACATATAATTTAAATATTTTAAAAATTCTGTCTTGTGTTAACCATATCTAATATTCTAAAGACTCTACAAAGCTGTATTTATTTGAAATAATTCATTCTCATTCTCTGTAATCAACTATCTATAAGTTCTAAGTCTGTTTTTTATCCTGCATTATTTTCAAATGTGTGGTCCCTATTAAAAAATACATAACTTACTGTTATTTTTAGGTTTGATTTTTCTGCTCTGTTTTCCTTGTGAGAGTGAAAAAAAAAAAATTCCTTAGTTTGCTTTCAATTTCCATAAAATAGCAACAGAAAAATGGGCGGAGGAAAGAGTACAAAGATGAGTGAGAAACAGCTGTTTTATGCATGCACATTAGTCTTGAAATGAGATATCTCAATTTCTGATTCAAAATAGTAAAGTATGTGAGGAATGGAGACGAGAGGGAGAATGTAGCCTGATGATCTGGACTTCAAGGTTCAGATGCTGGCTTTATTCTGGGAAAGCTTGGCTTTTCCATTTAAACCAATGGTAGCTGGGAGGTGACAGTCTCATATCCTGTCATATAACCAAGACAGCAGCAGATGGAGTGGAGAGAACCCTGCCTGGAGAGATGGGAAATTAAGATCTTCTCTTAAATATTTGCGGGGAGGGTAGGAGCAGGAGGCATTTTCTCCATCCATGACCTCAAGTTTCCTCACTTGCATATGCATTAAGAGAGACTCATTACTGGTTCTCAACCAGGGCTCCACACTAGATTCACTGCCCACAATTTTTTTTTTTTTTTTTGAGCGAAAATCATACTTGACTCAGGCAGTTCTGGTTGCCTTTATTTATTGAATAAGGGAAAAATGAGACCTCAAAACAAATGGGCAGCCTAAGCATGGCAGCCACACTTTTACCCCCAGTCACACCTTAAAAGTTGGGAAAAAAGCATGTTGTCTCCTGGCTTTGGCTATAAGTCATTGCTCCGGCCCAAGCTTGCCTCTGACACCCCAGGGAGAAGCTTCTTTCTGGGTAAAGTTTGAAAATGGTGAAGGACCAACTCAGCATTCCTGGAAAATAAGTAGTTCTTTCTTCTTCCTTAATGAAGTCTTGTGGTAGATATGTCTAAGTTATGCAGATCCAACTGAAGGTAGAGTTTGATCCTGAATCCTTTCTCATGGATATTGTTGAACAGATACATAGAAAGTATAGAAATTGATCTTATTAGTCTTCATTAACTTTTTAATTAAGATACAATTTTCATTGGCATCTATTATATATCCTTTTCTTGATTTTGATGCACATTTTTATTTAAAAGAAACAAAAACCAAAATCAATTCTCAATGTCCCTGAACAGAGGATGATTCTTAAACTTTGTTGCCAAAAGAATTTTGATGACTTCTAAAGGAGAGAGAAGGCAATGGCAACCCACTCTGGTACTCTTGCCTGGAAAAACCCATGGACAGAGGAGCCTGGTAGGCTGCAGTCCTTGGGGTCGCTGAGAGCTGGATACGGCTGAGCAACTTCACTCTCACTTTTCACTTTCCTGCATTGGAGAAGGAAATGGCAACCCACTCCAGTGTTCTTGCCTGGAGAATCCCAGGGACAGGGGAGCCTCCTGGGCTGCTGTCTGTGGGGTCTCACAGAGTTGGACACGACTGAAGCGACTTAGCAGCAGCAAAGAAGGAGAAGAACCAAATTCTGTTTCCTTTTTTCAAAGCTTAGACTGTTTCAGCCCCTTAAATAGCATAAATGGTTCTATAGATACTGCATTTCATTGAACTATCATATGTCAAACCAGAATTGTCAGCTTTAAAACTCAGATTTTGATGAATGCTTGCTATCCTCATCACTAGTTCTAAAACTAATCAACAACTAAGACCAAGAGACAAAAGATGTATGAAACCTCTGTCTTAACATTTTCTGTTAGGATGACCTAGTCCCAGGTCATCCCTCAGCCTTGGCTTCACTGATTAATTTTCTCTTAGCATGTGCCTTAGGTCTGGGGAGAAGATGGTCAATGAGGTGATGAATTTGCTTCTCAATAATGATGACCTAACAGAAGCAGAAGATATTAAGAAGAATACACAGAAGAACTGTACAAAATAGATCTTCACGACCCAGATAATCACGATGGTGTGATCACTCACCTAGAGCCAGACATCCTGGAATGTGAAGTCAAGTGGACCTTAGAAAGCATCACTACAAACAAAGCTAGTGGAGGTGATGGAATTCCAGTTAAGCTATTTCAAATCCTGAAAGATGATGCTGTGAAAGCGCTGCACTCAATTTGCCAGCAAATTTGGAAAACTCAGCAGTGGCCACAAGACTGGAAGAGGTCAGTTTTCATTCCAATCCCAAAGAAAAGCAATGCCAAAGAATGCTCAAACTACTGCACAATTGCACTCTTCTCACACGCTAGTAAAGTAATGCTTAAAATTCTCCAAGTCAGGCTTCAGTAATATGTGAACCGTGAACTTCCAGATGTTCAAGCTGGTTTTAGAAAAGGCAGAGGAACCAGAGATCAAATTGCCAACATCTGCTGGATCATTGAAAAAGCAAGAGAGTTCCAGAAAAACATCTATTTCTGCTTTGTTGACTATGCCAAAGCCTTTGACTGTGTGGATTACAATAAACTGTGGAAAATTCTGAAAGAAAAGGGAATACCAGACCTCCTGACCTGCCTCTTGAGAAATCTGTATGCAGGTCAGGAAGCAACAGTTACAACTGCACATGGAACAGATTGGTTCCAAATACGAAAAGGAGTACGTCAACACTGTATATTGTCACCCTGCTTATTTAACTTATATGCACAGTACAGCATGAGAAACACTGGGCTGGAAGACGCACAAGTTGGAATCAAGATTGCCAGGAGAAATACCAATAACCTCAGATATGCAGATAACACCACCCTTATGGCAGAAAGTGAAGAAGAACTAAAGAGCCTCTTGATGAAAGTGAAAGAGGAGAGTGAAAAAGTTAGCTTAAAGCTCAACATTCAGAAAACTGAATCATGGCATCTGGTCCCATCACTTCATGGCAAATAGATGGGGAAACAGTGGAAACAGTGGCTGACTTTATTTTTCTGGGCCCCAAAATCACTGCAGATGGTGATGGCAGCCATAAAATTAAAAGACACTTACTCCTTGGAAGAAACGTTATGACCAACCTAGACAGCATATTGAAAAGCAGAGACATTACTTTGTCAACAAAGGTCTGTCTAGTCAAGGCTATGGTTTTTCCAGTGGTCAATTATGGATGTGAGAGTTGGACTATAAAGAAAGCTGAGCGCCGAAGAATTGATGCTTTTGAACTGTGGTGTTGGAGAAGACTCTTGAGAGTCCCTTGAACTGCAAGGTGATCCAACCCGTCCATTCTAAAGGAGATCAGCTCTGGGTGTTCACTGGAAGGACTGATGTGAAGCTGGAACTCCAATACTTTGGCCACCTTATGTGAGGAGCTGACTCATTTGAAAAGACCCTGATTCTAGCAAAGATTGAGGGCAGGAGGAGAAGGGGGTGACAGTGTATGAGATGGTTGGATGGCATCACCGACTCAATGGACATGGATTTGGGTGGACTCTGGGAGTTGGTGATAGACAGGGAGGCCTGGGGTGCTGCGGTTTATGGGGTCACAAAGAATCGTACACGATAGAGTGCCTGAACTGAACTGAATGATGACTGCTCTTCCTCCCCCTTCCTCCCACCTCCTCAACTTTAGTAGAGTTGCTTTATTGCATCACAGGATGTGGCTGCCCTGTGCCAATGAAAACATCCAATCTGAGATCCTCACAGCATTGGGGGTACTTTAGCTATTGTAGATATTTATTTTAAGTGAGGAACAAAAAATAGATGAATTTTTAATTGTAGGCCTTAACCTATGCACACTGTGTCAAGAACATAGCTAGAAAGAATGACTAAACTCAGAGACTGCTAAAGAGCATCCTAGATCTGAAGACTATTTGCACATAGGCACCAGGTGATGATTATCTCTGTTAGTATTGGACTGGTGGTTAGGGACACCCCATAAAGAACTGCTGTGTTTCCTTTTGGTTTATCATTTTTTTCATTTTGTTTGTTTCTTTTCTCCCAGTTTCCTTGAAATATAATTAAGGAATAGAGTTTCCACCAGGACCAGAATGTAGGCTGTTGAGTGGGTTGGCCTCAAAAACTGTCAAGGCCTTGATGGATGTTTAAAGGGAAAGGGTCAAGTATTTATGGTTACCAAGGTTTGTTTTAGTGAAGATTTTCTTTTTTTGTCAGTCTTTTGTTTGGACATCAGGCATGTCTCTAGTCCTGTGATGGTCAGGGATAATGTCAGCATTAAGAGCTTGGAATAACTCACATATTCTCAGGGGCCTTCTAGGTACATTTTCTTCATGGCAGAAACACCAGTGTAATAAATAAAGATCTCATATGGCCAGATATAAAAGCTAGTTTTACAATAACAACATTTTATAACTCTACATTTTGCTTTCAACTATATTTGAGATGAATTCATTAAAAAAAAATTAGCCAAAAAGCTAGTATTATTTTAGTTTTGATACATAATTCAGATTTTCTCCTATATGGTTTAAGAGACTAATACTTTAAAAGAATACAATAATTAGTTTATGTTTTGGACACACAAGTATAAAGATGTTATTTTGTGACATCAACAATGGAAAAGAATGGGAACAGAACTGTAAAGGAGCAGAGTTTGTCTATATTATTCAGTTAATTGATGCTTTTGAACTGTGGTGTTAGAGAAGACTCTTGAGAGTCCCTGGGACTGCAAGGATATCCAACTAGTCCATTCTAAAGGAAATCAGTCCTGAATAGTCATTAGAAGGATTGATGCTGATGCTGAAACTCCAATACTTTGGCCCCTGATAAGATGAGCCAATTCTTTAGGAAAGACCCTGATGCTGGGAAAGATTGAAGGCAGGAGGAAAAGGGGATGACAGAAGATGAGATGGTTGGATGACATCACTGACTTAATGGACATAAGTTTGAGCAAGCCCCAGGATATGGTGAAGGACAGGGAAGCCTGGCATGCTGCAGTCCATGGGGTCACAAATAGCTGGACATGACTGAACAATATCAGCAATCTTTGTCAGTTGTTTTGTTTGCAATTATTTTCTCCCTTTCTGAGGGTTGTCTTTTCATCTTGTTTGTTGTTTCTTTTGCTATGCAAAAGCTTTTAAGTTTAATTAAGTGCCATTTGTTTATTTTTGCTTTTATTTCCATTACTGTAGGAGATGGGTCAACAAGGATCTTGCTCTGATGTATGTCTAAGAGTGTACTGCCCATATTTTCCTCCAAGAGCTTTATAGTTTCTGGCCTTACACTTAAATCTTCAATGTACTTTGAGTTTATTCTAGTGTATGGTTTTAGGAAGTATCTTAATTTTATTCTTTTACATGTAGCTGTCCAGTTTTCCAAGCACCACTTATTGAAGAAACTGTCTTTTCTCCATTGTATATTCTTGCCTCTTTTGTCAAAAATAAGGTGTCCATAGGTGCATGGGTTTATCTCTGGCCTTTCTATCTTGTTCCATTGATCTATATTTCTGCAGTTGTGCCAGTGCCATACTGTCTTGATGACTGTAGCTTTGTAGTATAGTCTGAAGTCAGGAAAGTTGTTTCCTCCAGGTCTGTTTTTCTTTCTCAAGATTGCTTTGGCTATTCAGGGTCTTTTGTGTTTCCATACAAAAATTATTGATTTTTTGTTCTAGTTCTGTTCTTTAAAAAGCCATTGTTAATATGATAGGGATTGCATTGAACTGATAGGTTACTTGGGGTAATATAGTCACTTTCACAATATTGATTCTTCGAATCCAAAAACATGGTATATCTCTCCATCTCTTTGTGTCATCTTTGATTTCTTTCAGCAGTAACTTACAGTTCTGTACATAAGTCTTTTGCTTCTTTAGGTAGGTTTATCCCTAGGTCTGTATTTATTTTTTGAAGACATATATCAAACAGTGATATAGTCTTATTGAAATAATTTATGTGTAAATTCCATTTCTTCTTACTGTAATTGATTATTTTTAAAAACTGAGGTTTAGGGAAATAAAGTAATGAATAAATTTTTTCCCCTCAAAAATCCATATAGATTTTTCTAAACAGAAGTCATAGTTTTCACATTTGCACTAGGGAACAGCTTTATACTCTTTATAGTATAATTTTTTCTGGATTATGCTATTATTTAGATAATGTTATAATTTATACAAATTAGCCTGATATTTAAGATCCTTTATCAGGCTGTACTGGAGCTCAGCTTCACTTCTCCACTCACCCTCTGTTTCAGTCAAATGAAATAGCTCTATTTTCATTAAAAGACCCTATATTCTCCCATCTCCAATTTTGCTTCTTTGGATCTTTCTCTTTATGGGATCATCTTCATTCCTTCAAATCCACATTCTACCAATTCCTTAGTATTTAGCTCAAGACTTTGAGGAAGCTTTTGAATCAAACAATCGTTCTCCAACATTTGTAGCTTTGTTATTCTTTGGTAGACTTCTAATTTTTAATTTAATGTTATAGATATATAGGCTCCACTGTCTATATACTTTACTAAGATGTTAGTTGTTTATAGACACTGTCATGTCATCATTGTTGCATTTATTGTTATGGAATTTTGATACTGTTTAGAAGTAGTAATCTTGAAAGGAACAATTACATTTTTAATTTTGCTTTTTTACATCTATTAATAGTGGGAAACATAGATTAGCTTCCTATAAGTATTTATTGATAGGATATAATTTAAATCCCCAGTTATGCCAACTATAGTTATTTTATATGGCCTAGGATTAATAAACATATATAGAATGAATAAGTGCTAACACATCAATGAATACATAATTGCACACCCGTACTCTACTAGTTTTTTATATACATGTTATTTTATTTTCTCTAAATGAGGAAAAAGTAAGTGAAGATTAAGTGAAGATTAAGAATCCTTTTTATATATGGAAAGAATTGCAATCACAGGAAATGTCTTTGTAATTGTCAAAGCTAACATATATCTGTCTTCAAACAATCTCTTTGCATGGTATGTTAACTGAAGTAATAAATGAAAATGTTCCAGAATAAGTGTAAGAATGACTTTCTAATTTAGGAGTAGACTCCTAAATCTCTTGTTCTATATGCTTTAAGGGTGACTCCAAGAATGATTCATGGATCTTTGTCCTCGAAGTTCTTCTGAGCAGCATCTTTGTCTATAACAGCATGAGCACCATCAATTTGCAGCAGCTGCAGTATCCTGGAGCAGCTATAGTACCCCTGGAACACCTGCAGTATCCATCCAGGAACTGAACCAACACGTTTCATGAATTATGGGAATGGAGATAGTGTCATTTTCTCCTTTCCTGTCCTTTGGCTGTCTTTGGTGGTGCAAAAGGGACCCAGGGTCAAAGAGAGTGATTATACTTTTTAATTAGAGAAATGTAGGAATTGTGGGTAAGGGGTTGCTTTTCCTTAACTAAGTCCTAGCTCTGTGACAGAGCTCACAGAACTCCTTAGGGCCAAGTCTTCTCCAAGACCTGATGGAGTAGAAGATTCCACAGAGTTTGTGAGTTTCTTTCCAGACTTTATCTGGACTGTACAGGATTTTGCCCTGGAGCTAAAGTTAAAGGGTCGCCCTATCACAGAAGACCAATATCTGGAGAATTCCTTGAAGCTGATTCCAGGTATCAGAGCATGACACGGGTAGTGGATGGTTGAATAGAGGGTGGGATCTACTAAATTACTGTCCATCATCTCTGGGCTTGCATTTGTATTTGAGACTAGATCAAAATCTGTAGAAATCATGGCTGGAAAGTGGGTTGCAAAGCTCTAGGGACTAGAGTTGAAGTTCACCAAAGAAAAGTAAAGTGTAAAGTGAAATTATACAAAACCAATTTGTTTTTAACTCAGTCTGTGACTTACCACACTGATTATAATGGGTGATAAAATCTTTTGAAAACCAGATCCTTGCTTTCCCTCTTTTGGCTTCGGCTTTTCTCCATTGAGGAAACCAAAGGACCTTGTTTTATGACTTGTTAGATATGAAATTACAGTCAAAAGTCTATCTAGTGAAAAAAATTCACACTGATATTATTCTTCTCAAATAACAATATATTTTTTTAAAAAATTCTGTATAATTATATTACTCTGAAATGACTTTATAGTCTAAATAAACCTGAAAAAGTATCTTTTCAATCTATGTGCTGTGCTTCATCACTCAGTCATATCTGACTCTCTGTGACCCCACGGAAAGCTCCTCTGTCCATGGGAGTTCTCTAGGCAAGAATACTGAGTGGGTTGCCATGCCCTCCTCCATGGGATCTTCCTGACCCAGGGATCAAACCTTGGTCTCCGGCATTGCAGGTGGATTCTTTACCATCTGAGCCACCAGGGAAGCCCATTCAATCTATACCTTTTCACTATTTCTGATAAATATCAGAACTGTCATTTTACTTTGAATATCATAGCTTTTTCTTAATTCCTACATATTCATTCTATAACTTCAAAATAGTAAATTACTTTAACAGGTTATATTTACAAGACTGAATATCTGTTGAAACAAGGGAGAGATATACTTTCTGACTTATTCATTCTTGCTCCCATGTTTCTATTTATGCTTTCTTAAAACATTTATTGAGAAATTGACAAGACAGAAAAGGATCACTGTTAAGTCAAAGATGAACCCTCAAAGAGTTTAGAGATTAGTGGTGGCATCTTAAAATTACATTTTAGCTGTTTATATCCCTTGGAGGCTTTTGTGAAAAGTTAGCTAACTCTGTAACAATTAGTTTTAAGCATCAAAATAGTTTTCCTTAAATGATCAGGTGTCATTCCTAATATTGTCCATTATCGCCTGTTTGTGACTCTTATTTTTGATCCCACAGCTCAATTTCTACATGAGATTGAGTAGCGCAAAAAGTTACATTTGGCCTTCATTCTTCTAGCCATAAGTGCAATAAACATCTAATTGGCAACTACTCTACTGTGTGTAGGTCTGGGGATATCAGTCATAAGTTTCTTTTACTGTATCACATGTCTCCCCAAATTTCTTTCCAGAGTTTTATCTTTGGTGTAAGTTTGATGTGCAAAGAAGTCCTGAATTATAAACATAGGAGCTGTAAATAGAGAAGACAACAAAAACATATAAATCCCTATCACAAATGCTGTTACCTCCCTTGTCCCAAGAATATTCCCACTCTAATCTCTGTTTGTGTCCCTTAGGCAAGAATATTAAAGCCCAAATATCCAATCTATGCAGAGAGCGCATCAAGGGTTTTTTCCAGCATAGCAGTGTTTTGTTTTTGACCAGCCTACAAATGACAAAGAACTCTTATCCAATATTGAGAATGTGTCTGAAGACGAACTGAATCCTAAATTCCTGGAATAAACAAGCAATTTCTGTTCTTATATCTTCACAAGTGTAAAGACCAAGACACTTAGAGAGGGAATCACAGTCACTGGGAATTGTTGAGTCCCCTTTTTCCATTTCTGTGGGGCCTAATACATGTTGAATATTTCAAATAATGCATTTTTCAGTATTTTTATTCTGTATGGAATTCTGGGTTTATAGATATTCATACTCCATGAAGAAATGTATACATTGTATATGAATAATTATAGCACTTTCAGGGGTTTACAATTTTCTCTCCAAAACTGAAAACTTTCTCACTATTATCTGTGGCTTCCATTTATCTTAAAAATTCCTCCACTGAGAATAAAATCACCATCTGGGTATAAAAACAGAATATACTATTTTCTCAAGAGAAGTCCTTACAATAAATGTTTTTTGCAAGGGGAATTCAAAAAATATTTGGAGAGTTTAGAGTGGTCCAAAAAATTTAGCTTGCAAATCCCTCAAAGTCCACTCAAAACCTCAAAATTAGAAATAAATATAATCTGATATATACTGCCACATCTGAATACCTCTGAAATCTATTTTTCTTTTAAATTTTTAAGGAGAAACTATATTTTCCCAATATTCCCTAGCATGTTAAATGAAAGTAGACTATTTTTTAGACATGTTGTCTGGAAAACCATAACAATGAGTTAGTAGGAAAATGAAGGTGATGACAGTAAAAGAGGTAGGTGTGTGTACATGTGTCCATGCATGTATGTGTGACTTAAGAAACGTAGTCTTAGAATTTTGGAGCCTATTGACTAATAACTTGATATTTATTCTGGCTTATTTAGGACTGAGGACTCTGGTTGTGATGTATGTGGATACAATCAATAATGGAGCTGTACCTCGTTTGGAGGATGCAGTGACAACTCTGGCCCAGCTAGAGAACTTAGCAGCCATGCAGAAGACAGCTGACCACTATGGCGAGCAGATGGCTCAGTGACTAAACCTCCCCACAGACATGCTCCAGGAGCTGCTGGGGCTGCATGCAGCCTGTGAGAGGGAAGCCATTACAGTTGTCATGGAGTGCTCCTTCCAGGACAAAAATCAGGAATTCCTAGAAGAGGCTAGCGGTATTTTTTCTTAGTAGTTACTATCTGTCCCCTCCCCTTAAAGAATGAAGCCTAGAGCCCTTATTGACCCCATGGCACGTCTCTCACTCAAGGAGGAAGTAGTCTATGTCTCATCAGGGATGGAGTTTCAAATGACTATATTTCCTCCTTTTCTCTGCCAAATCTCAGGAAGTTTATTTGGAAATGTTTCTGATTCTCTAATGCAAAATCAGTGTAGATATCCTTCTGAAATATATATTTTATGGATTCCAAGCCTATGCAAAAGTCATTTTTAAGGTGGCTTCTTTTTCTGTGGACAAAAACCCACAGCCAGGAACCAAAATTTCTCTTTTCAGACCCTCATTTCAGGCCATTTTCAACATAGGTTGCTCTTTTTTGTACCACTGAAGATAGGATCACTGAATATTGCAACTGCAGTGAATCATAGAGACTGAATAATTCAACTCCAACATTTCAGATGAAGAACCTGAAGGGATGCTAAGAAATTTTCCCATGGTCTTACATAGAGTTTTCAGGGTTGGCAGCAGATCAATTCTTGTGAATGTTATTTTATTCCACACCTACCAACAGAATGCTTTTCTCATGAGAACCAATTCTTCTACCAGATTCCTTGCAAATTTATCACTTCTGTTCTTTGCTTCTGGTGACATCTCTGTACCTTTCTCTTGCAGAGAATCATAAAGAATTATAATGAGAATTTCCTGCTACAGAATTAAAAGACATCTGCTATATACTGCCAGGGTAAACTTGATGAGCTTTCCAAGGACCTAATGGAAAACCTTTCATCAGGAACTTTCTTTGTTCCTGGAGGTCATGAACTCTATAGGAAAGCAAAGGAAATGCTTGAAAAGGACTATTGCCAAGTGCCCAGGAAAGGAGTGAAGGTGAAGAATAAGGGAAGCATTGGGAGCCTACAGAATAGAATCCAGGGTGATTTCCTGAAAATTTGAGAGCATAGCTTCAGGTGTGGATAATGAGAGAGCATAGGGATACCATGACAGCTTTAGTTTCCATACATGCTCTTTATTCCTGAGGAGAGTAGGAAAGTTCCTTCCCAAAACATGACAGCATATTTCTGAAATCCTGAGAGACAGAACATACATTATTATTTCTTCATCCAACAATGTGACATCTAATGTACTAATTGTGTAAATTTACAAGTCAGAGTCTATGTACTTAACACTGAACAACAATGAGAGAGGAAGTGAAATATATAGACAATTGAATATAAAGTTATAATACTCATGAACCTTTGATAATGTGCTACATAAGTGGAAGGAATAGACACAATAATGAGCAATAATGATAGGGCTTCCCTCATGGCTCAGTGGTAAAGGGTCCACCTGCCAATGCAGGAGACACAGGTTTTATCCTCGATCTGGGAAGATCTCACATGCTGTGGAGCAACTAAGCCTGTGTGCCAGTTACTGAGTCTGTGCCCTAGAGTATGGGAGTCATAATTACTGAAGCCCATGCACCTTAGAGCCTGTGCTATACAACAAGAGACGAAACTGCACTGAGAAGCCTGTGCACCACAATTAGAGAGTGGCCACCACTCACCACAACTAGAGAAAAGCCTATGCAGCAATGAAAACCCAGCACAGCCATAAATAAATAAATAATTTTTAAAAGTTATAGTGATAATAATAATCCAATTAATGAATATTGAGCTGTTATTGCCTGTAGCCATAATGTTAAGTTTTTCCTTTATACTCTTTAATTTAATCCTTTTAATAGCATTAAGCAGCACTTATACTTATTGTCAATATTTTAAAGGTCTAACCTGAGAGGGTTAGCATATTAAACTACCTTGTCTAAAGTTATAGGCAGCAAGTAGCAGAGCAAGTTAGAGGCAATATTTCACATTGGGAAGGTAAATATGCAAAAAGGCAAAATGGTTGTCTGAGGAGGCCTTACAAATTGCTGAGGAAAGAAGAGAAGCGAAAGGCAAAGGAGAAAAGGAAAGATATACCCATTTGAATGCAAAGTTCCAAAGAATAACAAGGAGAGATAAGAAAGGCTTCCTCAGCAATCAATGTAAAGAAATAGAGGAAAACAACAGAATGGGAAAGACTAGAGGTCTCTTCAAGAAAATTAGAGATACCAAGGGAACATTTCAGGCAAACATGGGCACAATAAAGGACAGAAATGGTATGGACCTAACAGAAGCAGAGGATATTAAGAGGTGGCAAGAATACACAGAACTGTACAAAAAAGATCTTCATGACCTAGATAATCATGATGGTGTGATCACTCACCTAGAGCCAGACATCCTGGAATGTGAAGTCAAGTGGACATCACTATGAACAAAGCTAGTGGATGTGATGAAATTCCAGTTGAGCTATTTCAAGTCCTAAAAGATCATGCTGTGAAAGTGCTGCACTCAATATGTCAGCAAATTTGGAAAACTCAGCAGTATCCACAAGACTAGAAAAGGTCAGTTTTCATTCCAATACCAAAGAAAGGCAATGTCAAAGGATGTTCAACTACCGCACAATTGCACTCATCTCACATGCTAGAAAAGTAATACTCAAAATTCTCCAAGCTAGGCTTCAACAGTACCTGTACCAAGAACTTCCAGATGTTCAAGCTAGATTTAGAAAAGACCGAGGAACCAGAGTTCAAATTGCCAACATCCGTTGGATTGTAGAAAAAGCAAGAGAATTCCAGGAAAAAAAAAAACAAAAAACAAAAAACATGTAGTTTGGCTTCACTGACTATGCTAAAGCCTTTGATTGTGTAGATTACAACAAACTCTGGAAAATTCTTCAAGAAATGGGAATACAGGACCACCTTACTTGCCTCCTGTAAAATCTGTATGCAGGTCAAGATGCAACAGCTAGAACCAGACATGGAACAAGCGGCTGGTTCTAAATCAGGAAAGGAGTACGTCAAGGCTATATATTGTCACCCTGCTTATTTAACTTCTATGCAGAGTACATCATGAGAAACGCTAGGCTGGATGAAGCACAAGCTGGAATCAAGATTGCCAGGAGAAATATATCAATAACCTCAGATATGCAGATGACACCACCCTTATGGCAGAAAGTGAAGAGGAACTAAAGAGTCTCTTGATGAAGGTGAAAGAGGAGAGTGAAAAAGTTGGCTTAAAATTCAACTTTCAAAAAACTAAGCTCATGGCATCTGGTCCCATCTCTCCATGGCAAATAGATGTCAGACTTATTTTCTTGGGCTCCAAAATCACTGCAGATGGTGACTGTAGCCACAAAATTAAAAGACACTTGCTCCTTTGAAGAAAAGCTATGAAAAACATAGAGACATTGCTTTGCCAACAAAAATCTATATAGTTAAAGCTATGTTTTTTTTCCAGTAGTCATGCATGGATGTGAGAGTTGAACCATAAAGAAAGCTGAGCACCGAAGAATGGATACTTTTGAACTGTGGTGTTACAGAAGACTCTTAAGAGTCCCTTGGACTGCAAGGAGATCAAAGGAGTCAATCATAAAGGAAATCAGTCCCAAATATTCATTGGAAGGACTGATGCTGAAGCTGAGCTCCAATACTTTGGCCCCCTGGTGAAAAGAGCTGATTCATTAGAAAAGATGCTGATGCTGGGAAAGATTGAGGGCAAGAGGAGAAGGGGAAGAAAGAGGACCAAATTGTGGGATGGCAACATCTACTCAATGGATATGAGTTTGAGCAAACTCCAGGATATGGTGAAGGACAGGGAAGCCTGGTATGCTGCAGTCTACGGGGTTACAAAGAGTTGGACATGACTGAGCGACTGAACAACAAACCAGAGATCTTGGGTTTGTAGAACTGAACATAGTCTGACTGGTTGGAACCGAGAATGATTGGAAGTAAGTAGCACTGGGAGAGGCCAGAGAAAGGCAAATCACTCTGAGAATCTTAGACTTGTAAGGAACCGTTGTAGAATTTTAGACTTGAAAAAAAATTACATGGAATGCTTGTTTTCCAGCACTAATGTCTCCAATGGAAATCTAAGTTCTGTGCTCCTTCTTGGTTCCTCAGGCAAATGAGGCCCTCCAGAACTTTCTGGAGTCACAGTTTGCAATAGAGAGAATCATCCTGTTTGAAGATGAAGCCCTCAGTGATGGGGAGAAGGCTGTGGTAGGTACAGGATAGGGTTTGGCCCAAAGAGGAATGGGTAGATTCTTGCTGTGCCCTCTGACAGGTGTGAGAGTACAACCCTGATACAAGGAGCTTCCTCTCTGTCTGTGGAAGAACTCTGCTATATCTGGAAACAGCAAGGGGAGTTGTGGCTGGATGGGTTTAGACATCTGCCAGACGAGCTTTTCCCATCACATTCTGAAGTGTGCTCTTGGTGGTGTTGACACGGGGGTGGGGGTGGGGTGGGGTGGGAGGTGGGGGGTGTCAGGGAGTGTGTGGCAGAATTCAGAGAGTTCTCACCTCCCTTTCCAACTCTGTTTGTCTCTGAGGTAATGAGGGTAGAGATCAGTCCTTACCTTATTTTCCTTCCTCTCTAAAACCTTCCTAGGATAGTGGACCGGGCTAGAAATGAGATAATTGAGAAGGAACAGGAGCTGCCAGTACAGAAACTGCAGGAGCAGCATCAGCACATGGTGGCAAAAGAGAGGAGTCTCCAGGAAAATATAGCCCTGCTGACAGAGAAGCTGAAGAGGGAAAGAGAAAACCTCCAAAAAGAGCAGAATATGATGCTGGAGCATAAGCTGAAGGTAAGTCAGGCTGTGGCCTTAGTGGTGCTTGATGGTCATTATCCTGGGTCCTCAGGAAGGCAGGGGTGAAGTTTGCAGCAAGACCATGGAGGGAAGAACCATTGCCATTTACTGCTTGTGACTCATTAAAACCCTGAACTCTTTGAACCCTTCCAAAATCTTTGAATTTTACTGTATAAGTAGACTCTGGAGAGCTCAAGGTAAGTATGGTCCCTGTGCACCCTTGGAGAATATACTGAATAAGAAGGGTTTGAGAGATGGACATCTCTCAGCAGTTCGGGAGAGTTTTAAATGATCCCACAAAGCTTGACTTAAAAGATATGCTAACCATATGTATTTAATATTAGCAGAAACTGGTTTTCTTTACCAAGATCATTGCCAATTATAAGGAATCCTGCTATCACCCAAAGATCCTGAGGTAGATCTACGCTGACATGAAACTATTAGAAATGTCCAGACATAAAAACATAAGCAAGTGACAGCTTCTAAACTTGCTGCATTATCTCCAGGTGTGCATAAATATCCAAGTTATCTTATGGCATAGAGGGAATTCTCTCACTGTCCATTTGGACTTATTATAACATATTTCTATAATTTGAGTAACTGTACCATCTTTAGTGCAATCAGATAAAGGCTACCTCTCAACTGGCATTATTTGACTGGAGCATGTTATATGTACTCATGTCAGGTTTAGCCTCCTGGGAAAACTTTAATGGTGTGTGAATATTAGTAAGGCAGTAAATCATGCTTTCTCTCAAAGATCAAGTCCAGGAGATATTGTTTGTTGCAAAACTTTCCTTTTATGATTGTGTAAAAGAGAACAAATTTAGGGGCAAAACAATGATAGTTCAACAAATTTCTTAAATACAAACTGTCATCCTTGAAAAAATAAGGATTTTAAAAATGTTACTTCCCTCCTCACTTTATTTTTAGATCTAAGATGCTCTGCTTAATGAAAGATTTAGAATGAAGTCCGAGGTGATAAATGCAGAGATATATCACTTGAAAGAAATGATTGAAAGTGATAAAAATGAGAATATTCCATGGATTACACAAGCCTTGAACAAAGTTGGTGATGACATCACTTCAATATTGAGTACTCCAGCTAAATTTCTTTGGAATTTTGTGGGACATCGAGGCTTAGTATTTAAAAAGTAGCTCTCCTTTCAAATAAATTATAGAATGTGGACATATTCTCTGGCCTATTTTTGGTGTGTATTGCTTTTCATTTCATTCAGCAAAGCTTTAAATATGAAAAGTGTCTACTAGAAAGTATCAATGCCTGGCCCATGTTGGATAAAATAAGTGAATGGAAACCTTGATATAGCATGTTCACTTTAGGAAATACATGTGTGCAAATCATACAGATGTACATACATACATTTATGTATATACATACATACATACAAGAGGTTCACTGAAGCATTACTTTAAAAAATCATTTGGCTGTGTTGGGTCTTGGTTGCTACATGTGGAATCTTCATTGCTGCATTTTTGTTGCCAAGCACAGGCTTCTCTAGTTGTGGCACACGGGCTTTTCTCTAGTTGTGACACAGCCTCAGGACACACAGGCTCTGCATAATTGTGGCACATGGGCTTAGTTGACTCAAGGCATATGGGATCTTAGTTCCCCAACCAGGGATTAAATGTGCATCTCCTGCATCGGAAGGCGGATTCTTAACCACTGGACCATCAGGGAAGTCCCAAGGCATCACTTTCAATTGCAAAAGACCTGATTATATGTAAATGTCCATCTATGTAAATTGGTAACATACATTTTGCATGTACATATACTGAAACATTATGTGTTTGGTCAACAAATTAACAGTAGAGGTCTGTATGAGTATGGAGCAATCTTGAAGATATGTCATAGAATGAGAAAAATTTTGTATAATGTGTTCACTGCAAAAAATATAATTATTATATGAACTCATATATATGTAGATATACAACATCTCTGGGAAGATTCATTAGAAACTGGAGTCATTGTTTTCTTCTGGGGAGAACTACTTAGCATCACAAGTGAAAGGGACCCATGTTTTTCATTATATAGTCTGTCTTTTGAATTTTAAAAAGATGGTATTATAATTTCATTAATAAATTACAGAGAAAACATAAAGTACAAAACTAATAATGATACAAATAAACAGAATGTAAAGTTGACTATTATATAATGTATTTGCTTATTATTTCTAGAAACTATATCAGCCTTCTCAACAGGTTGGATCAGAACACTAGAAAGCATTAAATTTGCATCCTAATCTTATTTTCATTTTGGCTTTAGTTTTTAATCCCTTATATTTATTTCAAAAATAAGGTATAAACATTCCTCTTACCCTTTGATATCTTAGCTAGATTAGTCTTTACTTCCTATCTTTGAATTATACTTGTAAGGTGTTGGAAAAAAATTATTAAACCTTAGGCGTATGCCCTGGTGAAAGGAATCCCATCATCCTTGAATGTTCAGTGGTGGCCTCTCTGCTGCAGGCAAGAGCAGGAGTGATACACCATTTCAGAACTAGATGCCCTGATAATACTGGGGATAATACCTTGACACATGGAGGCCAGGTGCTGGCATTTAAACATCAGAAGTAGAGGACATACAATGATAGTGATGAGAATCATAGTTTGTCTTAGCTCAGGCTGCTGTTACAAATTACCACAGACTGGGCAGCTTAGACTACAAATGTTTATTTCTCCCAGTTCTGGAGGCTGCAAGTCCACAAGCATGTGTCCATATTGTTGGGTTCTTGGTAAGGGTCCTTTTCCAGCTTTATAGATGGTGACATGTGTGTATGCTAAGTCACTTCAGTCACGTCCGACTCTTTGCAACCCCATGGACTGTAGCCCACCATGCTCCTCTGTCCATAGGATTTTCCAGGCAAGAATATGGAGTGGGTTGCCATGCCCTTCTCCAGGGGATCTTCCTGATCCAGAGATGGAAACTGTGTCTTCTGTAGCTCCTATATTGCAGACAGATTCTTTACCGCTGAGCCACCAGGGAAGCCCATAGATGGTCACATTTGTCCTCAAATGGTAGGAAGAGAGAAGGGAGTGAGAGAGGGAGAGGGGGAGAGAGAGAGAATTCACATTTCTTTGTTATGAGGGTCCTCACCAGATTCATGAGAGATTCACCCTCATTACCTAATTTCCTCCAAAAAGCCCCACTTCCAAATACCATCATATTGGGAAACCATTGTCAATTAAGGATTCATTTGATTAATTTTGGAAAGCACACACATTCATTCCATAACATGATTGTAGTTACAGCCAGTTAGACTTGACTAGAGAAAATTATGAAGATGGTGAATCAAAAAGGACATCTGTAGAGTCAAAAGGGATGAAGAGAAAACAACCAAATGGAATCGAATAAGTTTATCAGGAGGCTGAGACACAGCCCTGATAAAAAGTCAATTTCCTATCCTGACCTGAGCCAATTTTAAACCAAGAACCTATCACCTTGAGGGAGGGGGCAGGATCCCAAGAGAAAGTACCCTATACTCTGGAACAAGGTTCAATGATAATGATTTTCCCAGTTCACCTCCTAAGGGACCTCTGGACATATACTTGGTACCTGTGTACAGGGGCAGTGGGAATGTCACATTACAAGGATTCTCAGGATCAGGATCCAAGTTAGTGATACCTAGATACTGGAAAGATATCTAGATACTGGAAAGATATCACAGTCTCCCTGTTAAAGCAGAGGCACATGGGATCTTGGTAATAAATGTGGTCCTGGCCCAGAGACAATTAATTGTGGTCTGCTGCTTTCAAATAAAAGTAAAGTTCATCTGAGGAACCATTAGATATTTTTCTGTACATCTCCATGGAGTATAAATAGGAGGAAATGTACTGAATAAGCATTTGCTGGAAAAACAAAAGGCTCACACATGCGTAACTCTTATCAACTGCCAGAATTCCATGAACACTCCATGAGGTAGTAGTTTGAATTTTAAACACTAGATTAAGGTCTCTAAAGTGATTTAAGGGCTAGCAGAACAAAACTTTCCTAGTATTGTTTCGTCCTCCGCCACTTTATGTACCACAGTCACTGCTTCTGCAAGGATGCTAACATGTCTCCACTAAAAAATTTTAAATCACTCTATCCTGCTGTGGCTTGAAGTGTTCAGAAGGAAGAATTGCCTTGCCTTCTTGAAGGAAGAACTCTTATGAATATGTGACTAATAAATTGAAGAGTTAAGTGTAAAAGCAAACTATTTTATACAAATCTGTTCCTACTGAGAGCTCAAATCAAACATGTCTTCACCCTTAACGTAGAAACACCCTAAATTGAAGAACAAAAGGCAGGCAGCTTGACTTCTTCAGATTTGACATATAAGAGTATCATTCAGTACTTGTCTTTACCTGACTTATCTCACTTAGTATAATATATTTAAGGTCCATCCAAGTTGTCTCCAATGACAGGATAACCTCCTTTCTCGTGGCTGAATAATATTCTATTGTGTATATGTACCAAGTCTTTTTTTTATCCATTCACCTACTAATGGGCATTTAGGTTGTTTTCATATCTTGGCAATTATGAATAATGTTATAATAGACATGAGAGTGCATATGTCTCCTCAGAATGGTGCTTTTATTTCCTTTCAATAAAAATATTAAGACCAACATATATTTGCACTGCTTGCTAAATTCTTATTTTCTACCTGCTGTTGTTCCAGGTTGTATGAAGAGAGAAAAGTAAAGTTCTTGTCCTCATGCAGTTTGTCCTCTATAGGAACTTTGCATAAGATTTCTTCAGGTAGTAATAAATGGGATTAATATATACATTTTTCTTCTCTGGATAGAGATTAAGACTCAAAGTTGAGAACAATACTTATGTTTAGCTTCGAACTTATTTATCTTGTTTGAAATATAACTGCTTGTTTTTTGAGGAAATATTCATTATTGAGTCCTAAGGACAAAATATGATAATTAAAACATAGTAAAACTCAGGGGTTACGGTATTTGAAAGAATGGATGACTGCTTGGATGAATGAATAAGTGTGATTTTTTAAAATCATTTCAAGGGGTAATAAATATTTCTTCTATTATTTGTCGTGATAAAAGTAAAAACTTTTTGCTAAGATGTTGTATCCTTGGGACTGATAGACCAAAATACAGACATGATTTCAAGTAGAAGGGTTATATTAGACTGATGTAAGGTTCTCAATAGCTGAATTAGGGGAAGTGGTACAATGTGTAAACTCTCCCATAAAGTAGGGTTTAATCTTTGAACTTGAGAGTCCCAGGATGAGGCTAATCCAAAAGATTTCTGACCCTTGCAAAATACTCAGTGATTTTCCATCTTATGTCTAAATTATTGTCAGAAATAAATATATTTGTTAAAAATGAGTGGAATTAGTGAAGAGGCAATAGGAAATAGCAACCCACTCCAGTGTTCGTGCTTTGGAAATTTAATGGACAGAGGAGCCTGGTGGACTACAGTCCATGGGGCTGCCAAGAGTTGAATATGACTGAGCACACACACATACACAATGGATTATTTCTATCATTTAAAAGTTTGAAAAAGCCATATTGCTATATATGAAGCTAAAATTACTGTTCAGCTATGAATACACTCTAATTTGGGGTTACCATAATTGGCTTCCCAGGTGGCTCAGATGATAAAATATCTGCCTGCAATGCAGGAGACCTGATATATATATATGTATAACTGAATTCCTTTACTGTATGTATACATGAAACTAATACAACATTGTAAATCAACTATACTTCAAAATAAAGAAAAGTGAAAGTGTTAGTCACTCAGTTGTGTCTGACTCTTTGTGACCCCATGGACTGTAGCCCACCAGGCTCCTCTGTCTATGGGATTTCTCAGGAAAGAATACTGGAGTGGGTTGCCATTCCCTTCTCCAGGGGATCTTCCCGACCCAGGAATTGAATCCAGGTCTCCTACACTGCAGGTGGATTCTTTATTGTCTGAGCCACCAGGGAAGCCCAGCATAAAATAAACATTAATTTTAAAAAGAAAAAGAAAATATTGCTGGTATCAAAAGTCTCTTGTAATTCTTTTTATTTCTACTCAGAATAATGTTAAATAAAGAACTGAGGGACTTCTCTGATGGCTGAGTGGCTAAGATTCCACACTCCCAATGCAGGGGGCAGGCCTGGGTTCTACCTCTGATCATGGAACTAAATCCCACATGCTACAACTAAAAAGTTTTCATGCAACTCTACCGCTACAGATCCCCCATGCTGAAACGAAGACCAAAGATCCAAAGAGCTGCAACAAAGACCTGACACAGTCAAATAAATAAATATATAAGAAAGTAAATATTTTTTTTAAAAAACTGGTATCGGAATAAAATCTAACACCATCATTAAATGATGATAAGACAAATCTAACTTCTAAGGTTACTGCCTCTTGTACAACATACTTATTTTACAGAGAAAAGGGTTTCTTTTGGGTCATAGAACCATGAAGCTAAATCTAAAATGAGATGATAATGGTGATGACGAAGACAATGACAGTAACAAGTACAGTAGTAGAAGGGCTCACATTCATGAAGTCATGTTCGAACATCATGGGGTGGATTTCCCACATTTTGTTTTACCAGATCAAACACTCAAGATGCTGTAAACCAAACTCAAATGTATACCTGACTGATAAAGCACATGTACTTTTAAACATGATTGCATTTAGTTATTCAGTAAACAGGTATTGACTACTGACCATGTCCTGGACACTATGGAAGGCATTGGGGAAGGCAGCAGGAATACTATGGTTAGTAAAACAGTTATGGTCCCCCTTGTACATGCAGTTTTTTAGTTCACAAGTAAGACAAGTAAGACATCAACAAATTGGCATCCCAACAAGTGTAGTATTTCAATTTCTGAAAAGCACTGAAAAGGACTAGGATACCTGAGGGTAAAGGGATAACCCAAAGTACGTGAGTTGGTAGGAAATGTCTCCCTGAGAAATTCAGGGAGACATATATATATATATATATATATACACACACACACACATATATATGTGTATACTAACCCTAACCCTAACGATATATACATATACATACATACATACATACATACATACATATATATATATATATATATATCCCTCACCCTAACCCTCGGAGAAGGCAATGGCAACCCACTCCAGTGTTCTTGCCTGGAGAATCCCAGGGACGGGGGAGTCTGGTGGGCTCCCGTCTATGGGGTTGCACAGAGTCGGACACGACTGAAGCGACTTAGCAACAGCAGCAACAGCAGCAACCCTAAACCCTAACCCTAACCCTAACCCTAACTTTCTTTCTGTTTTATAAATAAATAAATAAATCATATCATTGTTTAGATTCCACACACAAGTGATAGCACATGGTATTTGTCCTTTTTCTGACTTACTTCACTTAAAATGACAGTCTCTAGGTCCATCCATGCTGCTGCAAATGGCATTATTGCATTCTTTTTTATAGCTGAGTAATATTCCATTTTGTGTGTGTGTGTGTGTGTGTGTGTGCGCTCAGTCATGTCTTACTCTTTGAAACCCCATGAACTGTAGCCCTCCAGGCTCCTCTGTCCATGTAAGATGAATTTTTACTAAGAGAAAATTGAGTCAGGAAAGGAATGGATTTCCAAGCATTTGGAGACTTTGTTTAAAACTCTTCATTGAGCAACAGTGTGGTATATTGGGTCCTGAATGCAGGTCCATGTGGTAGAGATAGTTTGGGTTTAGAGAGGGGGCAGGCAGGAGCCATATTATGTAGGCCGCAGAGGAGACTGCGTGTTACACTCACTGCTACAGGAAGCTTTCAATTTTTTAAAACTTTTGGACATAAAAATGAAATGATTCCTTGAGGTGTTTTATTTTTTTTAATTCACTGCCTACTGAATGGAAAATGAATTGAAAACAATAAAAAGTAATATGTCATGACATTAGTCCTGGCAATAGTCCCACCTGCAGCTCACTATGAAAGGCAGAGGAACCAGAGATCAAATTGCCAACATCCACTGGATCATCAAAAAAGCAAAAGAGTTCCAGAAAAACATCTATGTCTGCTTTATTGACTACGCCAAAGCCTTCAACTATGTGGATCACAATAAACTGTGGAAAATTCTGAAGGAGATGGGCATACCAGACCACCTGACCTGCCTCTTGAGAAACTTGTATACAGGTCAGGAAGCAACAGTTAGAACTGCACATGGAACAACAGACTGGTTCCAAATAGGAAAAGGAGTACATCAAGGCTGTATATTGTCACCCTGCTTATTTAACTTATATGCAGAGTACATCATGAGAAACTCTGGGCTGCCTCAAGCACAAGCTGGAATCAAGATTGCCGGGAGAAATATCAATAACCTCAGATATGCAGATGACACCACCCTTATGGCAGAAAGTGAAGAGGAACTAAAAAGCCTCTTGATGAAAGTGAAAGAAGAGAGTGAAAAAGTTGGCTTAAAGCTCAACATTCAGAAAACTAAGATCATGGCATCCAGTCCCATCACTTCATGGCAAATAGATGGGGAAACAGTGGAAACAGTGTCAGACTTTATTTTTCTGGGCTCCAAAATCACTGCAGATGGTGATTGCAGCCATGAAATTAAAAGATGCTTACTCCTTGGAAGGAAAGTTATGACCAACCTAGATAGCATATTAAAAAGCAGAGACATTACTTTGCCAGAAAAGGTCTGTCTGGTCAAGGCTATGGTTTTTCCAGTGGTCATGTATGGATGTGAGAGTTGGACTGTGAAGAAAGCTGAGCACCGAAAAATTGATGCTTTTGAACTGTGGTGTTGGAGAAGACTCTTGAGAGTCCCTTGGACTGCAAGGAGATCCAACCAGTCCATTCTAAAGGAGATCAGCCCTGGATGTTCATTGGAAGGACTGATGCTGAGGCTGAAATGCCAATACTTTGGCCACCTCATGCGAAGAGTTGACTCATTGGAAAAGACCCCAATGCTGGGAAGGATTGGGGTCAAGAGGAGAAGGGGACGACAGAGGATGAGATGACTGGATGGCATCACCGACTCGATGGACATGAGTTTGGGTAAGCTCCAAGAATTGGTGATGGACAGGGAGGCCTGGCATGCTGCAATTCATGGGGTCGCAAAGAGTCGGACATGACTGAATGACTGAACTGAACTGAACTGAACTGAAGGCTTGTATACCCATCAAAGTTGTGACGAGGAAAGAAGTCTTAGGAAAAGAGATGCGTCTTACAGTACATCTTTAATGGAATCTGCTATACTCACATGACTTTTATATAGCCTGCATTTGGGAGTGGAGTTTATAGGAGCTGATATTTCCAATTCCACCTCAGATAAATTCCGGTCCAAAAACTGAGTGTTCACCATCACCGTGACTAAAAATTCATGTTACAATAGATCAGACAATGACCCAGTATGGTCTCAGCTTGTCGGGGAAAACCAACCAAATGTCATATTGTAGGAATAAAACAGTCATTCTTAGTTGATTTTCCCTTTAAGACATGCTTGTTAGGGTCTCTAGAGGAGGATCTGCCACTTTGGTGCCCCAGATGGTGATACCAGGGATACCAGTTGTTATGCCCGATGTCCGAATCCCCGAGGGGGAAGAGAGAAGGCTTCCAAGACAATGCAACTCACAAAAAGGGAAGTTTATTGCTGACCCGAGTCAGGGCTCCTGCCGCAGCCAAAGCAGTGGTGCGGGGTCAGAGAGCCCCGAGCCCAAGCTGTTACACAAATTTATAGGGTGAGCATAAGCAGTTGGTAGCTGGCTTAAGCGGATTGGTTACATATTTGTGAAGCAATTTTATTGGTCCAAACTTTTGCGGACCTTTTTTCAAACGTGGGCGTTCGCGGGCTTTTCAGCTTTCCCCTGATAGGTTCCCTTTTTCTTACTGGGCGCATGTTGATTGGCTGGCTCCAGGTGGCCTGATGGGGGTAGAGAATCTTACCATTTCGGGGGAAACTGCAACTTAGGTCTGGGCCGCCTGTCATGGTGTTAGCCCTGGCAGCCTCACATTCCCCCTGTCTTGTTGTTTCTATGGAAGGCCCAATCATGGGTCTTCTATATCATCTGTGGGGACAGTCGAATATTGAGATCTGAGTAACATTAGGTGGATGGACAGGCAGTGTGTTTTCCCTAACAACTCCCCCCTGAGAGACTTCATACTCAAGATGCTTTTTGAGAATTGGGGCGGAGGTCTCTTTCTTCTGTAACTTCTTCCTGCTGTGCCTGGGCGTAGGCCTGCCTAGCAGAGCAGAAGTCTCTCTATACCTGACCTAAGTTGGGGTGTTTTATATCTGAAACCAGCTTTTACTCTTGTAATAACAGCAACTTAGTTTGAAACTGTTGGCGCCTCTCAGAGGTAAAATAGACAGGGGCCAAACAGGAGACCTAACAGGATGGTCATCACTGGTCCCCAGAAACAGGAGGCAACATTTGGGGTGATTGGCTGGTGGTCAAGCAACAGAGCTGTGTTCTAGGAATCTTGTGTTTAGTCTGAAGTTACCATCTTCCACCTGGGTGGGGGCTCTAGTTCTGTAGAAGAACTCAAAAGACATTGTTATGCATATTTCTTTGAGTAAGAACCAGGACCCATCTCAAGGCTGTACCACCATTTGATTGTTTTCCCTCTGTTTCTGTATTTCCTCCCTTCCCTAATTAGCAATTGTTTGAATCCACCCTTTGGAACTCAGGGAAGGTCAAGGAGGCTGAATAAAGCCTATATCTTACAGTACAGCAGATCTGTACTCCAGAGTCACCACCCCACAGAGTCCTGCTCAGTTTTGATTTAGGGAACAGGGCAACTATGACTGTGATAACTTCCTGTCAAACTGGGGCATAGGACTGCCTCAGCTTGGAGAAGAGACACTGAATTGGAAGTATTCCTGAGTTCCAAGTCTTAGATCTGAGCCTTGTATGATTAAAATCTCAATCCCTTGGTCTGCCATTTTGTTGTAACATACCCAATTAGTAGTAGCTGGAGGAGGGATAACTGGAGTTTTAATAGACAAAATAAATATCTTTCTTTTAGAAGAATAGGCCTGAAACCCAGTCTGGACCTGGCACTTCAGGGAGACTTGTAGCCAGGTGGCCAGTTGCCTAGTGTTATAAAAAATAAGGTAGAAGTTACTAGCTTCCAGCAGACATTGTTTTGAGAATGGTGGCATCTAAGCCAGACACGACTCAGAAAACTCAAGTGTTTAGCAATACAATGTCTAATCTGAAATTACACCCATAGTAACACCTGGTTATTTCCCAGGATGTCTGAACCATAGCTGAGTACTCTATTTTGACTTTTAATTGTAAAATTTTTCCTTAATAGCCAAAGCAGATGGCACCATTAATGATGTCAGTGTTTCTCTAGGTATGAGAAGATGCAAGAATTGGGACTCATAAAATCTCCTGAAAAGATCTAACTATCTGAAGGCCTGTTCTGCCAGTTTTCCCCAGAGCACAGAACGCCTCATTCCTGATCTTCACCCTGAACTCCTTTCAGGGCCATTGAAAGTCAGCAGTTGCAGTGGCCATGATATAATCTCTGTAGATGTAGATGGCAAGTGTCAATCTTCAGTTGTCAGAGCTCCTCTTTGCTCATAAACTTGACCACGACTTTGAGGGGGGCATTTCATGACCATTTTATCCCATGTTGCTGAGAATGTCCATTCTCAGGTTTGGCAAAGATTTTGTTGACTGGCCACTCAATGTGCTGTTACTGGACTAGGCCATAAAACAGTATCCAAAATTCTCTGGACCACCTGTCTTACTAGCCTCTTGGTCCAGGAAAATATTCCTTCTTGTTGCTTTTTCTCATATCTAGAGTTACACTGTCATCATCATCAATCTCATAGGGAACTATATATTATTTTATCAGAGGCCTCAGTCACACATTTGGCACTGTAAGAAATAGTAATTTTGTAAAACAGGTGAAATACAAAGAACATAGCCAGCAGTACTAGCAAAGTCACAAGTAAGACTTAAGAGCTTCCATTAGATGTAGCCCAGTATATCCCAGGTCATCTGACTACTCTGTATGAATCTTTATCTTTCAGGGAAATTATACATTGGCACCACCATCTATAAGGCACACAGCCCAGTTTTCTAGTGTTACTAGACTGATTATCTTTAGTATGATTTAATTGTTTTTAACACAGAGGAGACTTTAAACCTAAATTACCATAGCCTGGTGTTATCTATATAAATCCATCTCATAATTGTGAGAGATTTCTTTTTCTTTTGCTAAAACTTTTCTTGTTGCTCTGATTGAGCTTGAGGAATAGAAAAAGGCTCAAATTTATGGCCAGAGTCAGAGTAGGCATTATTAATTGGCCCAGTGAGGGGATCCCGTCTGGTAGTATCACAGTGACCTGAATATGACTATAATTTTTTTAAGTAAATTTCCTCAGGGCCAACCAGTTAGAGTCTTGTAGTAGAGAAATTTACCAAGGTAACCCAGAACTAGATACAGGTAATTGGCCACAAACCCAACAATTGGATTGATTTCTAGAACTGGCATAGAATCAGGCCTATGATAGAAAAGCATTTGATTTATATGCAAAGGTCTAAGAAGTCAAGAAAACATTATAAATGATCATAAGAAGCAGATCCAGCATCTTGGGCAAGCTGTCTACCTCTGATGTTGTTGTTTTCTCATCTTGGCGTAGTGTAGTTTTTCCTGTTTGAGCATCATTTTAAGGTGAGATCAGGTCAGCTGTCTTCTCTATAGACCAATCCAGTGTAGGGGCCTTTGGAAGTGGGAATTAATCTAAGAGTTAATTTCCCTTTAGTTTCATTGTGCATGAGCTAGTTAAGAGTACCTGATAAAAAGTCCTTCTATCCAGGTTGGAGACAGTCTCTTAAATTATGTCTTTTTCCAGTCCTGGTTGCAGGTCATGAGGTATCTGATCTTCATCCAAAGATAGATTACTGAGATAAGCTTCAGAAACAAACTTTCACATTAATATCACATAACAGCAAACAATTATCCGAGAAATGAGTCTTACTACATGCAGACCTCCATTAACAAACTGGGATTTAACATTTTTTTTTTGAAATATCTTTTTTTCCCTAAAGTTACCCTCATTTTTATCAAATACAACCAAATTAAGGCTAGTTTGCTTGCAAAATATGTCTGTTTTCACTAATTTTGGTCTGATGATTTATATAACCATAATTGATCATAGACTTTTTATTTTGCTGAAAAACTTATAGGGTCTCAGACTGAACTTTTAATATAAAACAGGGCTGGGAAACTCACACCAAAGGCTTATCACAGATTTTGCCTAACAAATCTAGGTGAACTCTTTTCTTTTTTAAGGTCTCAAAAATTCCTTGAGATTTTTTTACCTGTTAGTGAGATAACCTTCTTAGCTCATTTGATAAACTTACTGGAAACCTAAGAGTTTCAAATTTCTGGAGGAGTCAGATATAGAGAAAATATAATTGTTTTGTTTATAACGTGTAATTTTACCAAATTATTTTTTTAGCTAGTTTGAGAGGAAGGTTTTCCCTACTCCTGGAAAACACACGATTTAAACCTGTAATTTCTCAGATAGAAACCATAAAAGTTATAAGCATATTCGTTGGTTCATTCAGTCCTTTGTTAACTTTTGTGAAGTCATCAGGTTTCTCATTAGAATACCTAGACATATCAAAATGTTAAGAACTCCATATAATTGCTAAGATATCTGTATTAGTAATTTTCCATACATTATAACATGAGCAGATTTATTACTCATTTGATAATCTTTTTCATGTAATTTAACCAACCAAATAAACAGTTTAATATCTCTCTTTGGGATGTTTCAGGGGCCCTCTGAAACACCCCAAAGTTAGCTAGATGTCAAAGGAACTTCAAAAGAATTCAATTTAGGAAGTTTTATTGAAAAGATCAATTAAAAGCTTTAGAACATTTGGTCAGATTTAGTCAATGTTGATGGGTGTATCATTTAGCTTGTTGATATGTATCTTCTCCTTCATAGCCTGTATGATGGACGGTTGAAAGGTGCCTTCCGGAGGCCATCTAACCCGGAAGGCAGGCCACTCTGCAGAGCAAAAGGTTATTAATTTACTTTTCTTGACTAGCAAAGACAAGTTATGGGCCCTGGCCCTGACATCAGAAAAATGGTCAGTCATGAGGGAAAGTGGGGTGGATTCTCCCTGACCCATGGTCAAAGAATAAATGGTAGGGAAGAGAGAGAAAGAGAAGTCACTGAGAACGACCACCAAAAATCCTACCGGGAGTGGGGTGGCCAAGAGGTTGGGCTTATGGTATGCTTCTGGAACTGTTCATATGCCTGCATCATTGCACGGAAGTTTTCTTGCTGGGGGCGGGCACCCTAAGGGTTTCTAGCCTGTTCCGTGACCCCCTTATCCTCTCACGGGAGTCTTCAAGTGGCAGGCGCCCTAATGGCCTTTAAGTGCCTACCCCATGCCCACACGAAGAATTTTAGGCCACGTCCTCAGTTAGGGATGTTAAAGGAGAGTTTCACCCGGTCGGGCTCTAGTTACTGAGGCTCACTTATTGTAGGGCCTTCAGAGTCCGCCAGAGTGTAGCCCTGGCTGGGACTCATCAATTGCCCCCACAACCATTCGCCTGTTCTCTGAAACTCCTGAAAAGAAAAGGAGTTGAGGGCAGATCAGAGAAGAAGAAGAAAAGGAGAATAAGTCAGAAGAGAGAGAAGAGAACGATACACCAGAAGAGAACGAGACCAGAGACAATGCCGGGACACACACAAACACGGAGGGGCGTAGACAAACACACAGACAGACAAATGTTGGCCGACAACACAGCGCTGGGTTTTTGGGCCCCCTGAGTTGTCTTGCCCCCTGGTACTAGGTTCACCTTACCGAATGGTGTCCACTGTTCACCAGACTCGGGATCAGGAGAGGAATTCTCTTTCCCGCAGAGCCGGCTGCCTTCCAGCGCATCCGCTGGCCTCGGCCTTACACCGGCTGGAACGTCCAATCCGTTCCCCCCTTTACAGAAAGCTTTCTCCTGTGCCAGATACCTTCCTGCCTCACAGCAGGGCCTCGGATTTACACTGGACTTTTTGTCCTGCCTGAGCACCGGTGCTATTATCTATCCTTCCCCTCTGTCCTGGAAGTGTTCTCTTCCCCCAGTCAAGGGATCCCGGACGAGTCCCCAAATGTTATGCCTGATGTCTGAATCCCCGAGCGGGAAGAGAGAAGGCTTCCAAGACAATGCAACTCACAAAAAGGGAAGTTTATTGCTGACCCGAGTCAGGGCTCCTGCCGCAGCCAAAGCAGTGGTGCGGGGTCAGAGAGCCCCGAGCCCAAGCTGTTACACAAATTTATAGGGTGAGCATAAGCAGTTGGTAGCTGGCTTAAGCGGATTGGTTACATATTTGTGAAGCAATTTTATTGGTCCAAACTTTCGCGGGCCTTTTTTCAAACTTGGGCATTCGTGGGCTTTTCAGCTTTCCCCTGATAGGTTCCCTTTTTCTTACTGGGCGCATGTTGATCGGCTGGCTCCAGGTGGCCTGATGGGGGTAGGGAATCTTACCATTTCGGGGGAAACCGCAACTTAGGTCTGGGCCACCTGTCATGGTGTTAGCCTTGGCAGCCTCACACCAGCCAGCAGCAAGGCCCCAGCAACCCTAGAGGCACAAGTCTGGACAAGTAGACACCAAGGGGCAACTCTGCCAGAGGCAGTGGAGGGTGGAAAGTGCTAACCCTCAAGTATAACCAGAGGCAGTACAGATAAATAAAAAACTTTAGCTAGTGCCAAGTTTTCCATAGTGCCACCTATGGGAAAACAAAAGATGGGCTCCTATTTCTAAAGAAACTAAATATCCACTGACAGAGGAACTGGTAAAGGAGATGTGGTACATAAATAAAATGGAATATTACTCAGCCATAAGAAAGAATGCAATAATGCCATTTGTAGCAACATGGATGAACCCAGAGATTATCTAACTAAGTGAAGTAGGTCCCACAAATAAAAATATTGTGGTATCACTTATATGTAGAATTTGAAAAAAAGGATACAAATAAACTTGCTTACAGAACAAAAACAGACACACAAACTTCAAAAACAAATTTATGGTTACCAAAGGGGACAAGTAGGGGGGATAAATTAGGAGTGTGCAATTAACCTATACACCCTACTATATATACAATAGATAATCAAAAAGGATATATAACATGGGGAATTCTACTCAGTATTCTGTAATAACCTATATGGGAAAAGAATCTGAAACAGCATGAATATCTGTAAAAATAAATAAACAGTTTTCATTTTTTAAAAAAAGGTAGAACCAGAGACACACACGCAAGCTTTACATAAAGAAGAAAAGTGTTCACCACTTCAAACGCATCAACATAAGAATCAATGACTCTTCACTACATGAAGAACAGTAATACTGTATCACACAAAGAAAATGACAGTGCTCCAGGAATTCAGAAAGGCAGTTCAATGAACTCAGGAATAAAATAAGTGAACAGAAGGAATACTTTGCCAAAGAGACTGAAACACTAAAAAAGGGTCAAATAGAAATTCTGCCACTGAAGGACTCAATAAATAGGATAAAGAGTGCATTAGAAAGTATTAGAAATAGAGCAGACCACATGGCAGAGAGAATTAGTTTGAAGATAGAAATCTAGAAATAATAGAGGCAAAAGTGGAAAGAGAATTAAAAAATGAGGAAATTCTGTAAGAATTATCTGGCTCCTTTAAGAAAGGCATAAGGGTAATGGGTTTCCCGGAAGGAAAGGAGCACAAGGGAGCAGAGAATTTATTTAAAGACATGATAGCTGAGAACTTCTTAAGCCTGAAGAAGGAACTTGACATTTAAGTTCATGAAGCAAACTGTCTGCTTTGAATATTTGCCTGACCAATAAAAGGCACAGTTGCAAAAATCCATTTGTTGACCATTTAATGACATTATTTTTTAAATTCTTTAAAACTGTTTAGCATCTGGTTTATTTATTTAGGAAGTCTTTTTCTTTTTCTTTCTTTCTTTTTTTTTTTACTGAAATTACACAACAGTTTATTCTGTGTGTCAAACTCAGGTTTTCTCAGAAAAAATTCTATCAAAATTCCTAAATATTTAGCAAGAGAGGAACTGAATTGTATAGGATGGCTGCTTCCTTACTTTGGGGTTATAATCACTGTTACTGTAGACTTACTGTGGTTTTTTCACAGCCTTGAAGATAGTTTGGAGAAGGGAAAAATGCAAATGATTTCAAAGTTCTCTTCCATGGACCATATACAGTTTCCGGGAAATCAATCCAAATATATCCAGACCAAGAAGCTCCATCTGGAATCATTTAGTCACTGACTTTGGCTTTTGGTTTCAGTTTCCTTCAGCGACGTTTCAAAAACCCCTTTCACTATGAGTTTCCGTTTCATAGTCTAATCTTTTGTCCTCTGGCAGAGTGGGGTGAAGAGAAAGAAATCCCTAGGATTGGTAAGGAAAAAAGATATCAGAAACCAGCACAAATAAACTAAGAGAAGGAGCGAGAACTCAAGTTTTCAATGAAGCAGCTTTCTGAACAGCTCTAAAAGATTTCTGCTACTGAATTTACAGTCAAGGTAATACCGGGGGAAGGGTGGGAAAATGTTTGCAAGGGGCAGGATGTTTTAAAAAAGCCATTCATGGACCCGCGGAACAGTAGGAGAAAGAGAGGGTGGGACGAATTGAGAAAGTAGCATGACATATATACAATATCGTGTGTAAAATAGAGAGCTAGTGGGAAATTGCTGTATAACACAGGGAGCCCAGCCTGGCGCTATGTGACACCCTAGAGGAGTGGGATGAGGGGAGGGGAGGGACGCTCCACTGGGAGGGGCTTTGTATAAATATATATAAAATTATAACTGATTAACATTTTGGTATAGCAGAAACCAGTGCAACATTGTAAAGCAATTTTCCTCCAGTTAAAAATAGTCTGTTCATGGTATGATGCAGCTGAGCTCGACGTGGACTGTCAGAGCCCCGTTAAAGGTAAATTGTGGTGATGTCAGCCAGGCAGCAGAATTCATTGTCAGTTCCTTTTGCTTATGGTTGAATTAGACAGGAGCATGTGCGGGGACAGAGAGTGTGAAAGGTTTTCACCCTGTTTTTCTTTCTTTGCCACCTTATGATCCATGGGGATTGTAACTGCCACTTAAACTGTCTTTGATAAAAAACCTGATTAAGATCCTTCAAGTTGCAGCCTGAATTTTTCAAGAACTATGAATTATTTTCATGAGAAACGGCATTGAATGAGATCTAATGTAAATGGCTTGCTTACGTTAAAGACAAAAGAGAAAAAAGGAAAACAGTTGATTCCTAGAAAGTACAATGAAATAAGGCTTCACGAAAATGGCTATACATTTTATTCTTAGTCTTGTACTTTGTTTGAAGATGGATTTCTTTGTTCAGAAAGAATCCTAAATTAATTAGCTTTGATTTCTTGACACCCTTTCATTCCTTAAGGCCTTTTGTATTTTGTATTGTTTCTGCTACTCTATTGATGTTACTATTAAGAATCACTTGATATAACAGTTGCCTCCTTGAGCACTTTAAACTGTCTGGCAATTTTCTTCACTCCTTGGAACTCTCTCCTCCTTTGAATGTATTGTTGTTTGTAGCCACGCATTCCGGGAAACAAACTCACTCAGAAGGACAACACAGACAAGGCAGAGTCTCCTCTTAGTCAAGGACCCCTTCCAGTTTTTGTGAAAACCTTATATACACTAAGTGCACAAACCCGCCTCCCCAAATTCCCTGAAACTAGTCTGAACTAAGGAAAAAGGAAGATACAATTAAAGTTAACCCATGATTCTAAGCTAGGTAGTTAACAGTGAACAATTATCAATAGGCCTGTGTTCATACCCCAATAAGCATAATAGAATGTATGACTCTACTCGGTTACACAGATAATCAGGGTATTCTTTTAGGCAGCATGGAGAGTCTAGGTACAAGCCCTGGGGGGCCTGGTTTTCCAGTTGGTATGTCATTTCCATACATACTGGGCATATAGCTCAAAGTCCACAGTCCGGCCCAAGAGGAGTCCTGCTTTCAAGGTAGAGTCTATTCTGTCTGTTTCCTCCTTCATTATCATGGCACATACTTTGCACATCTCCTTCTTGTTTGATTTCCATTTTCTCCTTTATAGGAGTTTTTCCTCTACAAATTCAAACCAAAAACAACACAAAGCAAAGTGAAGGCAAACAACAATAACAAAACCACACATCATAAACTGAGTTATGATAGCAGAGCAACAGTTACGCATGGGGCTCAAACAGTGAATCAGCAAAGATGGTTTGGAGGCTGGGTTATTTGATTAACATTAAAGATGTTACCCAGATAACATCTGGTAACAATATATAAAATACTTCCACTAGTATAAATACACAGCCCTAATGATATTTATTAAGTGGCCTGAAAATTCAGTCAATTTCATTTCCTTTCTCGTTAGCGACATCATCTCACAGCAAAAGATCTGGTAAGCTCTCAATATCTACAAATAAATTTTGATTGCTTATCTTCTGTTTTTCTAGCTAATTGTTTTAAGTCATAACTGCCAGGTCTCCATATCTTTCTAATCTAAAAATGATTGTGATTCCTGCTATAAACAAATCAGACAATAGGACTCAACAAACATAAGATGCCAATATTGTTTTGGAAATGGGTTAAAGTAAAAAGAGATTTGGCCTTTGGGAATGTAAAATTATGGGGAATCCTCTCTTTTTGGATCTGGCTTGGACTGGGCATTTCTAGCTCCCATGTCCTGGGGCTATGTTATTTGCAATGGATCTCTTATCTGCTCCCAAGCAGTTTCTATTTATCTGTCACCTGGATAATCTCTGGGGCATTGGCAATTAAGGAAAGGGGGAAATGGATCTTCACACTTTTTTAAAAAGGAATTTTCACTTTAGATAACAAGGGAATCCAGACCTTTTTATTGTAGGATATCCCTTTAAAAAAAGGCAAGCAGATGGTGAGATTTTAGCTTCTGTTGTAAATAATCACTTCTAAAATGGAAGATAATCATTCTTTATAATATGGCAAGGCAGAAAAGCAAGCTTTTGTATACATTTCAGATAGCATTAAAACCGTTTTATCAGGGATTCTTTAGGTTACAAGAATTAACATTAAGAAATTAGAAAGTAGCTGTTACAGTGAAGGCAGTTTGGGGAACCAGTTGGGGTGTCAGGGATACCAATTGATGATTTTCAATGGACCATTCTGAAGAGCTATTAAGTCCAGACATACTAAACAAAAAAGAAAATGCTGCCACAGAGTTCTCAATTGCTAAAAATGAATCAAACATACATATATATATATATTTTTTTTCAAATATAACTTTTCAAATTATAAAAAGTGTCCTGAGTGAATAGGAAAAAAGGCTTAATTTTAACAAGCAAGATCAAAATTATGAATAATAGAATTCAAGGAATCTCACACATATTTAGGTTTTTATATGCTTTATTCCATCATCTGAATCTTATAATGGTTAAGTGTTAAGAAAATATTTTCACTCACTTTCTCATTCATAAAATGACCACTCATTGAAGCTTTGATTGAATAACACATATTAATAGTTATATAAAAATTCTTTAAAAGTAAAGTTTTAAGAAGTAAACAATTACTATTTGCTAGACAATGGTACATAAGGACCTGGCAGGATTTAGTTTAATGCACTTTGGCTGGACATAGTCCTAAATGAGAGAAAAGCAGGTTGATATTGGGTAAAGGAAAAAAGTGTAATAGAACAAATAGTGGTCATAAATATTCAATCTGGGGATTCAGGGAGATACAAACTAAGAAACATAACCAAGACAAAAGCCAATGGAGAAAAGCGAGACTCAAACTAGCAGTAGTTTAGATTCAGAAAATGCTTTTCTATACATTCACCAAATACTTAAGAACCAGTGGGGCAGTCTCTAGTAGAACTCTGAAGGGCCTCAGTTCAGTTCAGTAGCTAAATCTTGTAGGACTCTTTGCAACCCCATGGACTGCAAAACGACAGGCTTCCCTGTCCATCACCAACTCCAGGAGCTTGCTCAAACTCACGTCCATTGAGTTGGTGATGCTATCCAACCATCTCATCCTCTGTCATCCCCTTCACCTCCTGCCTTCAATCATTCCCAGCATCAGGGTCTTTTCCAATGAGTCTTCCCATCAGGTGTCCAAAGTATTGGAGTTACAGCTTCCCATGAGGTGTCCAAAGTATTGGAGTTACAGCTTCAGTCCTTCCAATGAATATTCAGGATTCATTTCCTTTAGCATTGACTGGTTTGATCTCCTTGCAGTCCAAGGGACTCTCAAGAGTCTTCTCCAACACCACACTTCAAAAGCATTGATTCTTCAGTGCTCAGCTTTCTTTATAGTCCAACTCTCACATCCACACCTGAATACTGGAAAAACCATAGCTTTGACTAGACAGATATTTTTCAGCAAAATAATGTCTCTGCTTTTTAATATGCTCTCTAGGTTTGTCATAGCTTTTCTTTCTTCCAAAGAGCAAGCGTCTTTTAATTTCATAGCTGCAGTCACCATCTGCAGTGGTTTTGGAGCCCCTCCAAAAAATAAAGTCTCTCACTGTTTCTATTGTCTCCCCATCTATTTGACAGAAAGTGATGGGACTGGATGCCATGAACTTAGTTTTCTGTATGTTGAGTTTTAAGGCAACTTTTTCACTGTCCTCTTTCACTTTCAAGAAGAGGCTCTTTAGTTCTTCTTTGTTTTCTGCCATAAGGGTGGTGTCATCTGCATATCTGATGTTATTGATATGTCTCCCAGCAATCTTGATTCCAGCTTGTGCTTCAGCCAGTCAGGCATTTCACATGATGTACTCTGCATATAAGTTAAATAAGCAGGGTAACAATATATAGCCTTGACATACTCCTTTCCCCATTTGGAACTAGTCTGTTATTCCATGTCCAGTTCTAACTGCTGCTTCTTGAACTGCATACAGATTTCTCAGGAGGCAGGTCAAGTGGTCTGGTATTTCCATCTCTTTAAGAATTTTCCACAGTTTGTTGTGACCCACAAAGTCAAAGGCTTTGGCATAGTCAATAAAGCAGAAGTAGATGTTTTTCTGGAACTCTTTCTTTTTCGATGATCCAGCGGATGTTGGCAATTTGATCTCTGATTCTTCTGCCTTTTCTAAAATGAGCTTGAACATTTGGAAGTTCATGGTTCATGTACTGTTGAAGCCTGGCTTGCAGAATTTTGAGCATTACTTTGCTAGCATGTGAGATGAGTGCAATTGTTTGGTAGTTTGACATTCCTTGGCATTGCCTTTTTTGGGGACTGGAATGAAAACTGACCTTTTCCAGTCCTGTGGCCACTGCTGAGTTTTCCAAATTTGCTGGCATATTGAGTGCAGCACCTTAACAGCATCATCTTTTAGGATTTGAAATAGCTCAGCTGGAATTCCATTGCCTCCACTCACTTATTCATGTTGATGCTTCCTAAGGACCACTTGACTTTGCATTCCAGGATGTCTGACTCTAGGTGAGTGACCACACCATCATGATTATCTGGGTCATGAAGATCTCTTTTGTATTGTTCTTCTGTATATTCTTGCCACCTCTTCTTAGTATCTTCTGCTTCTGTTAGGTCCATACTATTTCAGTCCTTTATTTTGCCTATTTTTGCATGAAATGTTCCCTTGGTACCTGTAATTTTCTTGAAGAAATCTCTTGTCTTTTCCATTCTATTGTTTTCCTCTATTTCTTTGCACTGATCACTGAGGAAGGCTTTCTTGTCTCTCCTGACTATTCTTTGGAACTCTGCATTCAAATGGGTATGTCTTTTCTTTTCTCCTTTGCCTTTTGCTTCTCTTCTTTTCACAGGTATTTGTAAGGCCTCCTCAGACAACCATTTTGCCTTTTTGTATTTCTTTTACTTGGGGACGGTCTTGAACACTGCCTCCTGTACAATGTCATGAAACTCCATCCATAGTTCTTCCAGCACTCTATCAAATCTAATCCCTTGAATCTGTTTGTCACTTCCACCATATAATCATAAGGGATTTGATTTAGGTCATACCTGAATCATCTAGTGGTTTCCCTACTTTCTTTAATTTAAGTCTGAATTTTGCAGTAAGGAATTCATGACCTGAGCGACAGTCAGCTCCTAGTCTTTTTTTTTTTTTTTTTGCTGACTCCATAGAGTTTCTCCATCTTTGGCTTCAAAGAATATAATGAATCTGATTTTGGTATTGACCATCTGATAATGTCCATGTCTAGAGTCTTCTCTTGTGTTGTTGGGTCTAGGACTTCTCTTGTGTTGAAGGGCTTGGACTTATGTTACTATGACCCTTTTTACTATCTTTTTTTTTTTTTTTTTTTTCTTTCTTAAAAAAAATATGGAACGCTTCACGAATTTGCGTGTCATCCTTGCGCAGGGGCCATGCTAATCTTCTCTGTATCGCTCCAATTTCAGTATATGTGCTGCCGAAGCGAGCACTTTACTATCTTTTTATATATTATTATTCACTTCTTCAGAAACTTAGACCATCTTGGGAGAAGTATGTCCACAGGTTGAGGAACAAAATGACGTTTCTCTGCTTTAAGAATAGAAACTTCAGTCTATCCCATGTCTTTCCTTGAACATCAGGTGACACTATGGACATGGCCCCATTGAATCACATGCCAGAACCCTTGTGCCTCATCGAGAACACTAATGGGCGACTGCTGGTTAATCCGAAAGCCCTGAAGATCCTGTCTGCCATCAGGCAGCCCGTTGTGGTGGTGGCTATCGTGGGCCCCTACCGCACAGGCAAGTCCTACCTGATGAACAAGCTGGCTGGGGAGAAAAAGGGTGAGTGACATGGGCAGAGCCCAGCCAAGTCCCTTCTGTCCACCCACACTCCCAGCACGCAGCACAGTGATGTGAGGAGAGGAAGGGAGAGACCTGGGAGGAATATTGAAAGCTAATGCTTGGCTCAAATCTAGCTAATGATCTTCTGGGAGATGAAAGGTAGAGTTCTGCTTCTGATATATCACCTCATTTTTTCCCTTCAGTATCTACTTAGAAAAATTACAGTACTTTCCAATTATAAGAAGATATCAATGAAATAACTTCTACATATGCAATTATAAGTGACTAAATTTTGATAGTATAATATTCTTGCAAAAAAAGAAATGTCAAATTTCCAGCCCTATGGTACTTGGCATTCTTATTATCGCATTCCTCTATTGTAATTCAGATCAATACAGAGTTATATTTTCTGCCATAGCCTCGCCTTGCTTTCCTTAAATGGTAGCTCACTTATTAAGGCAGTCTCCAGTTTCCAGATCCACTCCTCTATTACAGCGTTTCAACTCCCCCTGTAGGATTCTCAGTTGGATCTACAGTGCAGTGTAGCACGAAGGGCATCTGGATGTGGTGTGTGCCTCACCCCAAGAAACCAAACCACACCCTGGTTCTTCTTGACACTGAGGGACTCGGCGACGTAGAGAAGGTAATTAACAAGAATTTCTTTTTAATCAACCTCCTCATCCCTGAACACTCTTTACACAGGGAGTTTTTTTTTTTTTTACTTCTACTTGACCAGGGTATACTTTTTTCCTCTTTCTGTTTTTAATAGTCAAATTTTAGAAACCTGAAGTGAGAAAAATAGGTGTGAAATCCCAGAATCACAATTGGGAGATTGTGCTAATGTGGAGCTAGACAGTTAACCAAACTGAAAAGAGAGACAGTGCAAATAAAGTCACCGTCATAAGTCTGTCCCTGCAGAGGACAGAGGTTAGCAGTGGGCTTCAGGGCAGCAGAACTTGAGTCCAAATCAGGATCCTGGTACTTGCAGCTCTTAAAACTTTGACAAACAAGAATAAGTCTCCTCAAATCTCCTATTTCCCCTTTGGTCTGATCCATTTTATCATTTGCACAGGAGATGCACGTTATTTTTCCACTTCTATCTGGCAAGAAACAAAGCCTTGATTTGTAGTACTTTCAAGTTTTCTAAGTGCTCCTATCACAGCTGACTCCAAGCTACCAAAGTGAAGTCACTAAACTCAAGGCTCAGAAAAGATGTACACAACCGGCTGTTGTAAGCTGGTATGAGATGGTTTGAGCACAAAACGGGATCTTTCCCTTGTACTTCTCTTTTTTTTTATGTCTTTATTTTGCTTTTGATATCCCACAAAATGATAAACCCATTTTTGCTTTAGTTTGCTTACCTGTAACATAGAGACAGAAGTTAAAACCTTATTCTCACAGCACTGAGTATTAGATAAGATCAGTAATGTGAACTTCCCTGTGTATAATAGTTATTCAATAAAATAGATGCATGTATTATACATACAGACCAACTTTGTTCCACACAGTTGAAAATCTTGATTTTAAATCCTCTGATTACCTTCAGTAAATCTGACTATCGATTTTGCAAATACCTAACCAGTTATAAGAGGGACTAATAAATTAACAAAATATGGTTTTATATAAAATTATCAATGCTAATGACAGAACTAAAGTTCCCATGTTTCTCACAACCATTTTAGTTTGTCCTGTTTAACATTTGTAGATCAAGGGCCTGTTTTTAGTAACTGCTCATATGGGAGCACCATGAGACATGACTGAAATTTATTCTGACTTCTAGGGCGACAAGACAAATGACACCCATATATTTGTACTGGCACTACTATTGAGTAGTACTTTTGTCTACAATACCATGAACAAAATTGACCATGGGGCTATCAACCTCTTGCAGTATCCTTTTGTGGTCCAGGATGGCACCAAAGCCAGAAAGAATTCCTCCATTCACCAGCTCATGAGTCCTTGTGTATCAAACACAAAAATGAAAACACTGTGAACATTGAAAGAACAAGATGAAGTCCTTTTGTTTACTGAATGCAATGAGGACTTGGTTACAACCCAAAGAGAATATAAAAGCATATAAAGGCATGGAATTAAATATGGCTCAGATGCAGTCCTGTTTCCAAAAGTTTTCCTTAATTGCATCTCAGCTATGTGACAGAACTGTCACAACTGCTCAGAATAGATACCTCACCTGCTCTTAACAGGGTAGATGATGCAGCTGACTTTGTGAGAGTCTGTCCAGACTTAGTGTGGACTTTGAGAGATTTCTACCTTGACCTGGAAGCAAATGGGCAACTCATCACAGCAGATGAATACCTGGAGAATTCACTGAGGCCAAAGCAAGGTAACAGACTCCAATTTTGGAAAGAGGGAGAAAAGTAGCACAAGAAGTTATCTCTTGTATGTTGCTGGTTAAACTTAGAGTTTCCTATATTTACTCAGCTGACTAAGTGACCATATAAATAATTAATACTATTAATTTAAATGAACTAATAGAGTCAATATTAAATTATATTATTCCCTGTTCTTGGAGCAAATAACTTTTCCATTTTCCTTTCCCTGGTTGATCACCTTTTAAGCTTTTGCTTAGGGTTTGTGAAATTGTAGTGACACAAATAACATCAGGGAGTGAAAGTGAAAGTCGTTCAGTCATTTCTGACTCTTTGTGACCCCATGGACTATACAGTCAATAGGATTCTCCAGCAAGAATACTGGAGTGGGTAGCCTTTCCCTTCTTCAGGGGATCTTTGTAACCTGGGATTGAACCCAGTTCTCCCACATTGCAGGCAGATTCTTTACCAGCTGAAGAAGGGAAGCCCAACATCAGGTAGAGGACACATTTATTTGTGGGGAACAGATTAAAATGAATGTAATTCGATACTAAATAAATCCTATTTTTTCCCTCCTCAGGCACCAACCAACATTTTCAGAATTTTAATCTGCCCCGTCTGTGTATACAGAAATTCTTTCCAGTAAAGAAATGCTTTATTTTTGACTTGCCCACTCACCAGAAGAAGCTTGCCCAGCTTGAGACACTGCATAATGATGATCTGGATCCTAAGTTTGTACAACAAGTGGCAGAATTCTGTTCCTACATCTTTAGCTATTCCAAGACTAAAACTCTTTCAGGAGGTATCCAGGCCAGTGGATCTCGTGAGTACCTTTTCAAGGGTTTTCCCTCAATTCAAAATAGAGAATGAGAGCACTGTTGTAATTTCTCCTTCCATCTGTCAATGCTAAAAATGCATAGTCAGATATTACCAAGAAAATCATAGGTATCACATTTATTAAATATTTCAAAAAATATTTCTAGATGTTTTTAGTAATGCTTGCAAAATAAGATAAAATAGGAAGAATAACCTGAAGAAAAGGTCAAGTTAAAAAAGTTACGCCTATAAACGATCCACTGTTGACCTAGACTAACCCGCATGGGTTGGCAGCATTTGTCCCACCAATACAGTGGGTACTTGTTCAGTGCCACAGCCTTAGATAGGCAGAAAATGGGAAGACATTCATTGTAGAAATGGAACATACTTAACATAAACATTAAACAAACAGATGCCCAGATTGTCTAAAACCCTTCAAGAAATCTAAGCAGACTTCTCAATCCAATTGTTCCTAAATATTCTATGTCTTGGAACTTTGTAAATTATTGTGTGTTAGTCACTCAGTCATATCCACTCTTTGCGACCCCAAGGACTATAGCCCGCCAGGCTCCCCTGTCCATGGAATTTACCAGGCAAGGATACTGGAGTGGGTTGCCATTTCCTTTTCCAAGGCATCTTCCCAACCCAGGGATCAAACCCGGGTCTCCTGCATTGTAGGCAGATGCTTTACAGTCTGAGCTACTAGGGAAGTCCATATTGTAAATTATTGCTACAATCTAAAGGAAAGATGAGGGCAAACGTAAGTAGGCAAAGGCATAGGAAGACAAACAGGAAAGTTCCAACAAAGAGTAAGGTGACCTGACTTAATTTGCCTACTCTGTGCTTTTTTGGGTGAGGGTAACACTCACACCAGCTTTACATGTTGAATGGAAGAGAAAAGGGAATTCTAAAGGGAATAGAAACCTGAGGAAGAGAGAAAGAAAGGGAAGAGTAGACAGGCAAAAAGTCTATAGTATTCTAAATAAATGAATACACACAAGTTTGTATAACTATCTTCTCATTGCTCAATTAGAAAGGGATGAAATGTGGATCATCACACAAATCTTCAATTTTCTCCTTTGAACACTTTCCTTTCTCAGAGAATGAAATATCTGTCTTCTTGATCACATAATTTCCCAAAGGAACTTACTTGGGCCATGTAAACACTGTGCATAAGGCTGAATATGCTAAATTAACATTCTCAGAATTAGTTCAGAGCATGTACTTTTTCTCTGCAAATAATTCAAGCATCTTTCCCCCCTGTGAAGATCTAAAGAACCTAGTGCAGACCTATGTCAATGCCATCAACAGTGGGGATCTGCCCTGCATGGAAAGTGAAGTCCTGACCTTGGCCCAGATTAAGAACTCGGCTGCAGTGCAAAAGGCCATTGCCCATTATGACCAGCAGATGGACCAGAAGTTGCAGCTGCCCACAGAAACCCGCCAGGAACTGCTGGACCTGCACAGGGCCAGTGAGAAAGAGGCCATTGAAGTCTTCATGAAGAACTCTTTCAAGGATGAGGACCAAGGGTACCAGAAAAAATTAGAGGTGATTAAGTTTTTGCTATAGTCATGGGACTTAGGCACAATAAAAGGCAAAATGTTGCTATGAAATACAAAATGTGGACTTAAGAAAAACAATTCTTACTAGACTGAGAGATAATGACTATCACTTATGTGACCAAGATTTCACTATTATTCTGAAGACAAGTAACAACAAAAAAGCTTATAACTACCCTGGACACTACTGTTATTGTCATTATTTAGTCTTAAGTCATGTCCGACTCTTTGCAACCCCATGGACTGTAGCCCTCCTGGCTCCTCTGTCCATGGGATTTCCCAGACAACAGTATTGGAGTGGGTGGCCATTTCCTTCTCCAGGCGATCTCTTCCCAACAGAGGGATCGAATCTGCATCTCCTGCACTGCAGGTAGATTCTTTACTACTGAGCCACCAGGGAAGCCCCTAGACACTATAGATTCTGAAAGTTTCACACACAGATAACTCATCTTATTATGTTATGCCCATAGACTAGTTTTTTTAAAAGCAATCTTATCCCTTAAAAATTTGTATTCATAAAGTATTAACTTTCCTTTTTTATTAATCAAACATACAGAATTGCCAAAGGCTCTACTAAAAGATTATCTCCTCAGGTTTAATAGCATATGCTCATTATTCAGGCTAATTATCCATTCTACCTCCTGGAAATCCCAGGATCTGGAAATCCCAGACCCAATATAATATTGAAACAGTAGTAACATCAGTTCAGTTCGGTTCAGTCACTCAGTCGTGTCTGACTCTTTGTGACCCCATGAATCGCAGCGTGCCAGGCCTCCCTGTCCATCACCAACTCCCGGAGTTTACTCAAACTCATGTCCATCAAGTCGGTGATGCCATCCAGCCATCTCATCCTCTGTCGTCCCCTTCTCCTGCCCCCAATCCTTCCCAGCATCAGGGTCTTTTCCAATGAGCCAACTCTTCGCATGAGATGGCCAAAGTATTAGAGTTTCAGCTTTAGCATCAGTCCTTCCAGTGAACACCCAGGACTGATCTCCTTTAGGATGGACTGGTTGGATCTCCTTGGAGTCCAAGGGACTCTCAAGAGTCTTCTCCAACATCATCGTTTAAAGCATCAATTTTTTTGGCACTCAGCTTTCTTCACAGTCCAACTCTCACATCCATACATGACCACTGGAAAAACCATAGCCTTGACTAGACGGAACTTTGTTGGCAAAGTAATGTCTCTGCTTTTTAATATGCTATCTAGGTTGGGCATAACTTTTCTTCCATGTAGTAAGTGTCTTTTAATTTCATGGCTGCAATCACCATCTGCAGTGATTTTGGAGCCCCCCAAAATAAAATCTGACACTGTTTCCACTGTTTCCCCATCTATTTCCCATGAGGTGATGGGACCAGATGCCATGATCTTAGTTTTCTGAAAGTTGGCTTTCAGCCAACTTTTTCACTCTCCTCTTTCACTTCCATCAAGAGGCTTTTTAGTTCCTCTTCACTTTCTGCCATAAGGGTGGTGTCATCTGCATATCTGAGGTTATTGATATTTCTCTTGGCAATCTTGATTCCAGCTTGTGTTTCTTCCAACCCAGCATTTCTCATGATGTACTCTGCATAGAAGTTAAATAAACAGGGTGACAATATACAGCCTTGATGTACTCCTTTTCCTATTTGGAACCAGTCTGTTGTAACAGTAGGTTGCATTTAAAATTAGGGCTTGAGGCTAGAGATCTGTAGTCTGAAGATTCTATCTAAAGTAGAAGAGGCAAAAGAAAGGGGTGTCCAGAGACTTCAAGTATAAAAGTAAAGTCACTTTTCTACAGTGTATTATCCATGGAACTTTTTTACAATAGGTTTGGTAGGAAGAATATAGTATTGCTTGTAGTCTTTGAATCCCCCCTACCCCACCCAAATACAGAGATTCTCTTTGTGAATCATTTCTAAAAATACTGACGTGTTGGTAATACCTTTTCCGTGGGTCTTTGTCCCCTTAAAGATGCAGCTAGCAGCCAAACTGAATGACTTTCATAAACGAAACTCGGAGGCATCACTGAATCGTTGCTCAGCTTTACTTCAGGATATTTTTCATCCTCTAGAAGAAAATGTGAAGCAAGGGGTTTATGCAAAACCTGGGGGGCATTGTCTCTTCATTCAGAAGATAGAAGAGCTGAAGGAAAAGTACAATCAGGAGCCCAGGAAAGGAATACAGGTATCCTTGATTTTATGTATTAATTATGGGGGAACTGTAGAGGGTCTTCTTTGAAGAATCAATGATGACAGACAGGAAGAATAATAGTGGTGGAATTAAACTAGACTATTGCCATAATCACCAGACTTTTATTACAACCATCAACATTCATTGCAACAAAAGGATGTTTTTGGATACACAGGACAGAATCCCAGTAAATGAACTAACCTAAGAAAACAATTCATTGATGCACATAAACTAAAGGCAAAATGTTTAAATTTAGTTGTAAGTATTAATATAGATATGTCCAAGAGTTTAATCAGTTGATTATATGTAACAATGTAATCAATGTTCCCCTTTCCTTCTTTCTTTCCTATCCAAAATCCAGCTTTTTCTGTTTTCCTCACCATTGACTTCATTCTCAGGCAGCCTCACCCCACAGGGCAGAAAAGATGACACCGACAGCTCCCAGCTTAACTAGTCCTTCATGACCTCAGTCTCATGGGAGAGAAGATATCTTTTCCGGCATCCATATCAGTCTTTAAAACACTCAAGTTGCAGTATTTTCCCACCTATACCCAAATCTTCTGCATCAAGTGGCTTTGGGTACTCCAACAGGCCAGCCTGGAGCTTGTGTCCACTCCTTGACAGAAGAAGCTTGACTGACAGTTTCACTAAGTACAGGCTGAGCACTTCTAGGGAGGAAAAGATGTTGGGAAGAAAAGGAAATAAAGAGGTTTACAACATTTCTAATCATTTTTTACTTCTGATTATATTTTTTCGGGTTCTTAGGCTGAGGAAGCTCTTCAGAAATATTTAGAGTCCAAGGAGTCTGTGAGTGTTATGATTTTGCAGACAGACCTTGCTCTCACAGCAAGCGAAAAGGAGATCAAAGGTGAGAAAAAAATGGAAAAAAAAATGCAACACAGAAATTCTACACATTTTAAGTTAATTTGACCTGGTTAAACCTGGGATCATTAAACTAGAGCTAGAATGGCAAAGATGTACCATTCTTAGCTCCTCAGTCTATACCTGAATAGGGCATATACCCTCAGCTACCATAAGATTACTTGCAGGGAGAAAAAGTGACCAGGAAATTTTATCTACGAAGTAGCGGCAATAACAAATAAGGGAGGGGGGCAGAAGGAAGGGTACTTTAATCCTAGAGAGGTTTGTCATTTTCTTCCTCTCTGAGGTAGGTTTAAGAGAAGAGTTTATGAAGGCTGCAGCACAAAGGTTGATGCAAAGTCTAACGCAGCATCAGCAAATGATGGAGCCAAGGAAGACAGTCCATCAGGAACAAGTGAGACTAATGGAGACAAACAGAGTATACCAGGAGGCCCTGCAACAGAGGGCCATGGAACGTCAGCTCCAGGTACTCATCAATTATTTCTTCTCGGGATTTTAGTCACACTCCCTTCTCTGTATCAATGAGAACATGAAGCAACAACAACATGGAAGAGGCAGCATAATATTGTGGCCTAGGGCAAAGACTCTGGAATCAAATAGTGTGGGTGAGAAACCCAGCTCTACCTCTTACTAAATACATTGTTTGGAGATAGTTATATTAATATTGCTTATTTTATAGGGCTATTTTGAAGCTTAAATGAGTCAATATTTGAGTTTAGAATGGTGCTTGGCACAGCATAAGCACTATAATTTGTTAAGCAAAATCCAAGGACATTTCTAACCCACAGTGATTAGTCTTTTTGTTATTTTGTTCATTTTTCTAGCTAGTCTTTTCCTTTGGTCATAGATTACCTTGTTGAATTAATCTCATATTACTATGTCCATGTCCCTGTCTTTACCTTAATTGTTGCTGGTTCTGAAGACCTTTAACTTGTAGAGTTTGTTTCATCCAGTCCTCTGCTATTATCATCACTCAGTTGGCAGTGGTTTCTATCTACCAAGCACTGTACAAAGCACCATACACACATTCTTTAGCCTAGTCTATTCAGTGAATCAGGGCCATTATGTCCCCATTTTTCTGATTAGAAAAATTAAGTTCCAAAGAGATAATTAATGCCACTATCACACAGCCTAGCAAGTTATCAAAACAGTCTTCTCAGTGTGTGGGATCTGCAATGCTTTCATATTTGCAAACCTAGTCTTACATTCTTCTGTGAGACAAAGGGCATCCTTCCCATCATGGCTGATCTACCTGTAGGTCCTTGTTTTCCAGGGACTGTTTCAAGACAATTTTGAGATTACAGACCCGCACCGAAGGGCAGTATTCTCAATCTAGGGTTTCTGATCTCATCCTTTCCTTCTATTTTAACCCCGTTACTGTGGAGACCCAGAACAAATTCCCTTATCTAAGGCTCAGATCCGTCACCTGATTGAGGATATCACCTAGACCACCCAGTTGAACTTTTGTAATGAGTTATAAAGTTGTGATATTGATATTCATAATGGATAAAATGTGCATTTTACTAATTTCAACCTCTCCTTGTAATACTAGATCTGAGGTTCCTTTGTGTGTACATGAGAACTGAAGTCAAGATGTGATTCAGATTGCGTAAGGACAAAGGGAGAAGGAGCCTTAGGATATAATTCTTGGGATACCAATATTTCAGGGATTGAGAGATGATGTTTCTGCAGCTATAGGAACAGACTGGGAATAGGAATTACACAAGTAGGAAACCAAGAGTAAGAGGTAAAATGAATATGAATGGAAAGGAGGAATTAGGGACCGTCTTTTATTACTGATTGTTTAAAATAAGTAAGGGAAAGTCAGTGACTGGGACTTTCCCTAAACAATGATCTGGACACCACTTTTTGCTCAGCTCTTTTGTTTTATGTATCTCTCTTTAGGAAGAGGTGAAAAGGCTCAAGGAGAGATTCCAAGCTGAGAACAGACAACTTCTCAATGAGCTCCAGAATCTTCCGAGGAATGACTCACCAGATGTTACATGCATCTTACTCTAAAGAGCTGAACACTAGAATTTCATTTACTTATTCATTTTCACTGAAGATGCAAAGGAACAAGAAACTATAGAACTTGATACAATCATCATTTAAATAAACTTCGATAATTATATTGAACTTTTGTACTGAATTATTAAGTTATGATACTCAATGGGTAAAACGTGCATTTTACTAATTTCTTAGTAAATGCACAAATAGTTTAAGTATTGATTGCTTCCTTAAAAAGATTATGACTTTTATTATAAGGGACATTTTATCATTGCCTCTTGGCAGTGATATTGGGCAGGTTGTATCAGGGAAACTTTCTCTTGTACCTCTAATTTTCCATATTTTCTCAGTGGGGATTGGAAGTGACCTGGAGTGGGGAATATTTCTATAATAACCCAAATCACAAGGATCTTGATTGAACTCAGGTGGACATCACTCTTGCCAAATGGTTTTGTGCTGGAGGCCATCAGGGAGAGGCATCAATGATAAAAACAAACAAAAACTAACCTAGCTTCTTAGTGCAGACAGTATACAATGTATGGTTCCCAACTGGATGGAGGACACACAGTTTATGGGCAATTATATGATTCCTGGTCATGGTTAATGGACAATCAGCTTAGATTACTCTAAGCTGTAAGCAAATAACATCTTAATGAAACAGAAGTACTCTAGAAGATGGAAAGAACTACCAGCATGGAAATTATGTCAAAAGTTGAAAAGCTAAAGAAGTCTAACCCTCCTTTTATCCTCACCAAGGGCATAACTTAAATAGGATATTTTATATTATGAACCAGTTTCTATTGGATTTTGTTTATAATCCTTTAAGTCTGTAAATAAATAGTAAAAGGAATGCAACATAATGTGACAAACAATATGATGGGGCTCATTTAATTTTAAGCCCCAAATATTGGCATTTAATTTTGAGCCTTGCTTACAGTACTAAAATTAAATGAGTACAACTGCTTGCAATCATATATGAAAGCCTACTGATTTTTATTAAAAAGTATAGGTTATAAATATATATACATATATATATTTTAAATGTAAATAACCATAAAATTTTAAAAAATAATTCTACCACTTTGGCTTTTTTTCTCCCAATAGTTACATCTATTGGGATTTCTGTATTTCCCTAAAATGACTGACAATTCTTTCACTTTACAGTACTAAAATGAACTGAGTGTAACTGCAATCATATATGAACGCCTACTGATTTTTATTTAAAAACTATAGGTTTTATAAATATATGTATATACATATTTTAGCTGTGAATAACCATAAATTTTAAAAAAATAATTCTACCACTTTGGCTTTTTTCTCCCAATAGTTACATCTTCAGGGATTTCTGTATTTCCCTAAAATGACTGAAAATTATTTTAATAGTAAAAATTAAATATTTTCTTACACATTTTATTTCCTTTTAGTTTTTTTTATTTTATCTCCAGTATAATCAGTTCAGTACAGTCACTCAGTCATGTCCAACTCTTTGTGATCCCATGGTCTGCAGCATGCCAGGCTTTGCTGTCCATCACCAACTCTGGAGCTTATTCAAACTCATGTCCATCAACCCAGGGATGCCATCCAACCATCTCATTCTCATTCTCTGTCATCCCCTTCTCCTCCAGCCTTCAATCTTTCTCAGCATCACGGTCTTTTCCAATGAGTTGGTTCTCCACATCAGGTGGCCAAAATACTGGAGTTTCAGCTTCAGCATCATTCCTTCCAATGAATATTCAGGACTCATTTCTTTTAGGATTGACAGGTTGGATCTCCTTGCAGTCCAAGGGACTCTCAAGAGTCTTCTCCACCACCACATTTCAAAAGCATCAATTCTTCGGTGATCAGCTTTCTTTATAGCTTAACTCTCACATCCATACACGACTACTGTGTATTCTTGCCACCTCTTCTTAGTATCTTCTGCTTCTGTTAGGTCCATACCATTTCTGTCCTCTATTGTGCCCATCTTTGCATGAAAAGATCCCTTGGTATCTCTAATTTTCTTGAAGAGATCTCTAATCATTCCCATTGTATTGTTTTCCTCTTTTTCTTTGCATTGATCACTGAGGAAGGCTTTCTTATTTCTCCATGCTATTCTTTGGAACTCTGCATTCGAATGGGCATATCTTTCCTTTTCTCCTATTCCTTTTGCTTCTCTTCTTTTCTCAACTCTGTAAGCCCTCCTCAGACAACCATTTTGCCATTTGCATTTCTTTTTCTTGGGGATGGTCTTGATCACTGCCTCCTGTGTAATGTCACAAACCTCCATCCATAGTTCTTCAGGCACTCTATCAGATCTAATCCCTTGAATCTATTTCTCACTTCCACTATATAATCATAAGGTATTTCATTTAGGTCATACCTGAATCATCTAGTGGTTTTCCCTACTTTCTTCTATTTAAGTCTGAATTTTGCAATAAGAAGTTCATGAAAAAAGGAGTTCCAGCAAAATAGGTCTTAAAAGTTATAGAAATATTATGGTGCATGTGTGCTAAGTCACTTCAGTCATATCTGACTCTGCAACCCTTTGGACTGTAGTCCACCAGACGTCTCAGTCTACAGATTTCCCAGGCAAGAATACTAGAGTGGGTTGCTATGCCCTCTTCCAGGGGATCTTCCCAACGCAGGGATGGAACCCACATTTCTTATGTCTACTGTATTGGCAGGCAGGTTCTTTACCACTAGCACCACCTGGGAAGCCTATAGAAAAATTACACAAAAAGTGAAACGTAGCAGGTCAGTGTGTCTGGACTCTTTGCGACCCCATGGACTGTAGCCCACCAGACTCCTCTGTCCATGGGATTCTCCAGGCAAGAATACTGAACTGGGTTGCCATTTCCTTCTCCAGGTCATCTTTCTGACCCAGGGACTGAACCAGGATCTCCTGCATTGCAATTTGCAGATTCTTACCACTGAGCCACCAGGGAAGCCCTGGTGAGGTTTTATATGAATTACCCAATTGGGTTACATTATAGGAGTCTGAAATTTTTTAGTTGCTCAAAATATGATTTATTATTAAAGGAAGAAAAGCAAATATTTTAACATCTGTCTTTTTTCCTGTTCTTTGCTGAGTTTTATTATGCTGACTTTCCCATAATCAGATAGGGTCTTGTTCTTACTGTTTAGCTGTACTTCCAGACTTGAACTGAACTTTCAAAGGTACCAAAGACCACAGCCTATTTTGCTGGAGCACTTACTAATAATACTTTATAACTGCCTTTGCAAGCTGTACAATTCATAAAGGAAAATGATAATGTACAATTTAATATCCAAGGAACTGTCTTGGTTGAAAAGAACAGTACCTTCAAAATCAATACTGATTTCATTATTACTTCTCTTATAGAGATTTCTAAAAGCTGAGATTGGGTAAAATTAAGTCACTTATCGAAAGTTCCAAGTTTGGTACTGTTAACATAGAGCATATTACAAACACTCAGATCTCCAGTATACTTACTGCTCTTAAGTAAGACACAGCAATAGACTATGCTGTGTCTATTAACTCTGTTTATCAATACAAATGCTGGTTTTGATGGCACTGGAGCTATAATAACGACATATAAATGAAAGTGAAAGTGAAATTGCTCAGTCTTATCTGACTCTTTGCGACCCCATGGACTGTAGCCTACCAGGCTCCTCAGTCCATGGAATTTCCCAGGCAAGAGTATACGGAGAGGGTTGCCATTTCTTTCTCCAGGGGATCTTCCCCGACCCAGAGATTGAACCTGGGTCTCCACCATTGCAGGCAGACACTTTACCATCTGAGCCACCAGGGAAGCAATAGGCAAGATGCAAATCAATTGCTTTTGACAGAGAAGTTTGAGTGACATGAGGCCCAAGTCAAAAATTTGAAAATTTCTTAACCTAAAATGAAGTAGCCTTGAAATGTTTTAGAAATGTATAATGGACACTTTCAAATTTATGATAATCTTCTCATATACATCTTCACCTTTGGAAATAGATGTCACAGGTAACAAAGGAAGCCAAATTATATAACTGTTGTTTTAATTTCACAGATTGGATCTTAAGACCAAGAGGTGAAGATACTACTTCCAATTGGCCTCAATTGAGAGGCACCAAATCTGTTCTTTTTTTTTTTTTTTAATTTTTATTATTATTTTTTTTTTTTCCAGTGGTTTTTGTCATACATTGATATGAATCAGCCATGGATTTACATGTATTCCCAATCCCGAACTCCCCTCCCACCTCCCTCTCCACCCGATTCCTCTGGGTCTTCCCAGTGCACCAGGCCGGAGCACTTGTCTCGTGCATCCCACCTGGGCTGGTGATCTGTTTCACCATAGATAGTATACATGCTGTTCTTTTGAAATATCCCACCATCACATTCTCCCACAAAGTTCAAAAGTCTGTTCTGTATTTCTGTGTCTCTTTTTCTGTTCTGCATATAGGGTTATCGTTATCACCTTTCTAAATTCCATATACATGTGTCAGTATGCTGTAATGTTCTTTATCTTTCTGGCTTACTTCACTCTGTATAATGGGCTCCAGCTTCATCCATCTCATTAGGACTGGTTCAAATGAATTCTTTTTCATGGCTGAGTAATATTCCATGGTGTATATGTACCACAGCTTCCTTATCCATTCATCTGCTGATGGGCATCTAGGTTGCTTCCATGTCCTGGCTATTATAAACAGTGCTGCGATGAACATTGGGGTGCACGTGTCTCTTTCAGATCTGGTTTCCTCAGTGTGTATGCCCAGAAGTGGGATTGCTGGGTCATATGGCAGTTCTATTTCCAGTTTTTTAAGAAATCTCCACACTGTTTTCTATAGCGGCTGTACTAGTTTGCATTCCCACCAACAGTGTAAGAGGGTTCCCTTTTCTCCACACCCTCTCCACCAAATCTGTTCTTGTAGGATGGTGTTAGGGCAAATGAGGAACACTCAAGACTCCAGGGCTGTATCTGCAGTAGTGCTTATGGTCACCATCAATGATGTGGCTTAACAGGAATATACTCAGCCTTAGAAAAGAACAGCTGAACCTGTGTTGAAGGAAAAGGGACAGAAGGAACATCAGTGCCTCTCAAGGAGTGACAGAAGAGAGCCTTTTGTCTTCTTCACATTCACAAATATGTGATGCCACATTTAGAGGGATACTTTCTTGTATCTATCCTACAAATAAGAAATCTTCATATAAATTTTAAAGTCACCTTTCTTCCACCAAAAATAGCATAAATTTTCATTGGATTTACATTGAGTCCATTAAAATATATTTCTATCAGCTGTGCTATGAAAATCTCTGGATTTTTATATCCATTTGGAGACTTTTTTTACTGAGTAAAGAAATCTGAGTTAGTATTGTTTTTATTTAGTACTTTAGAAATGTTTTTCCACTTTCCCTAACTTGCAGAGTTTCCAGAAAGAAGTTGTTCATATTCTTACCCTTGTTTCCCTGTATGTAGCGTCTGTTTTTGGAGAAGGCAATGGCACCCCACTCCAGTACTCTTGCCTGGAGAATCCCAGGGATGGGGGAGCCTGGTGGGCTGACATTTATGGGGTTGCACAGAGTCAAACACGACTGAAGTGACTCCGCAGCAGCAGCATCTGTTTTTCTCATAGCCTTCAAGATCTTTTTGTTTAGATCTCATTGCTCTGCCTATATTGTGTTTTTCTTTGTATTTATCCTGCTTGGGTTTCTCTGAACTTCTGAACTTGTAGTGTGCTGTCTTTCAGTAATTTTGGAAGGTTCTCTTTCCTTTTGATTTTTTAATATTACATGTATAGCAAATCTTTTGATATTGTTTTATAACTGAGCTACTGGATGCTCAACTATTTCTTTCACTCCTTGAATAACTTCACGGTTCAGTTTAAATTCTATTGACCTATCTAAAGTTCTCTGATTCTTTCCTCCACTGTGTACTCATTCGGTCATCTGCTAAACCCATTAAAGTGTGTGTTAGTCGCTCAGTCGTGTCCGACTCTTTCGGACCCCATGGACTATAGCCCACAAGGCTATAAAGGACACCTTAATTGTCATTTACAGTATTTCCATCTGACTCTACTAATAGTTTCCAGTTCTCCACTGAAAATTCACATCTGTCTACTGTGTTTATCTTCCCACTGGATACTTTAACATAATAATTATAGTGATTTTAAAAGGGCTGTCTGGTGATCTTCCCACCTGGGCTGGTGATCTCCACCAGCCCAGGTGGGATGCATGAGACAAGTGCTCCAACCTGGTGCACTGGGAAGACCCAGAGGGATCGGGTGGAGAGGGAGGTGGGAGCGGGGATCAGGATGGGGAATACGTGTAAATCCATGGCTGATTCATATCAATGTATGACAAAACCCACTGAAATGTTGTGAAGTGATTGGCCTCCAACTAGTAAAAAAAAAAAAAAAAAAGAGTGGAAAAAATAAATAAATAAATAAATAAAAGGGCTGTCTGATGGTTCCAGCACTTGGTCTATCTCTATTTCTGCTGCTTGCTTTATGTCTTCACAATGGATAGCTTTTACTTCATTTTTTTTCTGTGTCTCACAATTTTTTACTGAATGCTGGTGACTGTGTAAAAAATAGTTGGGACTGACATAGTACTTATGCTTAGAAATGGGTACATCTCTTTTCTGTTAAGATGATTCAGTATAGTTGCAGTTCAGGTAGACATGGATTTTGTTTATTCTATAGCTAATTTAAGTGAATAAAGCCTCAAATTTCTCCAATGGAGTTCTGCAATTACATTGTTCGTTATGTAAAACCTGGAGTGTCAAAAGGTTTTTCTCAGTATTGCTGTTCTACTCCCAATTTTAGCAGACTCTGAACACCTGCATCATATGGGTCTTTTATTTCTTTATGATCTTATTCCTATCCCAATGGTGGGCTGCAATTACCTGTAATTCAGCTCAAGTCTCCTAGTGACAACATCAGTCATCTCTCTTCTCTAGGTACAGAGGCATAACCTCAAACCAAGAAATGTCCAGCCTGCCTGCCCCACCAAGGCAGCTCCCTCATGCCTCCCATCCTACACTTAATATTTTCTGTGAGCACCTGATGGAGGTCAGCTTTTCCAACTTTCCCAAACTTTGTGTAGCAGGATGTTGAATAATGAGATTGCTCCTGTCTGAATATTTTCATTATGCCCAATAGCCGAGTACCCTAGGTTTCAAAGAACCCCACCATTTCTAAAACAAGATGCTAGACCATTTTTTTCTGGAATTCACTAATAGAATATGAAAAATTTCATATCACTTAAATACAGCCCCATTAAATTCTACCAGTTTAATAAGCCATTTTAATAAAATTTCCTTTACCAATATTATACTCTTATAACTGAACTTTTGAGTGTAATTAAAAAAATATTCTTTGGAACATTTACAAATCATGGAATCTGAAAGAATCTGAATTTATTTTTGCCTCCATTATTAAATATTAAAAATATCTTGTTTACATTCAAAAAGAACTAACTCTCCTTAGACTATTCTTTTTTTAGAAACCCATCTTTATAGCCTCAATAAAGCATATTAAAAATAAAGCTAAAAACATAAGAGAGAAAGGAGGACTTCTTGGATCCAGTGAGGAGATAAAGGACTATTATTATTCAGGTCTGGGTCATGTGCCCACCCTCCTTCTACATCAATCTCTGTGTCTCAGAAGTACAGGGCCACTATACTTAGCCCAGCTTGGGTTCAACTTTCAAAATGGCCAAACTGTTTCAGGATTCATTAAAAAAATTTGTCTGTGATATTTTGTTGCATATATTTTTGGTGTTATAACAAAATTATCTCATGGTTTCCTGAGCACACCAAGCTTGTTTTCACTTCAGCAACCTGCCGATCTCCTGCCTGAAACACTATTCCACTACCTCTTCAAATGGTTTACCCCCTCCCTTTATTTACAACTTTTATGTATTTACCTCCTCAGAGAATCCTTTTTTGACTAACAGAGCTAGAATAGCTACCCTCTATGCCCGTTACCCATATACTTGTTACCATTCTTCATTTTCACCTGAAATTTTATATGCATATACTCATTCATGTGTATACATTCATGTTAACACATACATATTCATATACTAATTATTATTTGAATTAGTATCAGATGTGACTTAGCAACTAAACCACCACCAGATTTCCTTTGTATGTTTTTCTTATAAAACTTTCACCTTTCAAGACTGTAAACACTTCAATATCTGGGACCATGTCACAGTCTATATCTATTATAAGCATATAATAATTATGCAATTAAATGTCTGTCAAATTGAACTGAATCAATATAGAATCAATCACATTTATTACTCATTTACTTGTACTGATTTTTTTAAACTGACTAAAAGATTAAAGAGTCCATCTTTGTGGGTACATACCAAATATTGAAATAGTTTAAAAAAAAATAAATACAGCTTACAGTTTAATGCCAATTATTGCTTGGAAGATTCATTCTAAAAGCTTACATATGTAGCAAACCTTTGAGGTACATATTGAGTGAATAATATTTTTATTGCCAACTTAGAGTTAAGTGAATTGAAAATCTGCATTGATTTTAGTATCATAAATTGGAAAAGTACAAACAAATACTAGAGATTAGCTAAATCCACTTAGAGATAAATAAACTGCAGCTAAGAAAAACTAACAGAATTCCCAAAGTCCTTTCAGACTCTGAGTGGACTAATGTCAAAAGATGAAATACTGGCAATGTTGAAATAGAAAATTATGTTTACTTCATACATTTTGTAAAGTTTTTTTTAAAAAGAAAGCACTTATCATCTAATTTCACCATGATACTATATTGGACAAGTACATTTTAGCTTTAACATTAGGAAAGATGGTATATAATCACAACTTAAAGGTAAACTTTCCTAAGAAAATGTGATGAATAGCATTACATCAAATATAAAAGAAAAAAGGATTTTTATACCTCAATATTAAATTCAGGAGACCACACAAGATGATAGAGTAGAAAGACACTCATCTGAGCTCACCTCCTCTGATAGGTATACCAAAGTCATAACCATTTGCAGAACAACCATGGATGAAAAAAACTGGAACCTTCTGGAAAAGATCTACCACTAAAGATCTAAAGAACCATAAGACAGATGAAGGGGTGGAGTCATGTGTCCAGACTTGTGGACACAGCAGCAGGAGGAGAGGGTGGGAGAAACTAAGAAAGTAGCATTGCCATATATACATTATCATGAGTAAAATAGCTAGTTGGAAGCTGCTTTATAACACAGTGAGTTCAGCCTCTGTGCTCTGTGACCGTAGAGGGACAGGATGGGGGGAGGCTCAAGAGGGAGTATATATATATATTTAAAATGATTGATTCACATTGTTTATGGCAGAAGCCAACACAACATTGTAAAGCAATTATCCTCCAATTAAAAAATAAATTAAAAAAGAAAGCTAGCTAGTGAACCAAAGACCACGCTGTTCTAGCAAAACAGCTCCTACCTATAACTATTCAGAAGACAACAAAAATAGTAAAAGGTCAATTTAATTATAACTGTCATTCAGTTGCTCAGTATAATGAAATGAAATTTTAAAATGCACTAAAAATGTTTCTTCTGTAGGGCGCAACATTATTAAGAATGCCAGAAATTAGTGTGCACAATGAAATTCAAATATGATAAGAAGAAATAAGAAGGAAGTACTCTAAGAAGTGCAAAAAAAAAAAAAAGAAGGTAATATAAAGTTCTGTAGCCCTCTCGGCTTTAAGAAAATGTTACTTAGAATTTATTTGCTAATTTTAATTTTTTTTGAATTTTTATTTTTTATTTTCTTTAAGGCAGAACTCTAAATTATATAAGCTTCAGGATATCAAAATACAGATATACCTTAATATAAGAAAGAAAAAAAATCAGGAAGAATGTACATCAAAATCGTAGTGATTATCTTTGGGTAATCTATAATATCAAGGTTTCATATATGCACGAACATACTGCACGTATTTTTATTGTTATGAATAGAGTAGGTATGTTAACTAACAGAAAACAGACAAGAAATGCCTAAGCAAAAATTACCAAAATTAACCATTCAGGCAAACAAAACCCCAAACCTCTTTCCTGGCAAAGCACCCCTGAGAAACGGTCTGTTGACCTATTGCACCCCACAGTTACTTTGTCACATTCACGGCTGCTGCTCTGTATTGCGAGGCCAAAGAAACCCAAGCCAACCGTAAAAAACGGGCCAGGTCTGTTTTGGGGATACCTGGGTTTCCAGTGCCAGGTGTAGAGGAGCCAAGCCGACTTGTCACCAGCCTCATCCCTTAATCCGTTCCCCAATTTTTAAAAAAATGAAAAAACAAAACCACCAACGTTAAAAACTCCGACAGTTAAACCACAAAATGAGCTCTTCTTTCGGTTCGCCTCTTCCCCAAGCAGGAGGGCTATAACATCCCTTCTTGATTTTCAGCTACTGAACAGTCGATTTCCGAAGCCAGACGCGGGGAGAGCGCGAGGGGCGCGCAAAGGCAGCTGAGAACTGAGAACCCGTCCCCCAGCTACAGCTCCCCCGCGCAACACACAAATTCGCTTCTAGGTGTGGTCATCCAGGCACGTTTCCGTTAGCGAACAACAAGAATTTCCCAGCACAGACCGCACTGGCGTACCCTCGCTTCCCCTGCAAGCTGAAAGGTAGCTGGCGGCCGCGCGGCGATGCTGTGTGTGGTGGTTGCGGTTGCGAGACCAAAGCAAGATGCGCTGCTCCTCCCCCGGCATCCCCCTGGGGGCTGCACAAAAATCCCTACAAAGGAAGGGGAATGAATCCTACCTCAACTGCGGAAAGGAGGCTGGTATCCTTTCTCTGACTGAGGACCAAAATTCAGCCCCTTTGCTGAGGTGCGGGGTGGGGTCGCTTCCTCCCGTCTCCTCCTCCCTCCTTCGAGCATTTTCTAACTGCCAGGGGTTGGAGAAACTCGAGAAAAAAAGAGGGCCCCTACCTTCAGACTGTTTACACCCCAGTAGGTTATTTCTTGCTTATTTTTGTAATAACTATATTTAATTTCATAAATTCTACAAAGCTCTAATATATGAAATAATTCAATCACATTTACACTCACCAACTGTTAAAAATAGCTATAAAGTTTACTCATTTAGCGTGCACTTTTTAAAAGCATGGCTCGTGCACAAGTTACATCAGAATCAGCTGTGGTAACTTGCTGTAAATAGGGATTTGGGATATTTTTAATCATCACGGAGACTTTACGGATAATAACTTTTGGAAACTGTTAATCATCTACACAATCTAATCTAATTTACCTGTTTAATTGAAGTTTAAAGCTTATTTGCTTGGATATCTCCTTTACAGTAAAAGCGAAAAACAAAAGCAAGCAAACAAAACACCTGAAATACCCAGCTGTGTAAACTCATCTACTCTTCCCCAGAGCTTTTTGAATATTAACTCTAAGAACTCTTTAAATTCTCCTGCTTATAAGACACCAAAAACAAAAAGCCCTGCTTTACTCCATACTGCTCCCCAACAGATAAAATGAAATAAGATATTTCATACAGAGGAGAAGTGTTAAGCCAATCTATAATTTTTTTCTGACAAAATAATCTATCAATCAGATTTCTAGGCATTTTACAGTTTACAGGACTTATGGACATATGAACTCATGGCTTCACTTGCTCACTGAAGAAGTAGTATACTAATCCTGGCTAAATAAAAATTATTTATTAAGCTATTTGTTATCAACCTGTACAGTAACAAATCCAGGAGGAATTATTGTTTTACCTACCTATTGTTAAGAACATGGAGGCTCACAGAGGTAAGATCTTTTTTCATGCTTTCATAGGCAATAATTATTGAGCAGAGTTCCCTGTGCCATGCGAGGCTTTCCAACTCTTCCACAAGAGAGAAATAAAACTTTTGGCTTCCCAAGTCTGGCTAACAATGTTTGTATCGTGCATGGGTGGGCCGAGCAGATCAGGGTAGCTAGGGACCTGGCACAGAGCAATTGTCAGGAGAAACCTGTTCATAGGAGCAGACTCTTGGGGGTTCAAGGCATCTACGTAATTCCAAGACCTAACGTACACAAATTCCCATATTCCCCCGAAAAGCAGAACTGAGAAAATCTGGACTGCCTTACCTGGGAGAATTGGGCGGCTAGTTCAGGTATCCTCCAAAAAGAGACTCTCAGCAGCCTTGATTTCCGGAGAATCCCAAGACCCCCTCAAGGCAGCCCTTCCAATGGAGATCGACTATCACCAATTTAAAGCTGCTCAGAATGATTTTTATCGGTTGTATTCCCTACACTCCTGACGCTATGCAAGTTGTTGAGGACAGGCCCGAGCTCCACAGTTCTGGAGAGCACCAGGAAATATTCTCATGTGATTAGGTAATGCCACCCTGGTCAGCCTCCAATTTCTTAAAAGTTAAGTTGTGTTCTATAATGTAGCCTAAGCACAGGATGAAAACAGCCTATTTCCAGGGACAATGCAGTGTATGTATATTAGAGGAGAGATATCTTCAGGGACTTTTTAATTTTGCTTACCAGAGACACAATCACTGAAAGCTTTTATTGGTCTTTTTTTTTTTTTTTTGCCTATAGAACTTCTTTTTCTTTAATTTATTTATTTTTAATTGGAGGATAGTTGCTTTACAGTGTTGTGTTGGTTTCTGCTGTATATCAACATGAATCAGACTAAATAACATCTGACCAAAAAAGTCTTAGTTCATATTGACAAAGTGCCAGAAAACAATCTGAATTGTAATTGTCAAGAGCAAGGAAACTTGTCCATTTCCATATCTTCACACCTTCAAGTCATCATTCAAAGTACTCATGAAAGGTTCCACCCTATGTTCAGAGTGCTTGGAGCCATTACTGGGCAAGTTATTTTTCTACATGTAAATTTTCATTCATAGAAAGGAGTTAAGATAAGGAATCTTTGCAACTCTGTGGACTTTAGCCCGCCAGGCTCCTCAGTTCATGGGATTTCCCAGGCAAGAGTGGAGTGGGTTGCCGTTCCCTTCTCCAGAGGATCTTCCCGACCCAGGGATCAAATCCAGGTCCCCTGCATTGTAGGCAAATTCTTTACCATCTGAGCCCCCAGGGAAGCCCAGGGAGAGATCAGAGATGGGTAAATGAAAGAAGTCAAATGGTTTTTATTCCTCTTTCTGAAGGCCTAAGACCAAACAGTACCAGCTGTAGGTGGGAAGTGGAACATGGTGATAGCTTGACTTTTTATCTTTTTATAACCACAATTAGATATTCTTGAAGAGACTACAAATATTTCTAAAAATAGCTTAGAATAATGAATCCAAGTAAATGAGATTTCTTTCTTGTACTGACTTTTTCTAAAAATGGGATACAATATTTAAGACACACTTTTGACTGCACAGTGGTTATTATCTGAAATGCAAACAAATATAATAGTTGATTGAGTCTAGTTTAATAAGAGTTATCATACTAGAATACACAGATGATGATGATGGACAAGGAATAGTATAAGAAGAAAGGTTCCTAACAGCTGATACATATTGAGTATGCATTTTTTGTACCAGGCATATTCTAAAGTGCTTTTGCTGGATTACCAGGTAAAGACTCAAGAATAATATTATGAATTAGATTCTACTGCTACCCACAATATACAATTGAGAAATGTGATGCACAAAGAAGTTAAGTTATTCAAAGTCACACATCCAGCATGGGGTGTAGCTAAGGACCAACTCAAAGTACTCAAAGCCATTCCAAATTGGGAAGGGAGCTTAAGAAAAATTGGGGTAAGAAGAGATACAAGATACTAGAAGTAGTATCACTCAGTGTGCTGAATGGTTGAGAAAGGGTGGATGAGCATCAAGGCACAAGAAAAAATATGTACAAATATGTGAAAAAACAGAGATTGTGTTCTTGTATGCTATAACTCAATGGGAGGTGGGAGGCATCACTTAAGCGATAAGGGTGGAAAGCTGGAGAAAAAGCTGTGATGGAGGGTTTGTTCAGTTCAGTTCACTTGCTCAGTCATGTCTGACTCTTTGTGACCCCATGAACTGCAGCACACCAGGCCTCTGTCCATCACCAACACCCAGAATTTACCCAAACTCATGTTCATTGAGTTGGTGATGCCATCTAACCATCTCATCCTCTGTTGTCCCCTTCTCCTCCTGCCCTCAATCATTCCCAGCATCAGGGTCTTTTCCAATGAGTCAGCTCTTTGCATCAGGTGGCCAAAGTACTGGAGTTTCAGCTTCAGCACCAGTCCTTCCAATAAACACCCAGGGCTGATCTCCTTTAGGATGGACTAGTTGGATCTCCTTGCAGTCCAAGGGACTTTCAAGAGTCTTCTCCAACACCACAGTTCTAAAGCATGAATTCTTCTGTGCTCAGCTTTCTTTATAGTCTAACTCTCACATCCATACATGACCACTGGAAAAACTATATCCTTGACTAAATGGGCCTTTGTTGGCAAAGTAATGTCTCTGCTTTTTAATATATTGTCTAGGTTGGTCATAATTTCCCTTCCAAGGAGCAAGCGTCTTTTGATTTCATGGCTGCAATCACCATCTGCAGTGATTTTGGAGCCCATAAAAATAAAGTCAGCTACTGTTTCTACTGTTTCCCCATCTATTTGCCATGAAGTGATGGGACAAGATGCCACGATCTTAGTTTTCTGAATGTTGAGCTTTAAGCCAACTTTTTCACTCTCCTCTTTCACTTTCATCAAGAGGCTCTTTAGTTCTTCTTCACTTTTTGCCATAACGGTAGTGTCATTTGCATATCTGAGGTTATTGATATTTCTCCCGGCAATCTTGATTCCAGCTTGTGCTTGAGGCAGCCCAGAGTTTCTCATGATGTACTCTGCATATAAGTTAAATAAGCAGGGTTACAATATACAGCCTTGACATACTCCTTTTCCTATTTGGAACCAGTGTGTTGTTCCATGTCCAGTTCTAACTGTTGCTTCCTGACCTGCATACAGCTTTCTCAAGAGGCAGGTCAGGTGTTCTGGTATTCCCATTTCTTGAAGAATTTTCCACAGTTTGTGGTGATCCACACAGCCAAAGGCTTTGGCATAGTCAATAAAGCAGAAATAGATGTTTTTCTGGAGGTCTCTTACTTTTTTAATGATCCAGTGGATGTTGGCAATTTGATCTCTGGTTCCTCTGCCTTTTCTAAAACCAGCTTGAACATCTGGAAGTTCATGGTTCGTGTATTATTGAAGCCTGGCTTGGAGAATTTTGAGCATTACTAGCGTGTGAGATGAGTGCAATTGTGCGGTAGTTTGAGCATTCGTTGACATTTCCTTTCATTGGGATTGGAATGAAAACTGACCTTTTCTAGTCCTGTGGCCACTGCTCAGTTTTCCAAATTTGCTGACATATTGAGTGCAGCACTTTCACAGCAGCATCTTTTAGGATTTGAAATAGCTCAGCTGGAATTCCATCACCTCCACTAGCTTTATTTGCAGTAATGCTTCCTAAGGCCCACTTGACTTTGCATTCCAGGATAACTGCCACTAGGTGAGTGATCACACCATCATGATTATCTGGGTTGTGAAGATCTTTTTTGTACAGTTCTTCTGTGTATTCTTGCCACCTCTTCTTAATATCTTCTGCTTCTGTCAGGTCCATACCATTTTGGTCCTTTATTGAGCCCTTCTTTGCATGAAATCTTCCCTTGGTATCTCTAATTTTCTTGAAGAGATCTCTAGTCTTCCCCATTCTCTTGTTCCCTCTGTTTCTTTGCTGAGGAAGGCTTTCTTATCTCTCCGTGCTATTCTTTGGAACTCTGCATTCAAATGGGTATATCTTTTCTTTTCTCCTTTGGTTTTTGCTTCTCTTCTTTTCACAGGTATCTGTAAGGCCTCCTCAGACAGCCATTTTGCTTTTTTGCATTTCTTTTTCTGAATATTAGGTACATGAATCAAGGCAAATTGGAAGTGGTCAAACAGGAGATGGCAAGAGTGAACGTTGACATTTTAGGAATCAGCAAACTAAAATGGACTGGCATGGGTGAATTTAACTCAGATGACCATTATATCTACTACTGTGGGCAGGAATCCCTTAAAAGAAATGGAGTAGCTGTGATAGTCAACAAAAGAATCCAAAATGCAGTACTTGGATGCAATCTCAAAAATGAAAGAATGATCTCTGTTCATCTCCAAGACAAACCATTCAATATCACTGTAATCCAAGTCAATGCCCTGACCAGTAATGCTGAAAAAGCTGAAGTTGAATGGTTCTATGAAGACCTATAAGACCTTCTAGAACTAACACCCAAAAAAGATGTCCTTTTCATTTTAGGGGACTGGAATGCAAAAGTAGGAAGTCAAGAAACACCTGGAGTAACAGGCAAATTTGGCCTTGGAGTACAGAATGAATCAGGGAAATGGCTAATATAGTTTTACCAAGAGAACGCACTGGTCATAGCAAACACCCTCTTCCAACAACACAAGAAAGACTCTACACATGGACATCACCGGATGGTCCACACCGAAATCAGATTGATTATATTCTTTGCAGTCAAAGATGGAGAAGCTCTATACAATCAGCAAAAACAAAACTGGGAGCGGACTGTGGCTCAGATCATGAACTCCTTATTGCCAAATTCAGATTTAAATTGAAGAGAGTGGGGAAAACCTCTAAACCATTCAGGTATGACCTAAATCAAATCCATTATGATTATAAAGTGGAAATGAGAAATAGATTTTGAGGACTAGATCTGATAGACCGAGTGCCCTATTAACTATGGACAGAGGTTCGTGACATTGTACAGGAGTCAGGAATCAAGAGCATCCCCAAGAAAACGAAATGCAAAAAAGCGAAATGGCTGTCTGAGGAGGTCTTGGAAATAGCTGTGAAAAGAAGAGAAGTAAAACGCAAAGGAGGGTTTGTATGTCGCACCAAAGAGCTTAGAATGTATATTATGGTCAGGGACATAAAGACACAAATGTGGACCAAGTCCCTTCTGGGCCACCTGCAGAACCACAGGGACCCATCAGCCAGTTTAAGCCCAGGGCTTAAACACAGGCCCCATGATGTCCTGCCAGGGCTGTTCCAGAAGGGATTCTGTTTTCAGGACAAAGCTTTACTCCAGTGCTTCTCCAGACCTTCAACACTTGGGCTGGTGCATCATTATCTGCACCTTCATCTACACACATCTTGTCTTCACAGATGAGCACTAGCACCTCAAACCATCCAAAGGAGCCCAAAGAGACAGCATAGCCTGGAAATTCAGCCAAAACCAACTGTATTTCACTCTAGTTCCATGATCTGATTTCTCAGGACACAAGGCTTTTCTTATCAATATGAGCAGTTGCAGTTTCTCTGAAGATTCTTATACTGGAGACCAATTCTGCTTCTATTATGAAAATCCAGACACCAATCATTTATTTTACACATCTTTGAGTGCCCTTCTGTGCCAGGACCCAAAATGTATTTAGTTGTCATGTCTCGTTAGTTAGTGTCAATCTGTTAACAGTTCCTTGGTGCTACAGACAGAATATTTTTCTCCCTCCAAAATTCATATGTTAAAATCTAATCCCTAAAGTATTTGGAGGTGAGACTTTTGGGAGCTGATTAAGTCATGAGGGCATATGCTTCATGAGTGGGATTAATGCTCTTATAAAAGAGGACCCAGAGAGCTCCCCCACAACTTCCTCAGGTCAGAACATGATGAGAAGGCACCATTTATGAACCAGGAAGCAACTCTCACTATACACCCATTTTCTGGCAACTTGATCTTGGACTTCCCAGACTCCAGAATTGCAAGGAGCAAATGTTTGTTGTTTGTGAGTGATGAGGAAGAAGAAACAAAGCAAGATCTTTGGGTGCTGTTTTGCAGAAAATTTTCACTTTCATCTGACATTCAAAGGATATGTTAAAATAAGCCACTTGGTAGGTACTAATAAATAATACCAATATTTATTAGAGAATTATCTGGCTTACTTTCAAAATGTGTGTGTGCTAAGTCCCTTCAGTTGTGTCCGACTCTGGGACCCCATGGACTGTAGCTGCCAGGCTCTTCTGTCCATGGGATTCTTCAGGCAAGAATACTGGAGTTGGTTGCCATGCCCTCCTCCAGGGGATCTTCCCAACCCAGGCATTGAACCTGCGTCTCCTGCAGCTCCTGCATTGCTGGTGGATTCCTTACTGCTTGAGCCACTAGAGAAACTTTCAATATACTAACATTAAAAGAAAAGAGAAATAGAAACAGTAGAGGATATGTCACCAAATTGGGTTTTGACTAACACTTAGGCTTAAATAGTGCTGGCAAGTCCCATGACACAGCACATCTGGAGTCCTGATTGGGAAAATGTCCCAGGCAATGTGTCTTCTTCATGGGTGAGACATCAAAAATTGCAATTTGGGATTCCTGCTTATAATCACAGGAGGCAAACTGATATCATCATCAATCTGTCAGCAAATTGCAGTTCTGATTTCTTGTTAATGCTGTTTGTTTTATGTAAAAACTTGTAATGTTGTTAAGTCTTGGGCTTCATTGGCCAGACCACCTCCAGAGGCTCAACAATCTGAAGATTTGTCCTCTATCTTAATATGAGACCTCAAGGCTTGTACTCTCAGCAGGCAGTCAGGGTACTCACAATCAGGGCAGTGTCCAGGCAGGTTAGAAGCAAGGTCAAGGCCTGCTCTGTTTTCTCTCTGAAGCCTGAACAAGGCTATCTATTTAATTTTCCTAACAGATACAAAGTTTATAAGGTCAGATTTGGCATTTTAATTTCCCTAGCAAGAGTTTAGATCTTTCATGTGCATGCATTCTCAGTCACTTCAGTCCTGTCCAACTCTTAATGACCCTACGGACTGTAGCCCACCAGGCTCCTCTGTCCATGGGATTCTCCAGGCAAGGATACTGGAGTGGGTAGCCATTCCCTTCTTCAAGGGATCTTCCCGACCCAGTCAAGTCTACATCTCCTACATCTCCTGCATTGCAGGTGGACTTTTTTTTTTTTTTTTTTTTTTAACTGCTGCGCCACTAAGAAGCCCTCTAGATCTTTCTTACCTGAAATATTTTTGTTCCTTGTTTCCTCAGGTGACAGAGGTCTCCCAGTGTTCCCTGCAGTCACAGAAAACAATAGAGGAATCCATCCTGCAGATAGACAAAGCTCTCACCAATGGAGAGAAGGCCCTAGCAGGTATAGGGGCAGGGCTCAGGTCACAGCAAATGAGTAGGTTTTGGCAGTGCCTTCTGACATATTTGAGTGGGGTATCTTCCTATAATGAGGAACATCATCTCTTTCTGTGGAACACATTCTGCCTTATCTGAAAAAAACAAGTGAGGTTATAGTTGGATGTCCAGCCAGATAGGCCTTGCCTTGCCCATCACATTCTGACACATGCTTTTGATGGTGTGTACACTGAGTGGATTCAGAAATTTTGCAACTATTCTTAACTTTATTTCTCTGGTCTCAGGACAGCAAAGCATAGGTCTAACTGTTGCTTTTTTCATAAAAACTTCTTGGATAGTAGACTGGGCTAAGGAAACAGTTAAGAGGGAATGGGAGCTACTAAGTCAGAAACTATGAAAGAAGCAGCAACAGATGATGGCTCAAGAGTGAAACTTTGGTAGATGAACCTAGATCCTAGATCCTCTTGTACAGACTTGTACAGACTGAAGTAAGTCAGAAAGTAAAAAAAAAAAAAAAAGTTCTATATTAAAACATATATCTGGAATCTAGAAAAATGGTACTGATGAACCTATTTGCAGGGCAGCAATTGAGACACCAACATGGAGAATAGACTTGTGGACACGGTAAGGGAAGGAGTGCATACTAAGTTGCTTCAGTCGTGTCCGACTCTGTGCAACCCTAAGAACTGCAGCCTGCCAGGCTTCTCTGTCCATGGGATTCTCCAGGCAAGAATACTCCAGTCGAGAGTCTTCTCAAGAATACTCCAGATCTCCTCCAGGGGATCTTCCTGTCCCAGGGATCAAACCCGTGTATCCTTCGTCTACCTGCATTGGCAGGTGGGTTCTTTACTACCAGTGCCACCTGGGAAGGCAGGGTGGGACAAATTAAGACAATAGCACTGAAACATACACAATACCATATGTATACACAATACCCATAAAATGAATAGGCAGTGGGAATTTGCTGTATGACATAGGGAGCTCAAACCCAGTGCTCTGTGACGACCTAAAGGGGCGGGATAGGGTGAGAGGAACGTTTAGGAGGGAGGGGACGTATGTATACCTATGGCTGATTCATGTTGCTGTATGGCAGAAACCAACACAACATTGTAAAACAATTATCTTCCATTTAAGAAGAAATACATTCTAAAAAATAAAAAATAAAAATGGAAACTTTAAGGAAAATAGACCCTGACTCAAGGCTGAGAGAATGGGAAAGAATGCTGAAGCACCAACTGAAGCTAAGTCTAGATCAGACCTGGGCAATGCCTGATGAATAATGCCAAGGCATTTCATGAAGTACTGACCCCAAATTATAAGTGAAGTCATGGTCTCAGAGAAAAACACAAATGGCTTATGTTTCACCAACTGCCTCAGATCCATCTGGATTCTGCTGAAGCCCTTAAATCTATAAGAGTCCATCATTTTCTGGTATGTTAGGCTTTAGAGTGTACATGTAACATCTCCCAGGGAGCTGGGCTTCTATGTATGTTGATTATAGGATGGCCTCATTGTGTCCTAAATGAATAGAGCCTTAGGCTACACTTCCTAATTTTCTTGGTACAACTATCAGAGAGACCCGAAATAGATACATCTAGACTTACAAGTATCAGGCTTGGTCAATATGGAATACAGGATGTGGACATTTCTAAAACCTGTTGCATTTACAAACACTGAGGAAAATACTTTCTTTAATTTAACCTGGGCTTCCCTGGTGACTCAGATGGTAAAGAATCTGCCTGCAAAGCAGGAGACCCACACGGGTTTGATCCTGAGGTCAAGAAGAGTCCCTGGAGAAGGGAATGTCTACCCACTCCTGTATTCTTGCCTAGAGAATTCCATGAACAGAGGAGCCTGGCAGGCTACAGCAGTCCATCATGTCACGAAGAGTGACTAACACACTTCACTTTCTTAGCCAGTGTTCTATACAGGGTTAACAGTTCCCATTATTTGTTAGATGCTACCTCAGCGGAACTGAGAATTAGGACCACTTTCCCTCCACACCAAAACTAATGCATCACCCATGGAGAGGGCACATCAGTTGACTCTTAATACGATCTTTTCCAGATTGGATCTTGAGAAGATGGATAAGGTGTTTTTTTTTTTTTGTTTTGGTTTTTTTTTTTTTTTTAACCTCAACCCATTTACAAATCACTGAATTTTTCTCTAGGGAGGTCAGTGAGTCTGTGAAGGGCCCCCTGACAGGAAGCATGACCAGGAGTCTCAAGCGTTACCCAGCAGTAACATCAGTGATGTGAGACAAGGCTACTCTTATCTCTTGTTAGGGTAGATGTGTGTAAGGGATCACTATGGGCAGAACCAGCTTGGAGAAGGGGACCAGGGAACTGGCTGGAGCCTCTCAGAAAGTGGCGTGCAAACCAACCCTGACTTTGTAAACTTATAAATATGTAACTCTAACATGTCAATACCTGGTCTTACTTAAGGCTTCTTTTCTCCCTAAGTAGCTATAAGTTAAAAGCCTTTGTTACCAAGTTTTCCCTTTAAATATCATGTTCCAGGGACACTGAAACTAAATAAAGGGTGTATGTTTTGGTAATACAACTTTCATCCCAACTTGCAAGCAACATGGCATTTATTATGCTGACTCAATGTGAAAGTTTTATTGCCTTACATTTGTGTAAATCTGAATTCTGGCTTTCTTATCCTGGGGGCTTCCATGCCCAGAAATATCCAATGTGTTTTTATTTTAGGTGTTTGTTTCCTGAATTTTTTCCATGTAAAATCTTTCTTGATTCATCTGTCATTTTAAGAATCTTTTTTTGACAGTATTACCAAAAGTGAATCTAACATCTTAGTAGTTTTTTTTTTTTTTAACAGTATTGTCTGAGTCAACTTTACACAAAGATATTGCTGAAAATGGAATTACCATATTTAATGTCTTGTCATCCACTCAGAATATTCTGGGCAAAGTGGCTGATGAACCAACGTGCACAAAGATTCCATGACACAGTTCCTATCTGTATCCATCCAGAGGCCAGCAGATGTCAGGTAATGGATCATGTAGTTTTAGTTCACTAATTCAGTACAGGGGAGTGCCTTACATTTGTATATTTTTAGCTTCTCCAGAATTATTACACTAATATTCAATGATTATTAGAAGCACCCCAGAGAAGAAAAACTGGAAGCTGAGAGAAACTGTTTGATGATTTGACAGATATGAAAAATCTATTTGTTATGGTTGCTTTGCACACTTAAATAAATATGCGCTTTTGAATTTTTTTCTTATTTTTAAAAATTTAAAAATTAAAACATAGTTGAGTTACAATGTGTTAATTTCTGCTGTACAGCAACTGATTGAGTTTCAATTTTTATGTATGCATCATTCAGAGTGAATTCCCCAAAGATATAAACTCTGGTTCCCCCAAATCTGCATTCATTCCAGTGAAAAAAATGAGCCTCCAAATGATAGTGATTATTTTGAAAGATAAAATCATATGTTTTACAAATATACACATTGAGACCTTTTAGTGGGGCACCTTTGGACAAGAGAGCTCCTCTGACATGGGCTCCAGGAGGGCCTGAATGACTGTCTAAAGTTACCCCACCTTAGGCAGAGGGCTGGAAGCAGTGTGAGAACATGTGAATTCTGCATAGCACTGTCTTTGAATAAAGGGGTAACCATGCTTTTTGCTCTCTGTATCTTGAGGTCATGAAATGTCCCACTCAGTGAGATGAAAAAATACAAAGGAGAGCCTCCCTCAGACTTGGGACTCTTGTCAGACCTGGGAGATCCTCAGACACCCTTGCTATTTTTTTCTCTCTTCCTGTCAACCTATAAACAAGAAATGTCTTCTTCTACCAGTTAATTAAGTTAAACCTTGGTATATACCTTTCTCTAGACATGATGCAGGTCTTTCCCTTCTTTGTGGGGCATCAGGTAAAAATATGTAGATTTATAGAGGTTGCATTAATTCTGTAATGTTACAGAGTTTAGCTTATAAAGATGTGTGGTGAATAGGGAACAGAGCATGTTTCCTGAGAAGGTATTTAATATGTATAAAGTTTTGATTGCCTGTCTTTGCTGAAATGGAAGCAACTTCTTTCCCTGTTGGGCCCTTAATTTCTTACTAGTTTAATTCCTTTAGCCCTGGGGTCACCTGGATAACCATCTGTGACTTAATGTCATGTACTTCTCTTCCCTTACAGGTTTCTATCTGGGATCCACAGTGTGATCTGAATCCAAGGTCATCTAAATGTTATGTACTCCATTCCTATAAATAGTGTTTCTTATGGACACAGAGAATTTGGACAGTGAGGATCATGGAAAAAAATCTTATTTTCCCTGGCCTTTTAATTTTCCCTCCTAATTCAACCTTTGTGATGTCTTCCTGCAAATTGTAACTCCAAATGCTGGACGTGCGTGTGCTCAGTCACTCAGTTGTGTCCGACTCTTTACGACCCCATGGGGGATAGCCCACCAGGTTCCTCTGTCTATGGGACTTCCCAGGCAAGAATACTGGAGTGGAATGCAATTCCCTTTTCCAGGGGAACTTCCCAACCCAGGGTTGAACCCCCATCTCTTGCATCTCCTGCACTGGTGGGGAGGATTCTTTACCACTAGCACCAACTGGGAAGCCAACATTATCCATCCAATATTAATGTTGGATAATAAAGTTAAATTCTCTTACCTTAAACAAGTTTTCTTGATCAGTAGAAACATCTGTATTTTAAGGCAAGATTTTCATCTGATTTTTAACACTGGGAAGAATAACACAGTTTAATAAATGCTTTACTGAATGGTGGAATGCAGGGCTCTGTATTAAGTCTTACAGACACTGTAGTGAAGAAGGGACCAGAGGCTAGTTTGGGAGATGACAGTACAGAGCATGATCAGTATAGGATGCCATTGGTGCAGCCCTGTTGTACACGTAGAGAAAGTTTCAGTATGAGACAACCTCTAAACTGTAACATGTGAGGTCAGTAGGAGCCACCAGTTAAAATGTGTGGAGTTATGAGGTTGAATACAGGAGCCTTGAAAATAAGCTTTCAATATATTTAAACTGTAAAGGAATATATTCAAACTGTATCTAGTAAGGCTTTAGCTGCTCCAGAAACATTCATAAAGATTTTGGTGCAAATTTTGGGCTTTGAAGATTGATTCTTTACAGTCTCTTCAAAAGCACGAGTTTAAATAATGAAAAACATAGTAAATGTGATAATTTTCAGTACACTGACTTTATACAGTGGGTGAAATCAGTCATTTTTATGTTAGACTGAGTCTGAATCTACATATCTACATTGAGTATAGTACCATGCCAATAGCCTTCCTTTATTGAAAAAAAAAAAAAAGAAATAATTTAAAAGTTCTGAATTAAAATTATCTTTAATTTTAAAAGTTTTAAAGTATTCAAACTCATGATATTTAAAGTTTTCAATATAAAGTATAAAGCTAAGATGGACTCCTGGTGTTGAAATAGACTGTACTTTTCCTACCTGGATTCCTTTTACTTCTTTTTCTGCTCTGATTGCTGTGGCCAAAACTTCCAAAACTATGTTGAATAGTAGTGGTGAGAGTGGGCACCCTTGTCTTGTTCCTGATTTTAGGGGAAAAGCTTTCAATTTTTCACCATTGAGGGTAATGCTTGCTGTGGGTTTGTCATATATAGCTTTCATTATGTTGAGGTATGTTCCTTCTATTCCTGCTTTCTGGAGAGTTTTAATCATAAATGGGTGTTGAATTTTGTCAAAGGCTTTCTCTGCATCTATTGAGATAATCATATAGTTTTTATCTTCAATTTGTTAATGTGGTGTATTACATTGATTGATTTGTAGATACTAAAGAATCCTTGCATTCCTGGGATAAAGCCCACTTGGTCATGGTGTATGATTTTTTTAATATGTTGTTGGATTCTGTTTGCTAGAATTTTGTTAAGGATTTTTGCATCTATGTTCATCAGTGAAATTGGCCTGTAGTTTTCTTTTTTTTTGTGGCATCTTTGTCTGGTTTTGGAATTAGGGTGATGGTGGCCTCATAGAATGAGTTTGGAAGTTTACCTTCTTCTGCAATTTTCTGGAAGAGTTTGAGTAAGATAGGTGTTAGCTCTTCTCTAAATATTTGGTAGAATTCAGCTGTGAAGCCATCTGGTCCTGGGCTTTTGTTTGCTGGAAGATTTCTGATTACAGTTTCGATTTCCTTGCTTGTGATGGCTCTGTTAAGATCTTCTATTTCTTCCTGGTTCAGTTTTGGAAAGTTATACTTTTCTAAGAATTTGTCCATTTCTTCCAAGCTGTCCATTTTATTGGCATAGAACTGCTGGTAGTAGTCTCTTATGATCCTTTGCATTTCAGTGTTGTCTGTTGTGATCTCTCCATTTTCATTTCTAATTTTGTTATTTGGTTCTTCTCTCTTTGTTTCTTAATAAGTCTTGCTAATGGTTTGTCAATTTTGTTTATTTTTTCAAAAAAACAGCTTATAGCTTTGTTGATTTTTGCTATGGTCTCTTTAGTTTCTTTTGCATTTATTTCTGCCCTAATTTTTAAGATTTGTTTCCTTCTACTAACCCTGGGGTTCTGCATTTCTTCCTTCTCTAATTGCTTTAGGTGTAGAGTTAGGTTATTTATTTGACTTTTTTCTTATTTCTTGAGGTAAGCCTGTAATGCTATGAACCTTCCCCTTAGAACTGCTTTTACAGTGTCCCATAGGTCTCGCTGTTTGCAGATGACATGATCCTCTACATAGAAAACCCTAAAGACTCTACCAGAAAATTACTAGAGCTAATCAACGAATATGGTAAAGTTGCAGGATATAAAATTAACACACAGAAATCCCTTGCATTCTTATACACTAACAATGAGAAGACAGAAAGAGAAATTAAGGAAACAATATCATTCACCACTGAAACAAAAAGAATAAAATACTTAGGAGTATATCTACCTAAAGAAACAAAAGGCCTATACATTTAAAACTATAAAACACTGATGAAAGAAATCAAAGAGGACACAAACAGATGGAGAAACATACCGTGTTCATGGATTGGAAGAATCAATATTGTCAAAATGGCTATACTACCCAAAGTAATCTATAGATTCAATGCAATCCCTATCAAGCTACCAACGGTATTTTTCACAGGACTAGAACAAATAATTTCACAATTTGTATGGAAATACAATAAACCTCGAATAGCCAAAGTAATCTTGAGAAAGAAGAATGGAACTGGAGGAATCAACCTGCCTGACTTCAGACTCTACTACAAAGCCAAAGTCATCAAGACAGTATGGTACTGGCACAAAGAAAGAAATATAGATCAATGGAACAGAATAGAAAGCTCAGAGATAAATCCACGAACCTATGGACACCTTATCTTCGAGAAAGGAGGCAAGGATATACAATGAAAAAAAGACAACCTCTTTAACAAGTGGTGCTGGGAAAACTGGTCAACCACTTGTAAAAGAATGAAACTAGAACACTTTCTAACACCATACACAAAAATAAACTCAAAATGGATTAAAGATCTAAATGTAAGACCAGAAACTATAAAACTCCTAGAGAAGAACATAGGCAAAACACTCTCCGACATGAATCACAGCAGGATCCTCTATGACCCACCTCCCAGAATATTGGATATAAAAGCAAAACTAAACAAATGGGACCTAATGAAACTTAAAAGCTTTTGCACAACAAAGGAAACTATAAGCAAGGTGAAAAGACAGCCCTCAGAATGGGAGAAAATAATAGTAAATGAAGCAACAGACAAAGGATTAATCTCAAAAATATACAAGCAACTCCTGCAGCTCAATTCCAGAAAAATAAATGACCCAATCAAAAAATGGGCCAAAGAACTAAACAGACATTTCTCCAAAGAAGACATGCAGATGGCTAACAAACACATGAAAAGATGCTCAACATCACTCATTATCAGAGAAATGCAAATCAAAACCACAATGAGGTACCATTACATGCCAGTCAGGATGTCTGCTATTGAATAGTCTACAAGCAATAAATGCTGGAGAGGGTGTGGAGAAAAGGGAACCCTCTTACACTGTTGGTGGGAATGCAAACTAGTACAGCCACTATGGAGAACAGTGTGGAGATTTCTTAAAAAGCTGGAAATAGAACTGCCATATGACCCAGCAATCCCACTTCTGGGCATATACACTGAGGAAACCAGATCTGAAAGAGACACGTGCACCCCAATGTTCATTGCAGCACTGTTTATAATAGCCAGGACATGGAAGCAACCTAAATGCCCATCAGCAGATGAATGGATAAGGAAGCTGTGGTACATATACACCATGGAATATTACTCAGCCATTAAAAAGAATTCATTTGAATCAGTTCTAATGAGATGGATGAAACTGGAGCCCATTATACAGAGTGAAGTAAGCCAGAAAGATGAAGAACATTACAGCATACTAACACATATATATGGAATTTAGAAAGATGGTAATGATAACCCTATCTGCAAAACAGAAAAAGAGACACAGATGTACAGAACAGACTTTTGGACTCTGTGGGAGAAGGCGAGGGTGGGATGTTTCGAGAGAACAGCATGTATATTATCTATAGTGAAACAGATCACCAGCCCAGGTGGGATGCATGAGACAAGTGCTCGGGCCTGGTGCACTGGGAAGACCCAGAGGAATCGGGTGGAGAGGGAGGTAGGAGGGGGGATCGGGACGGGGAATGCATGTAACTCCATGGCTGATTCAAGTCAATGTATGACAAAACCCACTGCAATGTTGTGAAGTGATTAGCCTCCAACTAATAAAAATAAATGAAAGAAAAAAAAAAAAAAAAGAAAGAAAGAAATAGACTGTACTTTAACTTTAGTTCAGTTCAGTTTAGTCGCTTAGTCGTCTGTCTGACTCTTTGCAACCCCATGAACTGCAGCACGCCAGGCCCCCCTGTCCATTACCAACTCCTGGAGTTTACTCAAACTCATGCCCAGTGAGTCGGTGATGCCATCCAGCCATCTCATCCTCTGTCGTCCCCTTCTCCTCCTGCCCCCAATCTCTCCCAGCATCAGGGTCTTTTCCAATGAGTCAGCTCTTTGCATGAGGTGGCCAAAGTATTGGAGTTTCAGCCTCAGCATCAGTCCTTCCAATGAACACCCAGGACTGATCCCTTTTAGGATGGACTGTTTGGATCTCCTTGCAGTCCAAGGGACTCTCAACAGTCTTCTCCAACACCACAGTTCAAAAGCATCAATTTTTCGGTGCTCAGCTTTCTTCACAGTCCAAATCTCACATCCATACATGACCACTGGAAAAACCATAGCCTTGACCTGACGGACCTTTCTTGGCAAAGTAATGTCTCTGCTTTTTAATATGCTATCTAGGTTGGTCATAACTTTCCTTCCAAAGAGTAAGCGTCTTTTAATTTCATGGCTGCAGTCAGCATCTGCAGTGATTTTGGAGCCCCCCCCAAAAAATAAAGTCTGACACTGTTTCCACTGTCTCCCCATCTATTTGCCATGAGGTGATGGGACCAGATGCCATGATCGTAGTTTTCTGAATGTTAAGCTTTAAGGCAACTTTTTCACTCTCCTCTTTCACTTTCATCAAGAGGCCTTTTTAGGCCTTCTCTCCTGCCATAAGGGTGGTGTCATCTGCATATCTGAGGTTATTGATATTTCTCCCAGCAATCTTGATTCCAGCTTGTGCTTCTTCCAGCCCAGGGTTTCTCATGATGTACTCTGCATATAAGTTAAATAAGCAGGGTGACAGTATGCAGCCTTGACATACTCCTTTTCCTATTTGGAACCAGTGTGTTGTTCCATGTCCAGTTCTAACTGTTGCTTCCTGACCTGCATACAGGTTTCTCAAGAGGCAGGTAAGGTGGTCTGGTATGCCCATCTCTTTCAGAATTTTCCACAGTTTGTTGTGAGCCACACAGTCGAAGGCTTTGGTATAGTCAATAAAGCAGAAATAGATGTTTTTCTGGAACTCTCTTGCTTTTTCGATGATCCAGTGGATGTTGGCAATTTGATCTCTGGTTCCTCTGCCTTTTCTAAAACCAGCTTGAACATCTGGAAGTTCACGGTTCATGGATTGCTGAAGCCTGGCTTGGATAATTTTGAGCATTTCTTTACTAGTATGTGAGATGAGTGCAATTGTGCAGTAGTTTGAACATTCTTTGGCATTGCCTCTCATAGGGATTGGAATGAAAACTGACCTTTTCCAGTCCTGTGGCCACTGCTCAGTTTTCCAAATTTATTGGCATATTGAGTGCAGCACTTTCACAGCATCATCTTTCAGGATTTGAAATAGCTCAACTGGAATTCCATCACATCCACCAGCTTTGTTCGTAGTGATGCTTTCTAAGGCCCACTTGACTTCACATTCCAGGATGTCTGGCTCTAGGTGAGTGATCACACCATCATGATTATCTGGGTTGTGAAGATCTTTTTTTTGTACAGTTCTTCTGTGTATTCTTGCCACTTCTTCTTAATATCTCTGCTTCTGTTAGGTCCATACCATTTCTGTCCTTTATTGCACCCATCTTTGCCTGAAATGTTCCCTTGGTATCTCTAATTTTCTTGAAGAGATCTCTAGTCTTTCCCATTCTGTTGTTTTCTTCTATTTCTAGCATTGATTGCCGAAGAAGGCTTTCTTATCTCTCCTTGCTATTCTTTGGAACTCTGCATTCACATGGGAATATCTTTCCTTTTTTCCTTTGCTTTTTGCTTCTCTTCTTTTCACAGCTATTTAAAATGCCTCCTCAGACAACCATTTTGCCTTTTTGCATTTCTTTAACTTAAACTTATTTAACTTAACTTAAACTTAGTTATTTGAATCTAGCTGCATTGTTCAAGGCACCAAATCACATCAAATTATTCATGACAATGGAAATAAAATTGCTTGTTAACTTTAGGACCCATAGTGTGATTTGAGTAGTGTCCAATTCTATTTGTTCAACCTTCAGGGTCTTTCATGTCTTGCCTAAATTTCCTTGACTTCCATTCCCAGAGAGGTATCCAATGTTCCAGTCAAATGTAATGACTTTATAATACCTTCATATGATGGTGCTTTTAAGAATTCTGACTTGGCTTGTGTTGGTCCTCCCACTTGCATCATCCTTTTGTTTCCACAATTCCATATTCTACCACTTCTTTCATGTGCAACTTTTTTCTTTTTTTGCCTACTACTGTCATTTCATAATAAAATATATTCTTGTTACATCTTTTTATATTAACTGGATTTACTCCTTTTTCTTTTTCATTATAGCTTTGGTTTCCCTCCTGGCAGAGATATTAAACTTGTTTGCAGTTGCACATTTACTTACTGGTCTGCCCATCTACAAAGTCATCTTTTTGGGTGCAGGGACTGTCATAAGGAACTTTTCTTAAACACAACTAAATATGCTGCCTGGCATTTAGTAGATGCCCAATGAATAGTTCTTGAGTTTAGTTGAATAGCTCTGTGTTTCTAATATTGCCATGATGGATTAAGTTTGCTAAAGATATAATTCTTTGCTTATTAGTTCACACCTACTATATTCTAGTCTTTATATTAGTGAATTAAACAGTGAGTGAATGAATGAAAGAATGACTTCTTAGTCCTTTAATATAGTTTCTAGTGTGACTGTAAGAATGACTCTTAGATCCTTGCATGGGCTGCGCTTCTGAGTAATGACTTTGTCTATAGTAGTATGGGCACCATCAATAACCAAGTGAATGAATTAACCCTGTGTTGTTCAGTTAAGATATGGTAACTGAGACTATTCTTTTCTGTGCCTCAGTTGTCATGGTTGAAAAGGGGCCTGGGACAAAAGTTAATGTTTATCATTTTTTTCTGCGATCTGGACAGTGGGATGTAGAATACTTTGGCTTCCTTATCTAAGTTCCCAGCTATGTGACTCAACTAGCAGAGCTAATTAGAACAAAATGTTCCTTGAAACCTGGTGAAATAAAAGACTCCACTGAGTTTTTAAATGTCTTTCCAAATTTTGTTTGGCCTGTCTTGTTTTTGCCTTGGAGATAAAGGTAGGAGTACTTGGAAGATGCCTTGAAGTTGATTCAAGGTGCCAGAGCATGGCCTGGATGGTGGAGGTTTCAGCAGTGGATAGGATCAACTAAGTACCATCATTCTGAACTTGACTTCAACTTCTGAGCCTGAAATGAGATTCATACTAATAGTAGTAATTGTTAAGTGGCAATTGGTGATTGATATTCAATTCTTATGCTGGATAAGCTCACTGAAGAAATAGTCAAGATTCTCCAGAAAAACTATATATAATTATAGAAATTACAGGAATTGTTTCTTCCAATTATGGAGGCCAAGTAGTACCATGCTCTGTAAGCTAGAGAAAAAGAAAGTCAGTGATATAATTCAGTTTGAGTCTGAAAGCCTGAGACAAGGGAAACTGATGGTATATAACACTCAGTCCAAGGCTGAGGGTCTAAGAACCAGAGGGAAGCTGATTTAGTGCCAGTTCCTACATCCTCCTGATGTTGAAGGATGTAGGAGGATGAAGGAACTTTGTTTTCCCTTTGTCTTTTTGTTTTACTTGAGTTGTTAAGGGATTGGACGAGGCCCACTGATATTGCTGAGAGTGGACCTTCTTCACTTAGTCCATTGAATCAAATGTTAATCTCCTCCAGAAACCCCCTCACAGACCTACTTAGAAAAAATGTATTGCAAGCTCTCTAGGCATCCTTTAGCTTTTAGACTTATAAAATGAACAATTCCAAAATTAGAGAACCAATGTTGGCACAAATAATTTTATACCAATTGATACCATGAAAATAATTTTCCAGCTTATAGTAAGTGCTATAACTTCCCAAGGCTCACATATATATGTTCCTTATTCTGTGCTTTTCCTGTTCTTTACTTCCAAAAAGAGTTCATCAGAGCAGTGGTTAATAAAAATAGAGTCTCAAGAAACAAAATTATGTCATTTAAAAACTATATTTCATAAAGCATATTTTACTAGTTCCTAAACAGTTGCATCTTTCAGAGAAAGGACATGTATACCTAACTGTTTCCCCCCAAATGATGAATCCTTCCAGAAGACTATCACATCTTTTGTTTTACTTTCCTCAGGACTTAACTACTCATTCTACAACCTCACACCCTACAGTACCAATTTTGCTATTATAATTTTAATACATTTGTTTTATTTGACACAATGGATAACTGATGGCACCAAGAAAGAATATCCATTTTTGTTTACTCATTCGTTATTCATTCCATTCACAAATGTTTGTTAAATACCTAGTAAGGACCACAGAATGATTCTGTAAGGCATTGTCAAGTGCAATATAATCTGATATAGATAAGGGGTGAGTTCTAAATTATATTTAGGTTAACCTCACTCTTTAGTGTTTTCTGTTAAGAGACTTTCCAATGTATTTATGGCATATGTATGTATGTGTACACACACACACACACACACACACACACACACCCATGCTTAACTCTGAGTTCTAAGTTTTCTCTTTACAGATCTAGCTATTACTCTCTTCAACATGATATTCTCACAATCAACATGTATTCTTTCTGGCATTACTTTATTACTTTATTCCAGGGCCCACTTTTCAATTTTGCCATGGAGACAATAGGATCACAAGGAGTTATGACCATACTTTCATTAATCAGTCCCTCAATAAGTATTTAGTAAACATTTAATTCACCTAACTCCATACCATTGCTACAAAAACCAACCACAAGCTTCTTCACTTGGGCTACATGCCTCTCCTTTCTCTCCTGAAGTACATCCTTGACTCTTGGCCTGTGCAAAAATTAATTATCCTTGTCTTTGCTGGATTAACCTAAATTTGATTTGCCATAAGGTAACACTGGATTGGATTAAAGGAAATTTAAAGGCATAGGAGCTGCAATGATGCAAAGCTCCCTGGAAATGAAAGTGCTCAACCTCTTCAACTGAAGGCTGTCCCTTCAGTGACCACTGATTTTCCATGTCTACAGGTAAAAGTCCCCAAATCCAACATGCCCACCATGTATTGGACAGTTCTTTCTAAAACAGAAGTGCCTTGTCCTTGACCAACTAACAAGTGACAAAAATCTTATTCCATTTTGATAACATGCCAGAAAAACAGCTGAATAGTAATTTCCAGGTGCATTGAAAAATTTTTATTCATATTCTTTACTTATGCAATGACTAAGACCCCCAAAGGGGATGATTGTCACTGGGAACCATGTGTCACCTTTGTCCCAAGCTATCTCTGCTCAGAATGTGAGGTGGAACTTTGATTATATTGTGGGATCATCAGTATATGGGTTCTCAGTAAGGCTTTAAAACTTGACCCCCAATCTCTTTAGATATAAAGTCATATGGAGGTTGCCTAGAATGGCATCTAAATTCAAGTCCTACATTTATAAAGTTGGTGAATTGGGAAGAATTTTTTTTTCTTTAGGGCCCACCCACTTTGGGGGAGCGCTTATGCTGTCTACTGCCTTAGACTCTGCAGTAGCTGGAATGAACTCTTTGTAATTCTACAAGCTGGACATATTCTCTTAACTCTAGGCTTTTGCAACACAATGAACAGATTTCCTAAAAAGGCATTCTGGCTTCCCCACCGGATACTCCTTACTTGTTACTTCTGTTCCTCCTCGTGGTCCCCTACTGCCTAACCCCCTGAGCCTGGGTGAGGGGACCACCTCCGCGCTGCCATTGTGCCTTACATGTTGTCACTCCTACAGCAGCACCTTTTATATCATTGTGAAATGGAAATTGTGAACTTTTGTCTCCCCTGTCTCTTGATCTCAGGTATTTGATCTCCATCATATTTCTTTATTTCCCGGTATAGAATCCACCACATAAAAAACCTGGTGTAAGTTGAATAAATAAAGAACTGCCATTCAATTTACCATGCCTCCACTCTATTCCCTGCTCTTCAGGGTTCTCAAAATACAGGCCACAGTTTAGGAACTAGTGCAGATGGGACTCCCTGAGGCAGAAAGGACACGCTCTCCCATCTGAACCGGTTGTGCTGTTCTCTCCGAGGGGCGGAAACTCCATGTTCCCTGTGTTCTTAAACTTCCTCCAGGTTAATTGCCAGAACTTAACCCAATGCCTTTGGCTCACAGAGTGATTGTGGTGTTTAAAATAGTAAATAAATTACCAGAATCATGAAAATCCCTCATATCTCCACTGTAGTTTTTTTTTTAATCAGTTCAGGGTGTTCTGAAATAAAATCATACTTTTTCTATGAGAACCAATATCTCAGTGCATTTGATAACCACAGGCTGATAACATGATGGAATCTGAACACTGGCTATTGAGCCATGAAACAGAAGCTCAGTAATCAGTCTTCATCTTTTCTTTCCTTCTAAAGGCGGAAGGAAGAGCACAGCTGTGTTTTTCTGAGGAAAGTGAGGTAACTCTCAGTCACCTTTCGGTTCCTCTCACCAACATGGAAATGAGAAGTCAGAGCTGAGCCAGTCCTGAAGCCCATAGGTCTCACCAAAGAAATGTGCTCCATGTGGCATGTCTGGATGGTCTGGAAATGGGATGAGAAGGCAGGCAAAAGGGTTGTGTCCTCATCAATCTCCCCAGTATAGGAACCAGCAAACGGAATATGAAATAACACAATAATGTTGACATGGAATAGAGCTGTCTATAGATCAGGAAGGGATCAAGAGAGAGTCAAAGGACAATGAAGCTGAGTAAAAGGAATATGTACCTACTTTACAAGTTCAAGTATAACTTGTCATCTGTTGTCAAAGTTTATATACACCCCAAGAAAAGGCTTCAGGCAAAAGGCCTCTCACAAACTTGAAAGCTAATCAATAATTATTGACTGAATGAAGGAATAAGAGATCTATTTCAAGTACTTTTCCACAATTTTTTGGAAGCTAGGTTCACAACTCTCCTTGCATGTGGTATTTTATACACCAAATTAGCAGCTCGACCACTCCTAGAATTCTCTCTATACTTTCTCCACTTAGTCTATAGCTTGCCTCACTGATGCTGTCTTCTCACCTGTCAATCTGGTCTCAAATTGCACACAGAGTATTTCTTAAGGAAACACTTCACTGATGAAGTAGGGATTAGGGACAGGAAATTGTGGAAAATACAAAGAAAAATAGAGGAGACCAGAACACAGGAAAGAGCTTAAGGAAGCTCAAGAGAGCTGGTAAGAGTGTCAAGTGGACTACTGCAGCCTTCTCAGTATCAGATAAAATTCTGCAACGTATGTGTACTTTGAAGATAACAAGAAGGTTAGAGCATTTAAGTAATCTCTCTGCAGCGTGGGGAGGTCCCTCTCTGTCAGGCAGAGTTTCATCCCCAGGTTGGCGCAGTGAGATTCTGCAGCAGGGCCCGGAGCCTCCCTCTGGGGGAGAAACAGGACCACAGGTTCCAGTCCAGGGACATTCACAACTGGCAGGGTACCTGCGTCTGTTCATTCTCCCAAGCTGTCACACACTGTGAACACTAGTGACGTCCTTATTTCTGCCAACTTGCATGCCAAGTAACACATTCATTTTTGTTAGTTCAGAAAAGAATACTTCCTGTGCTAAATCATCAACTCTTAAAGTCATGTTTTCAGACTAGGGCAAGTCATGTGTTCATGAACAACTCCATGGGTTTAAATTAGAGATAGCTTGAAAACATACACAGCACACTGTTTATTCTGAAATCAAATTAGAATAATGAATAATATAACAATAATATAATAATTTTTCTTCCTGATTTCCAAGAAGATAAAGCCCTGGATGCTGCAAGTATAGCAAACAAAACTGGTTTTTGTCCAAACCAAGAGAATCAATACAATCCTCATTCCAAGCTGCCTTTCCTATATGACCTACCTTAATATTAATGTAATAACTCCCCTTATATTAAGGTTATAATTTATTATATGGTTATTATATTATTAATATATTGCTAATTATTAATATAATATACATACATTAGTTGAACACTAATGTATGACAGGCTTTGTATACCATCATTGTTTGTTAAAAACTTGTATAATAAAACAGCGACCAATGGATTGTGATACTAAAGAAATATTTCTTGAATAAATGATTTTATTTCTCAAAAGGGAAATTACTTTTTGTTGTATATGTTTTTCTACTATTATAAAATAATTTTATATAGTCATTTAAAGAATCCACAAAGTTCAGAAACACAAAATAATCTCTGCTGCTGCTGCTGCTAAGTCACGTCAGTTGTGTCCAACTCTGTGCGACCCCATAGACCGCAGCCCACCAGGCTCCCCCGTCTCTGGGATTCTCTAGGCAAGAATACTGGAGTGGGTTGCCATTTCCTTCTCCAATGCATGAAAGTGAAAAGTGAAAGTGAAGTTGCTCAGTCATGTCCGACTCTTAGAGACCCCATGGACTCTAGCCTACCAGGCTCCTCCATCCATGGGATTCTCCAGGCAAGAGTACTGAAGTGGGAAAATAATCTCTAGTGCCATCAATTAGTGAAAAGTAAGATTAATTTTGGAGTATACAATATATGCTTCCAGCCTTTTCTATACTGATTACTGATTTATAAATTTTTCATAAGTAATTTTATACCTACCATAAATTAAATTATTCTTAACCAAAATTCCAAATTTATTATGATAAATATCTTTAGCTCATCTGGAAAGGGATTTGGAGTATAATGCAAATTCAATTGTTTCATATTTTTGGTGCATTAAAATTTTTATCAATAGATAAAGTCCTCGTCATGACAATTTAGAAAAGAAAGAAGACTATCTCATTTTAGGGTAAAAAGAATTAAGTACATGCATATAGGTAGACTGAAAGTGACTAGTAAGTAGGATGAAATGTTACACTTTTATATAGCCAAACAGGTAAGATTCTTTTGCACTGTTTTAGCTAGCATGTGACACGTTTCCCTGGGTCAACAGTATCCTGTTTTCCAGTGAGTATGGGGCAGCACCATTTGCTATGACATGCAGAACTTCCTATGCCTTCCTTTACAGAGTTCACTCTAATCTCACTGGACAATTGAGGTAGCTACCAGTTAATTTCTCTCATCTGAAAAAATAATATAAAACTTTTCTTATCTCCCTACGTAGAAATAGCTTTAGCCAAGACTGAACTTAGGTTAAACTCCCAAAGTGTTAGGGAGCCTGAAGCTTTAGCTTTCTGGGTGGTCATTTTTCAATATGGGTGAAGCCTAGATACTTGGAGACTTCTCTGAGTGTTAAAGCTGCCAGTAATTTTAATTTGACCCTAGACTTTTATTGACATTTAGATGTTTAGAGAAAAGAAACTATCTATTAGTTTCTGAAGAAAAGAGAACCTCTGAAAAGGGGATAGGGAAATGAACTTTTTCCAGTTTATAAGCACACTCTCATTACATATAATTCACAGGAAGACTAAACTGTTTCTGGAATTACTTCTTGCTGCCTGATATAAGCAACAGATTTCATTGGTCTGGAGAAGCAACAGGTGATTTCTCAGCATTAATCCTATTTCAGATCAGCCCTGTCCTACTTTCACATTCACTTTCACTTATGTTAATAGGAAATGAAAGTTGCAGGAATACTTCTCAACCCTGGGTCATGTTTGCTGACATATCATTGTCAAGTCACATGGCAAAACATAAACTTAATGTGGAGGGGACTACACAGGGCATAAGTACTAGATGTCTTCTGGTGCCACCAACATCACTACCAAACCTACTTGAGTGGTTGTACTAAATTTACTCAGGAACTATGTCTAAGAATTCTAGTAGCTCCATGTCTTAGTCTACATTGCCATTTATCAGTATTGTTAATTTAGGCCACTGTAATAGGTGTGTGCTACAATAGCCTAGTGACGTTAACTTGATTTATCTTATGATTTATGCTGTTAGATCTTTTTCAAATGTTATGATCATTTGGATACCTTCTTTTGGAACAGCTGAATTATCATTTTCAATTTTCTATTGAGTACCTATCTTTCTAGAAGTTATTTATATGTTTGTATATGGTCATTTATTATTTATATATGTCTTCCCATATGCAGTTTACCTTTTTCTATTATTAAAGCATCTGTTATTAACAATATATCTTAATTTTCATATAGTCAAATTTGTTAATCTTTACAACTGCTTCACACATTTTATGCCCTAAAACTACCTTTCCTATCCTCAAATTTTCTGTCACCAGATGGTCAACACCGAAATCAGATCGATTATATTCTTTGCAGCCAAAGATGGAGAAGTTCTATACAATCAGCAAAAACAAGACCGGGAGCTGACTGTGGCTCAGATCATGAACTCTTTATTGCCAAATTCAGACTTAAACTGAAGAAAGTAGGGAAAACCACTAGAGCATTCAAGTATGAACTAAATCAAATCCCTTATGATTATACAGTGGAAGTGAGAAATAGATTTAAGGGACTAGATCTGATAGACAGAGTGCCTGATGAACTATGCATGGAGGTTCATGACATTGTACAGGAGACAGGGATCAAAACATCCCCATGGAAAAGAAATGCAAAAAAGCAAAATGGCTGTTTCAGGAGGCCTTATAAATAGCTGTGAAAAGAAGAGAAGCAAAAAGCAAAGGAAAAAAGGAAAGATATTCCCATTTGAATGTAGAGTTCCAAAGAATAACAGGGAGAGATAAGAAAGCCTTCCTCAGTGATCAATGCAAAGAAATAGAGGAAAACAACAGAATGGGAAAGACTAGAGATCTCTTCAAGAAAATTAGAGATACCAAGGGAACATTTCAGGCAAAGATGGGTGCAATAAAGGACAGAAATGGTATGGACCTAACAGAAGCAGAGATATTAAGAAGAGGTGGCAAGAATACACAGAAGAACTGTACAAGAAAGATCTTCATGACCCAGATAATCATGATGGTGTGATCACTCACCTAGAGCCAGACATCCTGGAATGTGAAGCCAAGTGGGCCTTAGAAAGCATCATTATGAACAAAGCTGGTGGATGTGATGGAATTCCAGTTGAGCTATTTCAAATCCTGAAAGATGATGCTGTGAAAGTGCTGCACTCAATATGCCAGCAAATTTGGAAAACTGAGCAGTGGCCACAGGATTGGAAAACATCAGTTTTCATTCCAGTCCCTAAGAAAGGTAATGCCAAAGATTGCTCAAACTACCGCACAATTGCACTCATCTCACATGCTAGTAAAGTAATGCTCAAAATTCTGCAAGCCAGGCTTCAGCAATCCATGAACCGTGAACTTCCAGGTGTTCAAGCTGGTTTTAGAAAAGGCAGAGGAACCAGAGATCAAATTGCCAAAATCTGCTGGATCATCGAAAAAGCAAGAGAGTTCCAGAAAAACATCTATTTCTGCTTTATTGACTATTCCAAAGCCTTTGTGTGGATCACAACAAAACTGTGGAAAATTCTGAAAGAGATGGGCATACCAGACCACCTGATCTGCCTCTTGAGAAACCTGTATGCAGGTCAGGAAGCAACAGTTAGAACTGGACATGGAACAACAGACTGGTTCCAAATAGGAAAAGGAGTATGTCAAGGCTGCATATTATCACCCTGCTTATTTAACTTTTATGCAGAGTACATCGTGAGAAATGCTGAGTTGGAAGAAGCACAAGCTGAAATCAAGATAGCCGGGAGAAATATCAATAACCTCAGATATGCAGATGACACCACCTTTATGGCAGAAAGTGAAGAGGAACTAAAAAGCCTCTTGATGAAAGTGAAAGAGGAGAGTGAAAAAGTTGACTTAAAGCTCAACATTCAGAAAACTAAGATCATGACATCTGGTCCCATCAGTTCATGGGAAATAGATGGGGAAACAGTGTCAGACTTTATTTTTGGGGGCTCCAAAATCACTGCAGATGGTGATTGTAGCCATGAAATTAACGGACGCTTACTGCTTGGAAGGAAAGTTATGACCAACCTAGATAGAATATTAAAAAGCAGAGATATTACTTTGCTAACAAAAGTCCATCTAGTGAAGGCTATGGTTTTTCCAATAGTCATGTATGGATGTGACATTTGGACTGTGAAGAAAGCTGAGTGCTGAAAAATTGATGCTTTTGAACTGTGGTGCTGGAGAAGACTCTTGAGAGTCCCTTGGACTGCAAGCAAATCCAACCAGTCCATCCTAAAGGAGGCCAGTCCTGGGTATTAATTGGAAGGACTGATGCTGAAGCTGAAACTCAAATACTTTGGCCACCTCATGCGAAGAGTTGACTCACTGGAAAAGACCCTGATGCTGGGAGGGATTGGGGGCAGGAGGTGAAGGGGATGAAAGAGGATGAGATGGCTGGATGGCATCACTGACTCGATGGACATGAATTTGTGTGAACTCCAGGAGTTGGTGATGGACAGGGAGGCCTGGCGTGCTGTGATTCATGGGGTCACAAAGAGTCAGACACAACTGACAGACTGAACTGAACTGAACTGAACTGATCCTCAAATACTTGAAATTATTCTTCCATATTACTTTCTAGAGGCTATTTTTTTCTCTTTTAAATTGAATTCTATAATCTTTCTGGAATAACTTTTTGTGTATGGTATGACATGGAAGTCATTTTCTCATTTTTCTTTGTGGATATTCATTGGCCTAGGACCATTCATTTAAAAATCATAATTTCTGCCAGTTTTAAATGATTACCGGCAGTCCTCAAGCTGTCAGTTGAGGCATAAGCCTGAGATAATATTTTAAATGAGCATCCACCATAGCATTAGCATTACAATATGTTCTGTCCACACTTGCTCTTTTTTATTCCCGCTGATTCTAATCTTTGCCATTTAGTAGTTTATTATTTAACTCTCTCTTCAACTAAATAGGAGGTAATTTTTCAGGTGAAGATTAGTTTTATTCATATTTATGTTATATTACTATTTGTTTGTATAAATTGCTAGATGGAAATTTGGAGACATAGAACGGGATGAAGAGCAAAAAAAGGAATTCCATTGAGTTCTATTAAGTTCTATTGAATATCCATAGAACACTGTAGCCAACATACAAAGGGTATATTTTAAGTACACAAGAATATTTAGGCTGACTTATTTCTTACCTTCTGACTCTTTTTCCTCATTAACTATGGGGATAATAAGTATCCCATATCTGAAGTATTGTTATGAGCCTTAAACTATACATTGATAGAAAGAGCATTGGCTTCAAAGTCAGACAGATCTAGATGGCTTCAAATTTAGGTCCACATTCACGTTTACTAGTCTTGGACTTCTGACATTCACAGTCTCTGAGAGCCTCAGGTTTTATCATCTGTAAAATGGGGATAAATCTAGTACTTTGCTTTTATTTCTGCATTTACTGTTTCTAATACTAATACCAAATGCATGGAACAAAGGTTGGTGTATTGCCGGGGTCCAGCCTCAGCAGGATCCAGGGGTACCCTCAGGATGAACGGTGTCGGCGAGAGAGAGAGAGAGAGACGAGAGAGCGAGAGAGAGAGAGAGAGAGAGAGAGAGAGAGAGAGAGAGGGACCAGACTGGGCTCTGCAGCAGGGTCTGGCCTTGCTTTATTTTTCACTGTAGCCTTTATACCCTAAGTTAGTACATTTTTTAAGGGGAGGTGAAAGATAAGCATACAGATTTAGTTTAACATTACGTCAGTTTGCCCTTTACGAGACCAGGATGTTTTTTGCATATTTTTTTGTTTATGAGAGTCTTTTTCCATAGTAGATTTCAGTACATTATCTTCTGGCCTTGGGGCCCATTGGCATTTTATGACCTGCTAACTGCTACTGCTAAGTCACTTCAGTGGTGTCCGACTGTGTGACCCCATCCCTGGGATTCTCCAGGCAAAAACACTGGAGTGGGTTGCCATTTCCTTCTCCAATGCATAAAAGTGAAACGTGAAAGTGAAGTCGCTCAGCCATGTCCACTCTTCCCGACCCCATGGACTGCAGCCTACCAGGCTCCTTTGTCCACGGGATTTTCCAGGCATGAGTACTGGAGTGGGGTGCCATTGCCTTTTCCATTTTATGACCTAGGCGAATACAAAGCTGTTTTCCGTAGGCTATTTTTTATTGTTCTATTTTTCCTTAAGCTTAGCAGAAAACAGAAAAGTTGCAGTCTCATGTTACAGCAGGTTGCAACATAGTAGAAAATACAATCCTGTTAACACAAAGGTCAGTCTTTTTGCAGAAGTTCTCAGCTAAATTTATCTAAAAAGTTTACCACACAAAGACTCTGGCTCGGTGAGGCAGCCTCTGCTTAGCACTCTTGGTTAAAATTAACAATTATCTTATTGTTTCCACACTAAGGCTAAACTCTTATTTTTCTAAATCTTTCATTATATTAACAATAGTTTCCACTGCACAACCTCAGCACATTAAGAGCAAAAACACAGCAAGCAAACGTTGATCCAATAACTATGTTTAGAATAATATTTTTTTGTGTTCTCTAATAGGGCTTCCTCACCCCCCGAAGGGCTCTGTGCCTATTAGGCCTTTTGTGTGATCAGGTTCTTTATGCCGTTCATGATTAAAGTGTTGTGAGCAGTCATGTGCATTAGTACGCATTTGCCAAGCAGGCTAGAATGCCAGTAAAGGGGTCTAGATTGAAACACTCCTTCCATCCTGGATAATCTTATAGGATACCACCGTCCAGGGGACATATTGATTAAAGCTCTAAGTTGATTCTGTTTGGAAAGAGATCGGGGAAGGCCTTCTACCCATGTCACAGAAATTAGGAAGTAGTCTAATATAGCAAGCATCAGAAAGACAGATATCATCTTTAAGGTGAGCGCCAGGGCAGCTTTTTGAAATCCCTGAAGTCCTGATCTGCCTTGCTTGTCAGGTCTTCTCCTCATGACCTTGTCTTGGGTGGGATCTCGTGTGCTTCCTCCTGGCAGTGTATAGTATGGATTTGATTACATTTAGGTGTCAGTGTTTTTCAATCATTGGTTGTTATATCAAAAGTGTTTGTGCATCATCTGTGTGCTGAGAACTTTGCTAGGTACTTCCAAAGACAGAGAAGAGAAATTTCTCTTCCCAGGTGCCACAATCAGATTAATAAGTGGGACCTTGGTAGCATGAAAAGGGTAATGAAACCACTCAAAGAATTTAACTCAAACTCAGAAAATGGGTAGAACATTGAGAGAAGATTATAGGAATCAACACAGAGCAGTATACAGAATCATCAGTTACCTGAAGGAGAAAAAGGATTACGTGAGAAGTAAGTTATAGAACCCTTCCTCCCTCCCTCCCTTCCTCCCTCTGCTCTTTTCTATTCCTGGCAAAACCCTAACAAGGGAACAAGAGATTTCTCAAACTTACTTGGCCATGAAATATTTTTATCAAGGAGCATTCCAGAGGCTCACTGTTCAGTAGAATGACCTTTGGGGAATCCTGGCTTAGACCTCCTGATGTAGAGCACAGAGGCCTTTAAACAGCTGGAAGGCCATGAAAAGAATAAGTCAAAGTCCCAAGGAAGTCCTCAATCAAAAGAGCCCGAGGGAAAGAAAGTGAAAGTGAAAGTCACTCAGTTGTGTCTGACTCTTCATGACCCCATGGACTATACAGTCCATGGAATTCTACAGGCCAGAATACTGGAGTGGGTAACTTTTTCCTTCTCCAGGGGATCTTCCCAACCCTGGGATCGAACCCAGGTCTCCTGCATTGAGGGCAGATTCTTTACCAGCTGAGCCACAAGGGAAGCCCCAAAGGGCCCAAGGACTGCTGCAAACTCAAGCTGCCTAAATATTATATGTAATAGGTAATAATATGTAAAGAGTTTGGCCTAGGAAGAAATTGATAAATAAGAAATATTATTATTATTGTTCACTTGACAACAACAGAGGTATTAAGTGAGTTGGTTGATAGCATGGGTTCTGGAGAAAGACTTTTGGGGTTCAATCATACTTACTACCTTGTGATTTTAACACATTATAAATCTCTCTAATATTGTGGTAAAAGTAAATAATATTGTGGTAAAAATGTTGTGGTATAAGACTAAGAGGGGATAATATATGTAAAGAAGTTGTCACTAGGTATGAATCAAGTGTGCAAAAAATGGAATCTAACCTCATTTTTTATTACTTATTAAGCACTAAGTGCCAATACTAGGGTTAGGTATGGAGAATTAAAAATGTATGACATAGTCGTTCCTCCAGAGAACTTACAGTCCTCACTCACTAAACACGAGTAACCAGCTACAGTGTGACTGAAATCTAATTGGACCTAGAAAATTGTTATATTAGGTTTTCTCATCCTAATACTTTTCAAACTGTCTCCAAACAAGAAATAAACAGCATTATTTTAATTGACCCAATGGATCTTTCTCTCATTTTTCTTTTCAGCAGTCTCTAAGAAGTTTTCTAATTATAAAATGTGAAGATTCCAGTTGAGAAATCATGTCACACTCTCTCACTAGCACAGTTCTTGCAGTCCCTTTGTAGCCTTAGATTCTACTTTCAGTTTCAGGGCTGTCTATTTCTTTGCAGACTTTGCCCGACAGTTTTGCTTTCTTATCATTGCGTGTCTGAGGAAAATCTGGGAAGTGCCAGGAGATTGGAGGGATAAAAATAAAGCCCAAATTGCCAGTGAGAGAGAAAAGTGAAACCAGCACAGCTAAACTCAGAAGAAAAACAAAGAGGACAAGCTCTTCTAACCTTCCAGCTGAGGCAGCTTTCTGCTCACCTCTACAGAATCTCTCCACCGGGTAAGACTGAGGCTGGGTGGGAAGAGATTTACAGGAGGCAGCTACTTTCTCTAAAGAAATCATACCAAGACAGGCTGCGCAGAGCCTGATCTGTCATGAGTTCAGACGGAAGTCTGATGTTGGGCAGCAGGGGGTCCTCTAAGTGCCCATTGCTGAGCTCTGTGGTGAATTAGGTTCCAGCAGAGGCAGAGTCTAAACTGAGAGCCGGGGATGCTTCAAGATTCTTTCTTGATACTTTATTAAAGTGTCTTTCTCTTTGATAAAACCCACTAACTAAAGCTCAGAGTTCACTTCTGTCTTTATTGGAAACTTTCCACATGCTAGAACTTGGGGTCTACAAAAAAAGGCTACAGGTTATTGTAATTTGGGAGCTTACAAAATCTTTGTGCAGCCACTTTTTCTGGTCAGTAACTGATTGATTCTCATTTTATAAAAGTGCTATGTCTCATGTTAAAAACCAGACAATCTTCTTGCCAGCAGTCCTGGTGGGCCACTGTTGTAAGAGGAAATGAGTACAGTACTATCACAGAAAAAAAAAAAAAAAAAAGCTTTTTTTTTTAGCCATCCCTAGAGAATTGGGAATCCAGATAGGTGGCAAGACTGGCATCATATAAGATTCCAGTTTTCAGCCAGAAGTCAGAGGTAATCAACTATAATAGAAGCAATCATGCTTTCTTATAGGATAAAAATAAAAACCAGCATCCCTTAGTCTGTCTTTGTTGGTATCTCAAAAAGTTAATAAAATTTTATCATGATCACTTTCAGTTACAGGGATTGAGACATTGAAGTTAACAAGGTAAGTAGGGCATTACTAAAAGAAAACTTCAACTTCTCTCAATGCTATAAAATTATCAAAGCATCAAGTCCTGGTTAAAGAGGTCAAAATCGTGCAAATAAATACTTTATATAGAACAGAGTTCAGAGAGGAAACATGATCATTTATAAGATCATGTTTCATAAGAGTAGCTTCATTACCTGAGGTAATTAAAAGCAATATGCCAGTTGATATATGCAGAGATAATAAAGAATCAATCTTCAAACACAAGGAGGTCAAAATCTGGTAACATAATTGAGTGAAATATAGAGTGTTAACAAAAATTTCAGAAACGATGACCTGATTAGAATGAAGAGGTGTTTTATTGAAGGTTTATTAGGACTGCAGCCTGGGAGACGAGTTCAAGAAACACTTAAAAACTTGTGTTCCTCTTGACTACAAAACAGAAAAAGTTTCTAAAGGTCAAAACTAAGATCAGTTATTTACAATTCTGCGTTAAGGATTATAATTAAGGCAAAAAGTAAGGACCTGAATTGGTTGCAGAATTGATTTTAAATTGCTTTAAATTCCTGAAATGGTTTTAAAGTTCCACAGGGTGGGGGGAGGAGGGAACCCTGAACCATAAAGTTGCAGGTAGCAGATGTTGTCCCAAATACAGTTGATGGTGTGCTTAGGTGTGATACAGGTCAGAGCAAATTCAAGCTTTCCATGGCGCTAGGATGTGTCTTAGACTAAATTCTTAATGGCACTCAGCTCTAGTTTTGTATGTCTGAACTATGATCACTCCATAATTGTATTGTAATTTGTATTGTAATTACAAATTGAATTGTAATTTCAATTTGTCATAAAGAGTGAGATTCAGATTAGAGGGATCAGTCTTGGGTGAAAACACATGACTTCAGATGCAGATCAACAGTTAAGAACCAGTGAGTCTCTAAACAGGGTGGGCTTTGGCAGCTCAGGAGTGCCTCTCCCTGAGAGGAGGAAGCCACTGGGGACCCTGAGTCTCAGTCTGATCCAGAGCTTGCCCAGGAACAGACTTGGGAGAAAACAGGTCCAAGACTGGGTTAAGATGGCATGTGTTTCACATTATATAAATGTTTGACATAGTATTCCCCAGATGCAGGCTGCCTTTTATATATACCTGAGGTGAGACAGCTCAGGGTGTCCTGTCCAAAGATCAAAATTTGAAGGTGAAAAGCTTTGAAAGGAAATTTTGTAATGAAGTCAGAAGATGTGAGACACAAGGAAAAAAATCTCCATGTTATGGAAATGTGATACAAGCTGAGCCAGTGGAAATGCAGTCTGGTATACTCTTCTTCTGGAAAAGAATTTGGCAATAAGCAACAAAAAAGTATATACTCTTACCTTTTGACAGAGCAACCTCATTCCCAGAAATCTGTTCTGAAGAAACAGCTGCAACAATATGAAAGCAGGGTTATTCATTGCAGCACTATAATTGAAAAACACTAAAAGCATTCTAAGTGCCCACACATAGGAGTGGTTAAGTAAACTATGGTATATACATTTAATGGAGTAGGCTTCTCTAGTGGCTCAGAAGGTAAAGCATCTGCCTGCAATGCGGGAGACCTGGGTTCAATTCCTGGGTCAGGAAGATCCCCTGGAGAAGGAAATGGCAACCCACTCCAGTACCCTTGCCTGGAAAATGCCATGGACGGAGAAGCTAGTAGGCTACAGTCCATGGGGTCGCAAAGAGTCGGACACGACTGAGAGACTTCACTTTCTTTCACCTTCACCTTTTTGGAAAGCTTTGACTCTGAGAACTACATAATATTTCACATACTCAAAAAATAGTCATATACTACAATTAACCAAGATGTGAAATAAGTGAAAATGTTAGTCACTCAGTCATGTGCGACTATTTGCAACCTTATGAACTGTAGCTTGCCAGACTCCTCTGTCCATGGAATACTCCAAACAAGAATAGTGGAGTGGGTAACCATTTCTTTCTCTGGGCGATCTTCTCAACCCAGGGACTGAACCCAGGTCTCTCCCGCGGCAGGCGAATTCTGAGCTACCCCAGAAGCCCAACCAAGATGTGGGGGAGTCCTAAATGAAGCCCAAATAGGAACAAATGAAACTGACTGTGTTACAAATGAATAAACTACCAGCTCAAGAGGAAGAGGAAGGAAAGAACTAATCTAAGAACTTCAGAATACAGTACTTTAGCTATATATATTAGGTTAGAGACAAAAATAACTATCTTAATAATGCACTTTAATTAGTAAATCTATTTATCACCAAGATATAGATTAGCAATTTTGAAATGCTTTTATATGTATACTAGGACTGAGCACATAAGCAAATTTATGATAATAATAGTTGTGGCTTACACAGTCAGAGTATGGAGTTGAAAGGTAAAGACTGAGTAATTCCTATTGTGTTAACTGCAATAAGAAACATGAGCAGTATATAACACAGGGAGTCCAGCCTGGCACACAGTGAGCACCTAGAGGGGTGGGATGGTGGGGTGAGAGAGAGGCTCAAGAGGGAGGGGAGATATATATATATATATACTTATATATATGAATATATATATATAATATATATATATATATATACTTATGAATGATTCATGCTGTTATATGGCAGAAAACAACACAACATTGTAAAGCAATTATCCTCCAAATAAAAACATCAGCAGGAAATTAAGGTTGTATACAGAAATAAATAAATATAGATGTATCTACATGTGCTAGTATTCATATATGCATTTCTTTATTTGGTCCACTGAGGGGACCTAGAAGTAAGGTACACACCTAATGTTATATCCTGGCACCAAAGTTCTGTTATCCAAAGAAAAGAATCAGGTTCCTGGAAGAAATGGCCAAATCTAGAGCTGATTCAGGCAAAGAACAAGATGGACCAGGAATACCTTGTGGTGCTACAAAGTAAAAAAGTGTTTAGAATATGACGTAAGTGTAGCCAAACCACCCAGGAGCCAGGCTGAAGAAGCTCTCAAAGAACAAATCTGAGGCAAATTAAGCAATAATAAATAACAATTTGTTTGTTGTTGTTCAGTCACTAAGTTGTGTCTGACTTTTTGTGATCCCGTGGACTATAGCCCACCAGGTTCCTCTGTCCATGGGATTATCCAGGCAAGAATACTGGAGTAGGTTACCATTTCCTTCTCCCAGATCTTCCCAACCCAGGATTCGAACCTGCCTTTCCTGCTTGGCAGGCGGATTCTTTACCACTGAGAGACAAGGGAATGATAGTAAAGTACTAAACCCCACAGAATAAAATAAATAAATATCTATGAGTCTACTCTGATACAAATAAATAATTAAATGAGAGGAAAAAAATAGAGGACTTCTCTTGTTTGAAGTAGAACCTCAGCTAATGTTGAAGGAATGAAGTACAAAAGACCTACAGTCAAGCACCACAGTAATAACTGTTGCAAACAAGAATCATCATTAGTGGATGTTAAAGTCAGCACTGAAAAAACAATATGAAACTTTGAGGAGAATATATCTGCAGTCTCAAAAATATCTGCCCCAGTGTTAACTTTTGTACTTACAAGGAAGTAATTGTGACTTTACAGTGGAGAAATCTGGCAGACAACACCTAAAGTAAGTGAGCAAAGTTAACATCACAGCACCAGAGTATGTTCTATAGACATCACACAACCTTTGATACGATACACTGAGACTGGCAGAACATCACAACCACAGCATACTTGCCAAAAAAAGAAAAAATATAAACTCAATCTAATTATGAGGAACCATAAGAAAAACCCAAACAGAGAGATATTTTGCAAAATGACAGGCCAATACTCTTCTAAAATGACAATGTCATGAAAGACAAAATAAAGATGAAGAATGGCCAATGATGAGAGAAGACTAAAGGTAATGCGTGAATGGACAAAGGATCCTGAATTGCATCCTGGGTCAGAAAAGGACACTAGGAACAAAGGGAAAGCTAGGAGAAAAACAACTGAGACAAAAGGAAAACTGATGACGTGGGGGAAATTGTGTAGCTTAGTTAACAGTGTTGTTTTAATATGAAAGTCCTATTTCAATTATTGTCTATGGTTACATAAGATATTAATAATAGGGTAGCTGGGGAAATGGCATATGGAAGTTTTCTGTATCCAATGTATGATTTTGTGTAAGGGTAAGCTCCTTCAAAATAAAGTTATTTTTAAAGAGAACCAGTGGGCTAGTCTATGGGACAAGCTTAAAGAGGCCATGGGGCTTTTTAAAACACACAAGGAACAAAGTTTTGGTCCTAACTGTAAAGTTCTCACTCAGCTCACTGACTAAATGCTGGTTTCCATGCCATCTCTTCCCTTGAAGATCAGGAGACACCCTGGACATGGCCTCAGAGATCCACATGCCAGCCCCAGAGTGCCTCATTGAGAATGTCAATGGGCGACTGGTGGTTAATCCAGTAACTGCGAAGATCCTGTCTGCCATCAGGGAGCCTGTTGTGGTGGTGGCTATCGTGGGCCTCTACCGCACGGGCAAGTCCTACCTGATGAACAAGCTGGCTGGGAAGAACAAGGGTGAGTGACACGGGCAGAGCCCAGCCAAGTCCCTTCTGTCCATCCACACCCCCAGCACGCAGCACAGCGATGTGAGGAGAGGAAGGGAGAGACCTGGGAGGAGTGGGTTTCTAACATTCATCCTGTGCTGGAGGACAAGAGTCGACTCTTTCTTCCCACTTTGCCTTAGCTTCCTCTTTAATGTATAAACTTGCCTTTTTGAAAGGAGTACAGTAGTTATAGATGAAATTAGCATAGTTAATAATAAGAAATTTACTAAAATGTATGTGGATTAACATCAAGCTTATAATGATCTCTAAGGTAATACAAATATTTCAGTTTCTACTGAATGTTCTAAATTCTTTTTCTCATAATTAAGATCAATATTGATTATGCTTTCATTTATTTTTTTAAACCTTGATTTTATTAACTAAACTCTCAATTTCCAGATCTAATCCATCTGCTATTAAAAATCCACCCTCTCTTTTCCCCACACCCTCTTGCAGGCTTCTCTCTGGGCTCCACGGTGCAGTCACATACAAAGGGCATCTGGATGTGGTGTATGCCTCATCCCGAGAAGCCAGACCATGCTCTGGTTCTGCTTGATACTGAGGGCCTGGGGGATGTGGAGAAGGTAAAGAAACAAATCTTCTAATCCTGTTTATGTCAAATCAGTAGCCCTTCTTGCACTGTCACTTCCCACCCTTTGAATTGTGCTTCAAATATATACTATTAATATATTATATTTTTATCTTATTTTATTAACTTGTTTGTGCTCAAGATTTGACCTCAAATACAATTTGAAGCAATCCAAAGTGAGCTTTATGTGAGAGCACTAAGCACTAAGTATGAGAATAATGGGCTAATTTAAGAATTGTTGCATATCTTGGCCACACATATAAGCATTGAGAGTGGTCAGTAAGACCCACTGATATTTTTTGTAACCCATAAAATAATGACTAATGACTTTTAAAGTCGTTTTCCTTTCATATTGTAGGAAAACATTCTGATAAAGCTACTGAAGGTGTGTCTAAACCTAACTAGAAAATTTAAAAATATGTCTGACTAATCAGAGTGGGAATCCAGAAAGATGGTGGAAATAGTGTTATCCACAGCTGTACAGTTAGTGAGAGAAGCAGAGTATAAGACCTGATAACAGCAGCTTTGTTCATAAAGGATCATACATTACTACTCTTAGAAGTCTTAGAAAACTCTTGTTAAAGGGGTACATTTTAACTACTGTTTTAAAAGTGCTTCATCATGTCATATCATGGGAACAGAAGATCATAATCTCAGTTCAGGAGATAGGTTTGAATTCTATTACCTGATCAAGTGCTTATTTGATTTACACGTTCATATGCAGTTATATAAAGTCTTATTTAAATTTCACTACACCATTGATTTTATGTTTTTAAAATCATGTACATATGGATAAAACTTTGCATAGGGAAATGATTAATGTGTCTCCAAATAGAGACAGCTGGGTTCAGAGTCTGTCCATCTGAACTGGAATGATGTGCTCTTAGTTACTTGGTGTGGCTTCTCCAATGACTTCTAGGGAGACAACCAGAATGACTCCTGGATCTTTGCCCTGGCGGTTCTCCTGAGCAGCACCTTTGTATACAACAGCATGGGAACCATCAATCAGCAGGCCATGGACCAACTACAGTATCCTTTTTGTGGACTAGACAACATGAAATCCGGAAAAGAACAGCTTCACTTTGTCACCAGTTACAGTGGTGGTCCACTGCAGAAGAATTTGGGAGTCCCCTTCTTAATGAACCCCATTATGCTTATGCTCACCATCCCTGTTTACCTCAGTCACCACCAGAAGCCCAAGCCTTTCTGATCACACATCATCCTCAGACACTTAGCTGCACAAGGTTCTGTATGCCTCCTATCTGAGTTCATATTTTGGGGTCACAATCTCCTCAGGGGTTTCCTGTGTGTAACCTGAAGCTGACCCCAGTCCCTAGACAGCATGTGTGTGTGTGTGCGCTAAGTCGATTCAGTCATGTCTGATTGTTTGTGACCCTATGGACTGTAAGCCCACGAGGTTCGTCTGTCGAAGGAATTCTCCAGGCAATAATTCTGCAGTGGATTGCCATGCCCTCCTCCAGAGGATCTTACTAACCCAGGGATCAAACCCATGTCTCTTAAGTCTTCTGCATTAGCAGGAGGATTCTTTACCACTGGTACCACCTGGGAAGCTCACCCAGCCAGTAAGGAAAGACAAAAGGAGATGGCAGATCGCTTGAGATTGGCAGGTGGCAGGTTTAATAAGCAAGGGAATTTACTTAGGTATCCTTTCTTACATGACTGGAAGACTAACATGTTTCCACATCCACCCGCCAAATTTTAAAAGTCTTTTTAGATGCCTAAACTGTCCCGGTGAGTACACAGTCCAGATGGTCTTAGCACCACATTACTATCTCAAGGAGGCTGTGTCCTTGTGCAGCTTCCAGCATGGGGAAGGCAAGTGCAGTGCACATTCCAAAGATGGAAAAGAGGGTGAGCGTACTTCCATTGCCTGGGTCCACCTCAGGGGACAAAACTTCAGTCATATTTGATGACTTTCCCCTACAATATCCATTGCCAAACCCTTGGTATCCTCTAAAACTCATGTTTTCATTCAGCTTCTTCTTGGCCTTTAAGTATGGTAGCTCTTTGATTCTTGGGCTTCTGTTCTTCTTTTCTTAGTCCCTAGTCCATCTCATCCAGCCTTGGACTTTTACTAGCACCATGTCAGTTACCGTAACATTTGCATGAGCAATCATGACCACACTCTCAGGTACAAAATTGTGTATCTAGTTGATTACAAGTCTCCATTTAGATGTGTAAGAAACATCTCAAACTTAACATGCAAAAACAACACAAAAGTCTTAAATATTTAAGTGACTATAATGAATTGAATAATATCATGCTTCTGACACTATTAAAGTAGAAATATATGGGGGATTCTTTTTTTTAAAAATTAATGTATTTTAATTGGAGGATAATTACTTTACAATGTTGTGATGGTTTTTGCCATACATTGACATTAATCAGCCACGGTTACACATGTGTCCCCCTATTCTGAACCTCCCCTCCCTCCTCTCACCCCACCCCACCCCTCTGGGTTATCCCAGAGCACCAGCTTTGGTTGTCCTGTCTCATGCATTGAATTGCACTGGCCATCTGTTTTACCTATGGTAACATACACGTTTCAATGCTATTCTCTCAAATCATCCCACCCTGGCCTTCCCCCACAGACTCCAAAAGTCTGTTCTTTACATCTGTTTCTCTTTTGCTGCCCTCCATATAGGATCATCATTACTGTCTTTCTAAATTCCATATATATGCATTAATATACAGTATTTGTGTTTCTCTTTCTGACTACTTCATTCTGTATAATAGGCTCCAGTTTTATTCACCTCATTAGAACTGACTTGAATGTGTTCCTTTTTATAGCTGAGTAATATTCCATTGAGTATATGTACCACAACTTCCTTATACATTCATCTGCCAATGAACATCTAGGTTGCTTCCATGTCCTAATTATTATAAATAGTGCTGCAATGAACATTGGGGTACATGTGTCTCTTTCAATTTGGGTTTCTTTGGGGTGTATGCTCAGCAGTGAGATCTCTGGGTCATATGGCACTTCTATTCCCAGTTTTTTAAGGAAACTCCACACTGTTCTCCATAGTGGCTGTACCAGCTTGCATTCCCACCAACAGTGTAAAAGGGTTCCCTTTTCTCCACACCCTCTCTAGCATTTGTTATTTGTAGACATTTTGATGATGGCCATTCTGACTGGCATGAGATGATACGTCATTGTGGTTTTGATTTGCATTTATCTAATAATGAGTGATGTAAAACATCTTTTCATGTGTTTATTAACCATCTGTATCTCTTCTTTGGAGAAATCTCTGCTTAATTCTTTTGCCCACTTTTTGATTGGGTTGTTTGCTTTTTTGGTATTGAGCTGCATGAGCTTCTTGAATATTTTGGAGATTAATTTTTGTCAGTTTCATTTGCTATTATTTTCTCCCATTCTGAAGGCTGTCTTTTCAGCATAGTTTCCTTCATTGTACAAAAGCTTTTAAGTTTAATGAAGTCCCATTTGTTTATTTTGGGTTTTATTTCCATTACTCTGGGAGGTGGGTAACAGAGGATCTTGCTGTGATTTATGTCATGGAGTGTTCTGCCTATGTTTTCCTCTAGAGTTTTATAGTTTCTGGTCTTACACTTATATCTTTAATCCATTTCAAGTTTATTTTTGTGTATGGTGTTAGAAAGTGTTCTAGTTTCAGTCTTTTACATGTGGTTGACCAGTTTTCCCAGCACTTAAAGAGACTGTCTTTTCTTCATTGAATATTTTCGCCTCCTTTGGATAAGCTGTCCATATGTGTGTGGGATTATCTCTGGAAAAGTCTTAAAATTTTGACCAGAAGCACTCTTTCAACATCACAGTAAATTTCCATGGCACTCATAGAGATTTTTGGATCAAAAGCTTAGTATTCATCCTAGGCAATTACTTTCTTTATTTCCTACAAACTATTACTCACAGTCTGATCAGCTCTCCTGCCATAGGTATTTGCCCAGGCTGGCTAATTCCCACCACTTCTTCAATGGCAATTTCAGTTTAAGCTTCCATCTTCTTGCCTCTGGGTTATCTTCTAAACTGCCTAACCTTCTCTTTCTCTTCTCTCTTGCCTCTCATAGGCAAAACACCTGACAGTTTTTGTTTTAAAAACAAACATCAGGTCATATTCCCCTCTCAATTTAAAGCTTCTCAGTGCCTTCCCATTAAATTTAGATTAAAATTCAAACACTTTCTATGGCCTACAGTGCCTACCTAGTCTGAACCCTAGCTATTCCAGAACTTCTACCCAAGCCACGCTGGCCTCCCTGCTATATGTTAGACACACTCAATGGTTTCCCGTCTGAGGTTTTGCAGGAGCTATTTCCTCTGCCAGGAAGGTTTCTCCAGTGGATTAGTACATGGCAGCTTCTCTCAGTTCATTTAGATTTCTGCACAATGATCACCTCAGAATGAACTTACCTGAACCACCACATAAACCAGCACTATGCACAGTTATTCTCTAAAGTTTAGCTGAGGTTCATTTTTCTTCAAGGCAACTATTTCAAAATCTCAGGTTTATTATATTTTTGTTTACTTGTTTATCATCTGTCCCCCTCACCAGAATGTGTGTGTGTGTGTGTGTGTGTGTGTGTGTTAGTCACTCAGTTGTGTCCGACTCTTTCCAACCCCATAGACTGTAGCCAGGCAGGCTCCTCTGGCCATGGAATTCTCCAGGCAAGAATACTGGAGTGGGTTGCCATTCCATTCTCCAGGGAATCTTCCTAACGCGGGGATTGTACCTGGGTCTCCTGCAATGCAGGCACCTTCTGAGCCACCAGGGAAGTCCTACTAGAATGTAGATGGTAGCATTTTCTGACTCATCACAACGTTATTTGTCCCTAGGACAATTCCTGGTTTAGAGTAATTGCTCAATAAATGTTTGTGGAATGAATGAATGAGCTAATTAAGAAAAATTATTTTAGATAAGCTTTGGGGAATAGTATAGCATAAAAGGTGCTATTCCTTTTCTGCAGTTTTCCTATGTTAGCATCCCAGCTATGTGACAGAGCTGACACATCGAATCAGGGCAAAATCCTCACCTGATAAACATGAGGTCCAAGACTCAGCCAACTTTGTAGGCTTTTTTCCAGACTTTGTGTGGACTCTGAGAGATTTCTCCCTGGAACTGGAAGCAGATGGACAGCCCATCACTGCTGATGAGTACCTGGAAAAGTCACTGAAGCTAAAACAAGGTTACTAGGACTCATAGTTGGGAAACAAAAAAAGAGAAAATAGTATCAGAATGACCATTTCAATGTAGATGCTGAAAATTATAATTTTATAACTTTGCTATCTTGGCTGTTCTATTAGAGGAAATGAAACGTTTCTTAGACAAATTAGTGCAATCTAATTTTAAGTTACTTCCTTCTTGGAGCAGGAAAGAAATTTCATTCCTCTACCCCTTTAATTATTGGGTCTGATCCATGATTAGTTAATTTTTACCTCTTTATATAGGATTTGTGCAAATTACAAAGTTGAAGGGTATATATCTGAAGTAGCCTGAAGTTGTAAAACCTCTGATTTTCTTTCCTCTAGGAGATGATAAAAAAACTAAAACTTTTAATGAACCTCGGTTATGTATCCGAAAGTTCTTCCCAGAGAAGAAGTGCTTCATCTTTGATCGCCCTGCTCATAGGAAGTACCTTATCCACCTGGAGCAGCTACAAGAGGATGATATGAACCCTGAATTCAGAGAACAAGCTGCAGACTTCTGCTTCTACATCCTCAGCCATTCCAAGGCCAAGACTCTCTCAGGCGGTATCACAGTCAATGGGCCTCGTGAGTCCCTCTTACTCTCTTTCCTTACCCAGACTCTCCTACTGCCCATTGTAGACAACAGAAGTGGGAGGCACGAGGATTACTTCTGACAAATACAAAGTCTAATGATGCCAAGGAAAACACACAACAAGGGTCACATTGTGAATTTTACATATGAACTAAAACTATTTCTGGTATTATCTAATATTCACATGAGTCAGATGAACAAAGAGAAAGAACTAGAATCTAATCCTGGTGTAGTAACTTTCTCCACCAACTTCTCAACTCCCTTTTTATGAAATTTCCTTCCAGGAGAGGTATATTATTGACAAAGTCAGGAAAAGGCAAATATTCCATGTATGTGAGGCTTTGCCTCTCACCTTAACACAATTCTCTTGTTAATCAATGCAAAAATGTGTAGTTAGGCACTGATTAGGAGTGCCTGCCATCTACCAAGCACTGGGCATAATCCTCATTCCAACATGATGGGAACAAAAGGTACTTAAACAATTTATGTAACCCTAATGATTAAACACTGGTAAGTGCAGGGAACCATAACTGAAAGAACTTTTGGGTGACTTCAAAGAGGTTAAAGTCTGAGCCCATGAAAAGATCTTGAGGAATGACAGGCAAAGAGGTAAAGATATGTAATTTATGTTTCATACAGTCCTTCAGAATGTTTTATAGATAATGTGCTGGAGAGATGTACATGAAGCAACAAGAAAATGAATGGTACTTGCAATATTTTTTAATAAATGGCGCCTATGTAGGCTAAGGTAGTGGCAATAGTGACTGTCAAAATTAACAGAATCCTCACATATTTTGAATGTCAAATCCATATGTTTTGATGATAGAAGGTATGTGGGTGTGTGGAAGAAATGATATGGCAATGTTAAGCTGACTCCAGGATTCTGAGCGTAACAACTACTTGAACAGATGTTATTTACTAAAAGAAATATATGGAGGAGGAATAGTTTTCCAGAATGGATGAAGTTGTTTAGATCTGGATTATTTAGTATTGATTTTCCTTCCTGCCAATGCAGGAGACATAAGAGACTTGAGTTCAACCCCTGGGTTGGGAAGATCCCCTGGTGGAGGAAATGGCAACCCACACCAGTATTCTTGCCTAGAGAATCCCATGGACAGAGGACCCTGGCAGGCTACAGTCCATAGGGTCACAAAGAGTCGGACATGACTGAAGTGACTTAGCACACAAGCCTATAAGTGCTATCATGTGATATTTGTCTTTCACTGTCTGATTATTTCATTTAGTATGATGATCTCTAGGTCCATTTATGTTGCTGCAAATCACATTGTTTCATTTTTATGGCTGAGTAACATTCCATTATATATATGTACCATATTGTCTTTATCCATTCATTGCTGATGGACATTTGGTTGCTTCTGTGTCCTGACGGGCTTCCCTGGTGGCTCAGTGGTAAAGAATCCACCTGCTATGAGGGAGACCTAGGTTTGATCCCTGGGTCAGGAAGATTCCCCTGGAGGAGGGTACGGCAACCCACTCCAGTATTCATGTCTGGAGAATCCCATGGACAGAGGGGTCTTGTGGGCTACAATCCATAGGGTCGCAGAGTCAGACATGACTAAAGTGACTGAGCAAGTCCTTACTATTTTAGTGCTACTATTAATATTGGTGTGCATGCATCTTTTCATATAATAGTTTTTTCTGTCTATATGCCCAAGATTAGGATTGCAGGGTTATAAGAGGACTCTATTTTTCATTTTTTAGGGAACCTCCATAATGTTCTCTATAGTGACTGCATCAATTTACATTCCCATCAACAGTGTACAAGGGTCCCCTTTTCTTCACACCCTCTCCAGCATTTGGTATCTGTAGACCTTTGAACAATGGCATTCTGACCAGTATGAGGTGATAGCTTATTGTAGTCAAGAACTAGTACTTGTAGGGCCACAATCCACTCCAGTTTCCCAAGGCTGGGGTTTACTGGTATGTAAGACTTTCAGTGTTAAAACCAGAATTCCCTGGCAAACTTGGATGAATTGATCACACTGCATGGAGCTCTGATGAAAGAATATCTAGGAAGACCCTCTTATTTAGGCCAGACCCAGAATTAGTGAGATGCATCTCATGTACACTTACATTTACATACACACGTGCTTGTGTACATTAAAATGTCTCCTTGACCTTTATATTACTTCGAATTGAGAAAGGAGGGGGAATTCATTAAAAAAAGAAAGGGAGATTCAGGAAGGCTAAGAAAAGATTAAGACTTACCATCTTGTCTGCAAAATACCCTTTCTCAAACCCATTCATTCCAATAGCTTCCATTTGGGCGAAGGAAGGAGGAGGAAAGGGAAGCTTCAAACTCTTCTGAACCTAGAGGGTAACAAAATATTCCATCACAGTTCTTCTTTAACATTCTTAAAATTCCTGTTTGTAACACTTGGAAAGCATAAAAAGTGCACTATCAGTTGACTCAGAATGATTAAATTTGCATGCTCAGGACTAAACTAACACAGCTTGTTCCTCTGTCTCACCAACTCTTAGTCACTGTTTTTTAAATTCCCTTCATAGGTCTAGAGAGCCTGGTGCAGACCTATGTCAATGCCATCAGCAGTGGGGATCTGCCCTGCTTGGAGAATGCAGTCCTGGCCTTGGCCGAGACCGAGAACTTGGCTGCAGTGCAAAAGGCCATTGCCCACTATGACCAGCGGATGGGCCAAAAGCTGAAGTTGCCCACGGAAACCCTCCAGGAGCTGTTGGACCTGCACAGGGCCAGTGAGAAAGAGGCCATTGAAGTCTTCATGAAGAACTCTTTCAAGGATGTGGACCAAGTGTTTCAAAAAAAATTAGGGGTATGTTTGCTATTCTGGTTAGTGAGAGGATGAAAAATCTGGGCCTTTCTCTTTTTTGTTTTCAATTGGAAGATAATTGCTTTACAATATTGTATTGGTGTCTTCCACACAACAATGTGAATAAGCCTTTCTTGCTACAAGTAGTCCTCCCAGACCCAGGGATAGCAGCCCTCAGTTATATGTACTCATTTGCACTCTTTACTAAAAGAATAGACTGTTCTTAGCCTTAGTCCTGGAGACTATGGTACCGTGACTGACTATGGTTATTAAAAATATCCTCATCTATTAATCTCTACCCTATAGATGCCATATTTTAATCAAACAAGTAAGCTGTAAGACTGCATTTACATAAGATTATTTTAATTTATTTTTTTATTTAAAGTTAGTCAAAGACACAGTGCTTTCATATTCCATGCTAATAATATAGGAGGATTCGCTCCTTTGTGAAAACCTTAAAAACATATTGTGCTTAATGTAAAGCAACAATAAATATTCAGAAAGACAAGAAAGAGAAATCAATCATTAGAATGCTATTTGAGGACTTGAGTCTGAGTTCTTTAAAATTAAGGAAGGATTGTTGTATGACAAATTATCATTTGACAGATGACAATCCCTTCCCTGACTTGTAGGGTAGAATTTTACAAGTCATACCTTACTGCTTTCAAAGGTTCTGATGAAACTAAATAGTGAAGGTCAGCAGACTATGGACGTCTTTCTAGACCAAAGAAACATGCAAGTTCTCTTCTATAATTGAATGCAGGTAAAAATGCTGTTCTGTAGGCTTTCTCCATACAGACATTAACTGCAGTACAATCTCCATTACCTTCATTAGCCTTATATTGAGAAAATATGCCAAAATACTATTATTTTAAACAATGTACCACTAATCATTGACCCTTTTGAGCACTTATAGAGAAGTCACTGGGCTTAACACTTTATACCACTGCATATAATCCTGACAGGGAATCTATAAGATAGATACAGTTTCCTGTGTTTTAACAAAGAAATCTCATTTCATGAAGGTTGAGTGTCACTAAGTCACAAATTGGTGGAACCAGAAACTTTCTGCAGGCCTGCCATACTGGACAATTGTGTGATAAACTATTAGGGACTTAAAAAGAGAAGTTTCAAATGGAGCTGTGTTTATGATTTGAGAATCATTCTCTGAAGCTAAAAAAAAAAAAAAAAAAAATGGGAAAAAAAGCTTCAGATAAGCACAAAGAGAAGTAGATGTATTTTTTAAACCAACACTCTATCTAACAATTTTCTAGACTCTCCCATCATGGTGAGGGGGTGTGTTAGATTTATGTGCCACATTCTCTGCAGGAGAAGCATTTCCCAGTAATCCACCTTGGTTCACATACTCATCATGGCTCAATGTACCATTTGTGCTATTTTTCACCTCACAGGACAAATTAGAAGCAAAGCGACATGACTTTTGCAGACAGAACATGAAAGCATCCTCAGATTACTGCATGGCTTTAATTCACGATATTTTTCATCCTCTATATGAAGATGTGAAGCAGGGAACATTTTCTAAACCAGGAGGTTATTATCTATTTATTAAGAAGATGAATGAGCTGAAGGATAAGTACCACCAGGTCCCCAGAAAGGGGGTACAGGTAAATTACCTACTGATCACCATTTCTGGGGCCTTGTTAATGTGACTCTTTCAAACTACAGTGGGAACAACAAAAATGCAATGGATAAATGGTGCCTGTGGCTTTCATTGACTATTCACTGATTTACTCAATAGGAGAGATTACCATGAGATGAATAGCAGATTCATCCCATGGTAGTGTTTCTTGGAAGCACAGATGGGAGCCTCAAAAACTTTTGCAGAATTTATTCAATAATTTAGTCATTTAATCATACAAAAATTCTCTACTCAGGCCTAACTATATGTATATAACTGGGATTAGTGCAGTTTAACAACAAGCAAGTTCTTTCAAAATATTCATCAGCAATCAACAAAGTATAGCTTACAGCAAATCTAATAATAATAGCAGTTCACCTATAGAGCTATTTTGTGTTAGAAAACAAATGGGCTTAACTCATTCAATCCTCACAAGAGCACTATGAAGTACATGATATCAATGTCCTCATTTTATAAATAAGAAAACTGAGGGAAGTAAAATAACTCACCTAAGATATACAGGCAATAAGAGGTACAGCTGAAATGGAAACTCTAATAGGAAACTCTGGGCTCGTAACTACGCTTCTGTGCCAGTATACTTAGGTTATATCAGTTAGAATTAGGTTTGGGCACATATTTTTTTTCCCCAATAATTTTTATTAGTTGGAGGCTAATTACTTTACAATATTGTAGTGGTTTTTGTCATACATTGACATGAATCAGCCATGGATTTACATGTGTTCCCCATCCTGATCCCCCCTCCCACCTCCCTCCCCATCCCATCCCTCTGGGTCATCCCAGTGCACCAGCCCTGAGCACTTGTCTCATGCATCCAACCTGGGCTGGTGATCTGTTTCTCACTTGATAATATACATGTTTTAATGCTGTTCTCTCAGAACATCCCACCCTCGCCTTCTCCCATAGAGTCCAAAAGTCTGTTCTATACATCTGTGTCTCTTTTTCTGTCTTGCATATAAGGTTATCATTACCATCTTTCTAAATTCCATATATATGCATTAGTATACTGTATTGGTGTTTATCTTTCTGACTTACTTCACTCTGTATAAGGGAGCCCATTTTATCCATCTCATTAAAACTGATTCAAATGTATTCTTTTTAATGGCTGAGCAATATTCCATGGTGTATATGTACCATAGCTTCCTTATCCATTCGTCTGCTGATGGGCATCTAGGTTGCTTCTATGTCCTGACTATTATAAACAGTGCTGCATTGAACATTGGGGTGCACGTGTCTCTTTCAGATCTGGTTTCCTTGGTGTGTATGCCCAGGAGTGGGATTGCTGGGTCATATGGCAGTTCTATTTCCAGTTTTTTAAGGAATCTCCACACTGTTCTCCATAGTGGCTGTACTAGTTTGCATTCCCACCAACAGTGTAAGAGGGTTCCCTTTTCTCCACACCCTCTCCAGCATTTATAGCTTGTAGACTTTTGGATAGCAGCCATCCTGACTGATGTGTAATGGTACCTCATTGAGGTTTTGATTTGCATTTCTCTGATAATGAGGGATGTTGAGCATCTTTTCATGTGTTTGTTAGCCATCTGTATGTCTTCTTTGGAGAAATGTCTGTTTAGATCTTTGTGGGCACATATTATTTAAAAACAAAACAAGAGTGCCTTAAGAACACAGAAGTTTCTTTCTCTCTTATATACAAGAAGTAAGGCAGAGGGGTCCAGGCTGCTATGACAATTCCATAGTCATGCTGTTCCCAGACTCTCCTATTCTGCTCCAGCACCTTAGCACCCAGCCTCCATCTTCAAGGTCAATTCATGGTGTAAGATGGCTGTTGGAGTTTCACCCCTTCCTTCCATATTACAGATGGGAAGAAAAGGGGAAAACAGAAGAGTAAAAGGTCTCTGGATCAACTCTCTTTAAGGTGATCTGCAAAAAGCCCAATATAATACCATTGCATAAGTGGTATTAGCCAAATTTTAATCTTATGGCCACCTCCAGCTACCAGGGAGGTTGTCTAAAAAAAATGCAGTATTTTATCATGGCCTATGATGTGCCCTGATTGGGAAAAATAGGTTCTATTACTAAGAACGAAGGGGAGAAAAATATTAGGGTGACTCTAGAAGCTGCTATCACAGAGATAAAAATTGCCCTGAAGAAAAATAAAGTAGGGTACAGGTCCAGGAGAGGAAGGGAACATGGTCCTATTTTATATGTAGAATTTTAGAGAGGACCTCTCTGGTGAGGTGCTGCTTCAACAGTTTTCAAGGAAGTCAGGAAGTAAGCCAAGTGAGCATCTAAAAGAAGATAATTTCAAACAACGAAAATCCCAGAAGGACGAATTGGTTTATGTCCAACAAATGTGGCAAGAGGGCAATGAGCAAAGAAAGAGGTGGCAGGAGGTAAGGTCGAGAGATGCTCAAGGCCAGAGGATAATCAGATAGTATCCTGGAGGGCCCTGAGAATGAGGCAAATTTGAGGGTGGATCTAGAGTTGGGGTTTAAGCCAGTTTGAGATAGTATTCATTAATAAATTCTAAAATGGGTAAAATGAAATTGAATTGAAACATGTACTGCTAAATTTTCCTTTAACCCATAATCTTTATTTCCTAATTCTAACTTGGTCTGCATCAACAGACAGAAGAGACACTGAGGAAATACTTGGATTCCAAAGAGGGTGTGGCTGATGCACTTCTACAGACTGATCAGTCGCTGACAGAAAAGGAAAAAGAGATTGAAGGTGAGAACAGCTGAAAACACTCTGCTGCTGCTAAGTCGCTTCAGTTGTGTCTGACTCTTATGTGTGACCCCATAGACGGAAGCCCACCAGGCTCCCCCGTCCCTGGGATTCTCCAGGCAAGAACACTGGAGTGGGTTGCCATTTCCTTCTCCAATGAAAGTGAAAAGTGAAAGATGAAAGTGCAGTCGCTCAGTCGTGTCCGACTCTTAGCGACCCCATGGACTGCAGCCTAACCAGGCTCCTCCGTCCATGGTATTCTCCAGGCAAGAACACTGGAGTGGGTTGCCATGCCCTCCTCCAGGGAATCTCCACCAAGGGATCCAACTCACATCTCCTGCATTGGCAGTCAGATTCTGATTGCTCAGTGCAAAAATAAACACAAGAGTCTTTCTTCATGAGACAAGCAAACAAGTAAAAAGGGTGAAAGCAGAAATAAAGCTATAAAAATAAATTAATATTCTCATATTTCTATGCTTATTTTTCTTCTTAAGTGGAACGTATGAAGTCTGAAGCTGCAGAAGCTGCAAACAAAATGTTAGAGGAAATGCAAAAGAAGAATCAACAGATGATGCAAGAAAAAGAAGCGAGTTATCAGGAACATATGAAGCAACTGACTGAGAAGATGGAAAAGGAGAGGGCCCAGTTAATGGCAGACCAAGAGAGGATTCTAGCCCTTAAACTTCAGGTATTCAACTGTAGCATCTCCATTCTACCTTCCGCTGTGCTGAATCAAAAGCTCTTAAAAGTTAGGGCATTATATCAGTTTAAGGACTGTTCTAGCCCCAAAACTAGTAGACATTTCATTCCCTTACTGCTTCTACCCCTAACCATCTCTGGTTATTGAAGTCTATTTTGTTATTTAGTTGCTAAGTTGTCCCCGACCCCTTTGCAACCCCATGGACTGTAGCCTACCAGACTCCTCTGTCCATGAGATTTTCCAGACAAAAATACTAGAGTGAGTTGCTGTTTCTTTCTCCAGGGGATTTTCCCGACCCAGGGAACAAACACAGGTCTCCTGCATTTCAGGCAGATTCTCTACCATCTGAGACACCAGGAAATTCCATATCGTACAATTAACTGCATACCCAGGCTGCTAGTTTCTTCCTGTTCTCCAGGCTGTTCTCCAGGTTGCCCTCCAGGCTACTCTCCAAATCTGTGCCGAGTCGGGATGTCTACCCTGTAATATAGAATGGACCAGTGTAGGTTTTACCTCCTCAACTTATTTCTGTTATCTCTGCTACCAAAATTTGGATACTTGTACTAAATTCCCTGATCAAACATCTGCTGTGATTCTGAATTTTGTAGTAACCTTCCTATGGTGTTCCTTCATCTTCCTTGCCTTCTTAGATATACATTTGGGAGTTCATGTGATATAGAGCTGAGATAGAAAAGGACAGTTTTTCTTTAGAGACTGTTGTTTCAGGTTGAAGGAGGTAAAAAATTAATTCTAGGGTTCACTAATATTTTAGAAACCATAAGAGAAGAATATTTCTGAAGCTAAATAAATCCCAGAAAAATTTTGATAGTAGACTTAAGAAAGAGGGATATAATGAAAATTAAAGGAGGAAAAGATTTCAAAAAGAAGTTTCACAACCCATGAGGGATTAATATAGGTATAATTTAGCAAGTGTGGGAAATGTTTTAAGTTGTGTGTTCAGTCTCCACTTTCCCTTTCAGGAACAGGGACAACTTCTCCAGGAGGGATTCCAAAAGGAGAGCATGAAACTTCATAAAGAGATTATAGCCCTCCAGAGGAAACAGAAAGAAGTAGAACGATGTAATATTCTCTAAAAACCTAAGGACCATAATTTCCTAACCAGCTTCTATCTGTTAAGAACAAGTTGAATGAGCACCTTCAAGATGTCAAACAATTGCCACTAAACTTGAAGTCATAAGATGCATTTTCATTGAGGCTTAAAGTTTGCAAAGATGAAATAAAATGTGCATTCAGTTTTTAACCTATAGAAGAATTCAATTCATGATTAAATATAGTATAAATGACTAGTATGATACCTCAGTAGAACCTATATTTGAAATCATGCATATTGATTCTAGAGAGACTTTTAATTGTGTAATTGGGATACATTTACACCCAATTTGGGGATATCAGAGGTGTTCTATTCAGTGTAGACTGTTTCCCCCCATAAACCACCCCTCTAGGTATCCTCAGCTCCATGGTCTTACTCAAGGATTTACTTTGGTACTGGGATGGAGTTGGAGTGTTGTGTACACAGGAAAAGTCTGATGGGAGTGTACAAAGTCATGGAGCACAGTTAAGCATCACTCCTGCCAAGCAGTCACTAGGTCACATGACAGCTTCCAATAAGGGAGACCTGGAACAATTAACTTCAGGGTGCAGACAGTGTACAGTTCTCCATTGGGTGGAGGCTGCATTGCTGTGGTCACTGATGGGATTCCTGAACGCTGGTAGGGGAATTACTTGCACTTGTGTGAAATGGATATATGAGTGGATGTTCAAACTTCTTTGTCTAGAGAATCCCTCTAGATAATTACTGCCCCATTTCTAGGCCACACAATGTCTCTCTATTTTACTCTTCTTTTCTTGGTTCCCCTCACCCACAGTTCCAAGAATAACTTCTACAATCACAAAAAGGAAACTTTAGCTCATAATTCCTTTCTATTCCTCTTAGAATCATAGCTATAATTCTTCAAAACCTTACCTAACTCCATTTTTCAGTGATCAAGACCATACCCATGCAAAAGAAATGCAAAAAGGCAAAATGGTTGTCGGAGGAGGCCTTACATGTAGCTGAGAAAAGAAGGGAAGTGAAAGACAAAGGAGAAAAGGAAAGATATACCCATTTGAATGCAGAGTTCCAAAGAATAGCAAGGAGAAATAAGAAAGACTTCCTTGGTGATCAATGCAAAGAAATAGAGGAAAACAAAAGAATGGGAAAGACTAGTAATCTCTTCAAGGAAATTAGAGCTACCAAGGGAATATTTCATGCAAAGATAGGCAGAATAAAGGACAGAAATTGTATGGACCTAACAGAAGCTGAAGATATTAAGAAAAGGTGATAAGAATACACAGAAGAACAATACAAAACAAGATCTTCATGATGCCGATAACTATGATATTGTGATCACTCACCTAGAGCCAGACATCCTGAAGTCTGCAGTCAAGTGGTCCTTAGGAGACATCACCATGAACAAAGCTAGTGGAGGTGATGGAATTCCAGTTGAGCTATTTCAAATCTTAAAAGATGATGCTGTGAAAGTGCTGCACTCAATATGCCAACAAATTTGGATAACTCAGCAAGGCCAAATTTGGATAAAATGGGACTGGAAAAGGTCAGTTTTCATTTCAATCCCAAAGAAAGGCAATGCCAAAGAATGTTCTAGCTACCACACAGTTGCACTCATCTTACTCTCTAGCAAAGTAATGCTCAAAATTCTCCAAGCCAGGCTTCAACAATAGGTGAACTGTGAACTTCCAGATGTTCAAGCTGGTTTTAGAAAAGGCAGAGGAACCAGAGATCAAAATGCCAACATCCACTGGATCATCGAAAAAGCAACAGAATTCCAGAAAAATATCTATTTCTGCTTTATTGACTATGTTAAAGCCTTTGACTGTATGGATCACCACAAACTGTGGAATTTTCTTCAAGAGATGGGAATACCAGGCCACCCGACCTGCCTGAGAAATCTGTATGCAGGTCAGGAAGCAACAGTTAGAACTGGACATGAACAACAGACTGGTTCCAAATCGAGAAATGATTTTGTCAAGGCTGTATATTGTCATCCTGCTTTTTTAACTTCTATGCAGAGTATACCATACGAAATGCAGACTGGATGAAGCACAAGCTGGAATCAAGATTGCTGGGAGAAATATAAATAACCTCACATATGCACATGACACCACCCTTATGACAGAAAGTGAAGAGGAATTAAAGAGCCTCTTGATGAAAGTGAAAGAAGACAGTGAAAAAGTTGGCTTAAAACTCAACATTCAGAAAACTAAGATCATAGCATCCAGTCCAATCACTTCTGGCAAATAGATGGGGAAACAATGGAAACAGTGACAGACTTTATTTTTGGAGGGGCTCAAAATCACTGCAGATGGTGATTGCAGCCATGATATTAAAAGATGCTTGCTCTTTGGAAGAAAAACTGTGATCAACCTAGACAGCACATTAAAAAGCAGAGATACTGCTTTGCCAACAAAAGTCTGTCTAGTCAAAGCTATGGCTTTTCTGTTAGTCATGTACGGATGTGAGAGTTGGACTGTAAAGAAAGCTGAGTGCCAAAGAATTGATGTTTTAGAACTGTGGTGTTAGAGAAGACTCTTGAAAGCCCCCTGGACTGCAAAGAGATCAAACCAGTCAATCCTAAAGGAAATTTGTCCTGAATATTCATTGGAAGGACTAATGCTGAACCTGAAACTCCAATACTTTGGCCACCTGATGTGAAGAACTGACTCATTGGGAAAAACCATGATGCTGGGAAAGACTGAAGGCAGGAGGAGAAGGATAAGATGGTTGGATGGCATCACCCACTTGATGGACATGAGTTTGAGCAAGCTCCAGCAGTTGGTGATGGACGGGGAAGCCTGGCGTGCTGCAGTCCATGGTGTCGCAAAGAGTCGGACATGACTGAGAGACTGAACTGAACTGAACTGATGTTATCCACAGTCATCTATATATATCATATAAGATATATACTATAACCTATATATACCCTATATGATATATCACAATCTCCATCCCTTTAGTCTACCTTTGTCTTCGTATTTAAAGTGGGTTTCTTGTACACAACAGATAATTGAGTCCTGTGTTTTTAATTCACTGTGGCAGTCTCTGTCTTTTAATTGGTGTATTTAGACCATTGATATTAAAATTGATTACTGATATAGTAGGATTAATATCCACCTTACTTGATACTTCTTGCTATTCATTGCCCATATCTTTGTCACTACTTTATCTTTCAGTCCTTTCTAACTTTTGGTTTTAATTATGCATTTTATATGATTCCATTTTCTATCCTTTCTTAGCATAGCAATCATACCTCTTAATAAAAATTTTAAAACTCTTTACCCTAGAGATTGCAATATACATTTCTGAACAGTCCATGTTCAGTGTCAATTAACACTATACCACATCACCAATAGCACAAACACCTTAAAATAACAAAATATTCCTAATTCTTCTGTCCTGTCTTTTGTATCATTGCTATAATTCATTTCACTCATACATACACTACAATCTTCAAATACACTGGTGCTATTATTGTTTTAATAAATTGTGGTATGTTAGATCAACTTAGAATAAGAAAAATATATTTTTATTTTCTTGCCATTTATTCCTCCTTCAGTGCTCTTCTATTCTTTATGTAGATCTACATTTCTGATATATCATTTTCCTCCTTTGAAGAACTTTAAACATTTCTTACAAATCAGGGTTCCTGGTGACAGATTCCCTCAATTTTTGCTTGTCTGAGGAAGTACTTATTTCTTCTTCACTCAGAAGAATAATTTCAGTAGATACAGAATTCTAACTTGGTGTTACTATTTCTTTTGAGATTTTAATTATTTCACTCCATTCTTTTCTTGCTTGTATGCTTTCAAAGGAGAAGTCTGATATAATTATTAACCGAGTGCCTCTGTGAGTAAAATAAAATCTCTTTGGCTTATTTCAAGATTTTCTCTTTGCCTTTAGTTTTCTGTAGTTGAATATGATGTGCTCTTCAATCTGAAAAGTTTCTATTGACACACCTCCAAGTTCACTGAGTCCGTCCTAATCATGTTCAGTCTACTGATGAATCCACCAAAGACATTCTTCATTCTGTCACCATGTTTTTAGTTTCTTGTATTTCCTTAAAACTGTGGGAGTTTCCATTTCTCTCTCTTTATTACTCACATTCATTCACATTTTCCTCTTTCTCCATTAGATTTCTTAGCATATTAATCACAGTAATTTTAAATTTAGCTGTCTGATAATTTGTAAGTTTCTGCCCTGTCTGAATCTGGTTCTGATACTTGATTTGACTCTTCAGACTGCTTTTATGTCTTTTAGCATGTCTAGTAATTTTTTGTTGAAAGCTGGCATAGTTTAATATTTTGAAGGACATGAGGTAAATACATCTATAGTGTGAGGTTTTACGTTAACTGTCTACAGGTTAGATTGTGTTTACCACTAGTTTTGGTGGCTGTGTCAGGAAATAAAAATTCCTTACTGTTAATGTTTTTGTCTCTGCTCTCTTTTGGTTTTCCTAGAAGAGTGGTCCCCAAACATTTTGGAACCAGGGACTGGTTTTATGGAAGAAAAGGGAAGTGGAGGTAGAGGATAGTTCAAGTGGCAATACTAGTGATGGGGAGTGATACATGAAGCTTCCCTTTCTTGCCCTGCAGCTCACCTCCTGGTGTGCAGCCAAGTTCCTAACAGGCCATGGACTAGTACCAGTCTGCAGCAGGGGGTGGGGGTGTTGGGGACCCCTGCCCACCCTAGGGAACGTTTCTACTACCATCTAAATCAGTTCAGTTCAGTTCAGTCGCTCAGTCGTGCCTGACTCTTTGTGACCCCATGAAGATGAAAGTGAAAGAGGAGAGTGAAAAAGTTGACTTAAAGCTCAACATTCAGAAAACTAAAATCATGGCATCTGGTCACATCACTTCATGTCAAATAGCTGGGGAAACACTGGAAACAGTGCCAAACTTTATTTTTTGGGGTTCCAAAATCACTGCAGATGGTGATTGCAGCCATAAAATGAAAAGACGCTAACTCCTTGGAAGTAAAGTTATGACCAACCTAGAGAGCATATTAAAAAGCAGAGACAATACTTTGCCAACAAAGGTCTGTCTAGTCAAGGCTATGGTTTTTCCAGTGGTCATGTATGGATGTGAGAGTTGGACTGTGAAGAAAGCTGAGTGCCAAAAAGTTTATGCTTTTTGAACTGCGGTGTTGGAGAAGACTCTTGAGAGTCCCCTGGACTGCAAGGAGATCCAACCAGTCCATACTAAAGGAGATCAGTCCTGGGTGTTCATTGGAAGGACTGATGCTGAGGCTGAAACTCCAATACTTTGGCCACCTCATGCAAAGAGTTGACTCATTGGAAAAGACCCTGATGCTGATAGGGATTGTGGGCAGGAGGAGAAGGGGTCGACAGAGGATGAGATGACTGGATGGCATCACCAACTCGATGGACATGAGTTCGAGTGAACTCCAGGAGTTGGGATGGACAGGGAGGCCTGGCATGCATATGTCTCCCCAAATATCATATGTTGAAAAACGTATGCCCAATGTCCTGGTTTTTGGTGGTGGGACCTTTAGGAAGTGATTAGTTCATGAGCGCAGAACAATCATGAATGAGTTAATGCTTACATAAACTCATACCATGTACTATGTTCATACCATACCCTTGCAATGGTAGTTATATTTTTAGTCTGTTGAGGAACTTTCATACTGTTTTCCATAGTGGCTCCATCAATTTACATTCCCACCAATAGGGTACAAACAAATGCTACATTTTAAAAGTCTTTTGCATTCACTTTAAAGGCATTGTTACTCTGTAAATAATTCTGGTTGACATTTTTCATTCAACACTTTAATAGAGATGTTATTCCACTTTCTCCTAGCTTATATAATTTCTAGTAATGTTTCTTTCCAAGCCTAGTTTTTGTTCTTCTGTGTATAATGTTTCTTTTTTTACTGCTTGTCTTTAAGATTTTCTCTTCATAACTGGCTTTTATTACTAGTCTGTGGGGTGCAAGGCCATATTTATTTTATATTTGTTTTGTTTGGGGTTCTGTGAACATTTGATTGTCCATTTGTCTCTTTTATTAATTTTGGGAAATTTTCTCTTTAAGTATTTTTCCTGCCTCTTTCTTTATCTCTTTTACTTTTATTTTTCCAGTTATGTGCACAAGAAACTTTTTGTCATTGTACTGGGGGAATATCCTAAACTATTGAAGGCTCAGAATATTTTTTTCTCTTTATTTCTATGTTTCCATATGGTTAATGACTATTGATCTATCTCAGATTGTATGGTTCTTTCCACCAATTTGTTCACATATTTTCTGTTAATTCCTTTAAAAGAATTCTTAGTCACTGATACTGTGCTTTACTTTTATAGGATTTCCACTTAACTATTAATATCATGCAGTCTTTAAAAATTTTTAATGTGTTCATGTGTGTTATTCACCTTTCCATTAGATCTTTCAACATAGTAATAGTGATTTCAAAGGCCCTGATTGTTCCACATTAGGTTTATTTCTGATATTGCTTCTGTTCTTTGTCTTATCTCATTATGATGCATAGTTTTAACTTGGGGTTTTTTTTGTTTTTGTTTGTTTCTTGTTTTTGCTTGACTCCATTTATATTGTATGCTTAGCATTGTAAAAAAAAAAGTGGATATTGAAGTAATAAGATTTATATTTGTCAAATAGCACAACCTCTATTTTGGTTAGGATGATTGTTGGGGCGGGGGCATTTATTCAGTGTAGCAATTCATCTGTGCTGAGTTTTGTTGTTGCTACACTACATCAAGTCCACCACAAGCTTCACATTCCTCCAGTGGAATTCTACTATTTGTAGTGGAAGACCTGAAGCACCAGAAGATTCTTTTAGTTTCTCTGTTCCATCCTCAACCTTTAGCAAGCCCTGCATACTTGTCATGTGGGCAGTCTTTGTGCTCTTGACCTATTCCAGTGGTAGACTGTTGTTTTTATTTTTTGTTTTTGTTTATTTACTCATTGCAAGACTTTGTTGAAAGCCTGCATACTCTTAGGTTTCCCAGGTAATTCTGTTGCACCTCAAACCTTGAAAAGCTCAGCCAGTCTGCCCAACAAAGGTTATTGCATATCTCCTGCTCTGCACCTACTATTTCTTATGATACCTGATGGAGGCCAATGAAAGATTTTAATGAGTATGTGTGAATTTCTCTTATGTCAGAGTTTATTGGGGATTCTGGCCATTGTGCAATATGCAGGAAGTTTATTAAAAATTTTGTTATTCTAATATCTGTAATCAGATAAAAGATAACTTGTTTATGTGGCTCATTTTCTCAAAAGGGATTGCAACTCTTTGAGGTTTTGTCTTCTTGCTTTGTGACCTCACTTGGGATGGTTTCTTAAATGCATGATTTTATAGATTATTTGGACCTTTTTTCTTTTCAGGTTGGAGCAATGTTCTCTTGAGACATTTTGGATTCTTAGTAGTTTGGAACATGGATCTCATTTCTCTCGATTAGTCACTCTAGCTTTACCAATTTCATTAACTACCAATTTTACAAACAGTTTGGTTGCTTTGACTCTCTTATTATATGTTGGTTTTCTACTTCATTGTTTTGTTTTTATTTTGGTTTCTTCTACTTTTTCTGCATTTGGTTCACTTGAAGAGATTGATATTTAGCTTGCTTTCTACTTTAATTCTTTACTTGTTTATAGCTTTGAGGATATGAATTTCACTGAAATTAGTGATTTAACTGCATCTTGAAGTCTGATATATGGTATTATCAGTATTACTCATTTAAAATATTTTATATTTTTCAAAATAAAATTTTGTGTGACCTATATATTATCTAGAATTATAATATAAAAATACAAGGATCTTCAGTTATCTTTTTGTCACTGTTTTATAACATTGAAAGGTGAAAGTGTTAGTTGCTCAGTCATGTCCAGCTCTTTGCAACCCCATGGACTGTAGCCTGCCAGGCTCCTCTGTCCATAGGATTCTCCAGGCAAGAATAGTGGAATAGGTAGCCATTCCCTTCTCCAGGGGATCTTCCCATCCCAGGGATTGAACCTGGGTCTCCTGCATTTCAGGCAGATTCTTTACCATCTGAGCTACCAGGTAATATTTTTTTAACATAGCATTATGGTAAATTGGTATACTCTGCTTGACTTTAATTTGTTAACCAGAAAAAATATGGTTTCTACAGTGTTTGATCACAATTATCAACATATTAAATATCTATGTGTTCAACTTGCTACTTATCCTCTTCAAATCTTTGGGCTTCCCTGGTGGCTCAGATGTTAAAGAATTTGCCTACAATGCAGGAGATATGGGTTTGACCCCTGTGTCAGGAAGATTCCCCTGGAGAAGAAAGTGACAACCCACACCGGTATTCTTGCCTGGAGTATTCCATGGACAGAGGAGCCTGATGGGTTACAGTCCAGGGAATTGCAGTCAGACACGACTGAGCAACTAACACTTCACTTTACTTCAAGTCTTCAACACCATTACCGATTTTGTGTGTTTGTTCTATTAATTAATTACTGAAGTGGGATAAGTGGGTCCTTAAAATTGTGAATTTCCTTATTCTTTCAGTTCTGCCATTTCTCAATTTATTGGAAGCCACATTATAAAGTGAAAGTGAAAGTTGCTCAGTCGTGTCCGACTTTGTGACCCCATGGACTGTATAGTCCACGGAATTCTCCAGGCCAGAATACTGGAGTGGGTAGCCTTTCCCCTCTCCAGAGGATCTTCCCAGCTGAGCCACAAGGTACATACAAATACAACAATATTATGTCTTCTATAAAGCCGAAATTTTCTTCAATTTTCTGCATGCCCATAGACAGGCATTTTTGCTCTTAAAATCTATTTTTATATGCTGCTATATATATTACTCACACACACTATAATCTGTTTTCATGTAACACTTGTAGGTACTTTGGTAATAGTATACATCATGTTCCAGAGCCAAACATATCTAAGTGGCCTTACAGTATTCATCTAGAAACACACATCTTTATACCCTCACTCACAACAACAAAAAGCTGTTGAAAACACAAGAGAGGAGATCCAGAGAGACAGAACAAGACCAAGAGCAAGAGAGAAAAAAAAGAACTTTCTTGGACCCAGGTAACTGAGAAATGATTATCGGTTTCAGGTCATATGCTAGTCTCCCCCTAAATCAGTCTTGGTGGCTCAGGAATTGCAGGGCCACAGTAACTTTCCCAGCTTGGGTTCAAGTCTGGAATCTACTCAGTGTAGTCTCAGAGTTCGAGAAAAATCTGTCCCTGATACTGTCACGTACACCTTTAGAGTCACAACATGCTCTGCAGCTCCAAATATGGTATCATTCTGTTTCACAAAATAAGCATATGGCAATCTGACTAAGGATTTTTATACTTTTCAGGCTGATTTTGCACCTAGAGAAGTCTGCATAGGGAATATGTGCCAAAGCGCTTGCTCCTGGGGAGTCTTGGCCATAGAACTTTGAGACTACATTCTGCCTGTCCTTCCTTTCTCCTCAGTGCCATCTGAAATACGGATGGGATAGCCAAACCCTGATTCACAGGGTTAAAAACCTGTGACAGAAACTGGTGACTAAGTGAAATTCTTGAGCTCCTTTTACAGAACAGCAGATAAGGGAACAGGTTGTTTGACAACTCCTATTGTAACACAACAAAACTGGCCGATATCAGGTCAAACCAATATAGCTCATCAGAATCTGTGCAGAAGAGACCTGCTTGTCCCATAGGAGACCCACGTCATCACAGCCCAAAAATCACCAACCTGTTTCACACCAAATCCTCTGTATTTGCATGTGTCCCATGAAGAAGCATGTAACCAAGATAAACTTGCACAGAACACCAATTATCTCACTTTTCCTTATCGCCAATCACCTTTCTCTAAGGCCTAAGACCATTCTGCTTCTTGCTCCTGTTAATATTCTAAGCACCTGTCCTCCTGAGAGGCAGTCCTGAGACTTGTTCTCTTGCCTCCTTGCTAGGTTGCTTCTGCAGCAAACCTTGGTGTCTCAGTGTTTTGGCTTGTAGCTCCTTGGGCAAAAGAACCTGGTTCCCTAATAGCAGCAGTGAAGCTTTTACCTTGTAGGTGAGTACAACACCTTAGGATACATAAAACAATGGAAGAAATCTGAATCAACCCCCAAACCCCAAAGGTGGATCCACCTTAGTAAAAGAACAGAAAAAAAAAAAAAAGTGAATATTTCTGGGCTATAAAATCAAGGATTGAATACACAGGTTCCTCTGTCCATAGAATTCTCCAGACAAGAACACTAGAGTGGGTTGCCATTTCCTTCTCCAGTGAAGAAAGAAATCACCAAGTTAAAAAGAAAACACTTTTTTAAAAAGGAAAGAGAAAAACAAACTAATTAAAGACTTTTCAACTGAAGAAAAAATAATAAACAAACCCCTTCTTTCACAAAAACACCCCTGAGAAACAGGCTGTTGAACTCCCATCCTACCATTCACTGGGTCATTCATTTGGGTCTCATTCACTGTGGGGTCAGGAATGCCTAAGCCACCTGTGGAGGAGGGATGAAATTGGGTTTACCAAGTCAGGAAGGGAGGAATCTTGTCTCCCTGGCTTTCCTGGAATGCACCCAGGTTACTGCCTCCAGGAAACAAAACAAAACAAAAATATAAGTCCTTCTGTCCTTTCATTTTCGATTCTCATAAACCCCACCCATACCAGATGACTTTTTTTTTAAACAAGCAACTGGCTTTTCAGCTTCTGAATCTAAGAGCAGTTTCCAGAGGAGCCAGAGGCAAGAGGAGCCCTAGGGGTGATCCAGAGCAGCTGACTCGACTCCTGGCTGCAGTGTCTGCTCCAAATAAGTTTGCTCCTAAGCTTGACCTTCCAAGCACTGTTCTGTTGCTGCTGCTGCTGCTGCTAAGTCACTTCAGTCGTGTCTGACTGTGAGACACCATAGACGGCAGCCCACCAGGCTCTGCCTTCCCCAACAATAAAATCCCCCAGTGCAGGCCCTATCCTGGGGGAGGGGAGGCGAGGATGGCGCCGTGGGGTCAGAGTGTAGCTCAAGCAGCTCAGAGTTGGTTGGCTTTGAGGCATGTCACCCTGATGCTCTGCTCCACCTGGAGCATGTAGCAGTTGCTGTTGTTCAGCTGCTAAGATGGTGTCTGACTCTTTGCGACCCCATGGGCGGCAGCACCCCAGCCTCCACTACCTCCTGGAGTTTGCTCAAACTCATGTCCATTGAGTCCATGATGCCATCCAACCATTTCATCCTCTGTCACCCCTTCTGCTTCTGCCCTCAATCTTTCCCAGCATCAGGGTCTTTTCCAAAATGTTGGCTCTTCACATCAGGTAGCCAAAATATTGGAGCTTCAGCTTAAGCAACAGTCCTTGAATATTCAGAATTGAATTCCTTTAGGATTGACTGGTTTGATCTCCTTGTTGTCCAAGGGAACCCCCTAAGCAGGGCTGGAGCAAAATGTCCGGCATGGGACAAAGAGGAGAGTATGCTTCATCTTCTGAGAAAAAGGGGCTGAAGTGCTTTTTAGGACTGAGGGCCCAAACTCCCAGCCCCCTCACAGAAGCCCTGGGTGCAGTCTCTTCCTCCAGCCCCCTCCATCATGACTGCACCCGGCTGGGCACTGGTGGTAGTCCACAGACAATTTAAATCCTAACAGATTAACAGTGGATTATTTTTTTTCCTTAACATTCAATATTCTGAATAACACAAAACTGTATTATTTGAAATAACTCAATTTCATTCTTAATAAAAAAAAATACTAATTGTAAGCCTATTCATGTTTATTTACCATGCATTTTTTTTTTTAATACCTGGCCCATACAAATACTGCCTCTTCTAACTTCTGATGCTTGCTGAAAATACAGAGTGTGGGGTACTTTTAACTATCACTTCAGATAACTCTACTGAGTAGTAACCATTGGAAACTGTTCATCATCTTCTGCCATCTGGTAACACTATTTCATTCTAGTTACTTAGTTTTCAAGTTTCTTGGTTTGGAAATCTCAGAATATTTTTAATTTAAAAAAATACACAGTAAATTTATGGACTCCTACCAAAGCTTTATCAATATTCTGACTCAGAAGTGAATGCTACAGTTCCTGTTGCTTAAAACTGTTCACCTTAAAAATAGTCATTTTTCAAGTAAAAAAGGGTTTACTCAGGAATAGCACGGGAATTGTCATTTGGGACAAGCAAGCTATAGCAAAAGACATGAGGCGAATTCAACCAAGAAAAAGAGGAAGTTTCTCTCTCGTATTTTATAGAGAAAAGTAGTAAGTTCGGAAGGATTGTTTTAAAAGAAAGTCCATTCGAGAAAAGTAGGCGTTCAAGGTAATGACCCTTTTTCCTTGGCTGGGTTGCTGGGGTACTCCTGGGTTCTTCTAGGAGATGTGAGATATGCCTTTTCCTGTTGGGGACTCTCATTGGAGAATCTCCTGTTGAAGATTTTTTCCTTGGGTTTTATGATTGACAGTTCTCATAACCATCTCCAGTGGTACTGTGTGAGAACTCTTCTTTCTGGCCTGCTGATTCCATTTGAGTGAAGTTTCCTTTTATTAATTTTCACCTAACAGAGCAGTAAAAGGTCATTTTACTGCTCTATCTCTGCTCCCAATCCACTATAGACAAAAAAGAGCCAGAGACAGAGAGAGAGAAAGAGAAATTTTAGAGAGGAATTCCTTTGAGCAAATTCATGCTTTTTCCTGACTGAAAGATTTTAGATAACTTGTATTTCTTGGCAAATTGCAACTTACAGAATGCACCAACATGTTATAGCATATTGTCCAACTTATTTACTGTTGGAGCCATACATTAATGCAGGAAAAGTTTTAAAAACTATCTGAGAACTTATATCTTATCATCTGTATAGTAATGAATCAGGCAGGAATTACTGTTTATCCTGTAACACTGGTAAGAAAATGGAGGCTTTGCACGTAAGTTCCTTTTTCAAGGTTTCAACAGACAATAGGTGACTTGAACCCTCAGGTTTGAGCCCTGGCAGCCCAACCCCAGAACCTGTGCTTAGACATCTCGGGGCAGCTTCCAGCTCCTCCAACCTGACTCTTCCCCCATTGCTGTTCTCCCTCAGTTGTCACTGCTTGGGCCTCCAGCCTGCTCGTCTTCTTCTTGGGCTGGGTGCTCCCACTGCTGCAACCAGGGAAGGAAGTGTCACTTTTTCAGGCCAAAGCCAACTCTCCACTTTCATTCAGAAATTACCCTCCCAGTCCTCAGAGACACACAATTGTGAAATTATGTAGGGTTGACTATGCGCTTGTATAACTTTAAGAGTATTGTGAGCATTATGAGATATGTAATCCTCCTAATGACCCCAATACCCTACATGGATCACAGCCTTGTCACAGTGAAGGGACATCACCAGATAGTCAATACCGAAATCAGACTGATTATATTCTTTGCAGCCCAGATTGGAGGAGCTCTATACAGTCAGCAAAAACAAGACCTAGAGCTGACTGTGGCTCAGACCGTGAGCTCTTTATTGAAAAAAATAAGGCTTAAATTGAAGAAAGTAGCAAAAACTGCTAGTCCATTAGGTATGACCTAAATAAAATCCCTTATGATTATACACTGGTTTGGTTTGTGACCCTATTGACTGTAGCCTGCCAGGCTCCTCTGTGCATGGGATTATTCTCCAGGCAAGAATACTAGAGTGGGTTGCCAATTCCTTCTCCAGGGGATCTTCCCAACCCAGAAATTGAACGCAGATCTGCATTGCAGGCAGATTCTTTACTGACTGTGCTATGAGGGAAGCCCTTGATTATACACTGGAGGTGATAAATAGATTCAAAGGATTAGACTGATAGAATACCTGGAGAACTATGGACAGAGATTATAACATTGTACAGGAGGCAATGACAAAACAATCCCTCCCCCCCTCAAAAAAAGAAATGCAAGATTGCAAAATGGTTGTCTGAGGAGGCCTTACACTTAGCTGAGAAAAGAAAAGACATGAAAGGCAAGGGAGAAAGGAAAAGATAAACCCAACTGAATGTAGAGTTTCAGAGAATAACAAGGAGAAATAATAAGGCCTTCTTAAGTGAACAATGCAAAGAAATAGAAGAAAACAATAGAATGGTAAAGACTAGAGACCTCTTCAAGAAAATTGGAGGTATTGAGAGAACCATTTCATGCAAAGATGGACACAATTAAGGATAGAAACAGAAAGGACATAACAGAAGCAGAAGAGATTAAGAAGAGGTGGCAAGAATATATAGAAGACCTACACACAAAAAAACTTAATGTCCTAGATAACCATGATGGAGTGATCACTCACCTAGAGTCAGATATCCTGGAGTGTGAAGTCAAGTGGGCCTTAGTAAGCATTACTTCAAACAAAGCTAGTGGAGGTGATGGAATTCCAGCTGAACTATTTCAAATCCTAAAGGATGGTGCTATTAAAGTGCTGCACTCAATATATGAGCAAATGTGGAAACCCAGCAGTGGCCCCAGGACTGGAAAAGGTCAGTTTTCATTCCAATCCAAAAGAAGGGCAATGCCAAAGAGTGTTCAAACTACTGTCCAGTGCTCTTATTTCACATGCTAGTGAGGTAATGCTCAAAATCCTTCAAGCACACTTCAGCTATACATGAAATGAGAACTTCCAGATGTACAAACTGGATTTAGAAAAGGGAGCGGAACCAGGAATCAAATTGTCAACATCTGTTGGATCATAGAAAATGCAAGGGAATTCTAAAAAAAAAAAAAAAAAAAAATCTACTTCTGTTTCATTGACTATGCTAAAGCCTTTGACTGTGTGGATCATAAAAAACCGTGGAAAATTCTTCAGGAGACATGAATATCAGACCACCTTAAATGCCTCCTGAGAAACCTGTATGCAGTCAAGAAACAACAGTTAGAACTGGACATAGAACAATGGACTGGCTCAAAATTGGGAAAGGAGGATGACAAGGCTTTATATTGACACCCTGCTTATTTATTAATAATGTATATGCAGAGTACATCATGCAAAATGCTGGTATAGATGAATCACAAGCTGGAATCAAGATTGCCAGGAGAAATATCAACAGCCTCAGATATGCAGATGATACCACTCTAATGGCAGAAATTGAAGAGGAACTAAAGAGTCTCTTGATGAGAGTGAAAGAGGAGAGTGAAAAAGCTGACTTAAAACTCAACATTCAGAAAACTAAGATCATGGCATCCAGTCGAAGCAGTGACAGATTTTATTTTCATGGGCTCTAAAATCAGTGCAGTTGGTGACTGCAGTCATGAAATTACAAAAATGCTTGCTCTTTGGAAGAAAAGCTATGACAATCTAGACAACATATTAAAAAGCAGAGATGTCACTTTGCCAACAAAGGTGTATATAGTCAAAGTAATGGTTTTTCGAGTAGTCATGTATGAATGTGAGAGTTGGACCATAAAAAAGACTGAGTGCCAAAAAATTTATGCTTTCAAATTGTGGTGCTGGAGAAGACTCTTGAGAGTCCCTTGTATTGCAAGGAGATCAAACCAGTCAATCCTAAATGAAATCAACCCTGAATATTCATTGGAAGGACTGATGCTGAAGCTGAAGTTCCAGTACTTTAGCCACCTGATGCAAAATGCTGACTAGAAAAGACCCTGATTCTGGGAAAGACTGAGGGCAGGAGGAGAAGGAGTGATAGAGGATGAAATGGTTAGATAGCATCACTGACTCAATGGACATGCTTTTGAACAAATTCCAGGTGATAGTGAAGGACAAGGAAGCCTCGCATACTGTAATTGGACACAACTTAGCAACTGAACAACAACGACCTTAATGAAAGATTGATCTTTACTTTTCATGTCACCACTTTACAGAAGAGAAACTTGAGGCACAGAGAAATTAGTCTTCCCAGTCATCACACAGTTCATAAAGTTTGGCAACATATGGACGTTGCTTAGTATTGTCTTTGAGAAAATAAAGGGACAATCCAAGCTCTCTGACTGCTACTGCAGTCTGTCTCTTGAGATCATGAAACACTCTACCATTGTAATAAAGTTCTTTAAAGTAGAAGCTAGCCCAGATGTGAGACTCTGACATATGTAGGCAGATCTGACAACACCCTGGTTGCTTGCTTCTCTTCTCTATCTGCTTAAGAAATGTCCTATAATTCCTGTTAATAAATTAATTCTTACATGCACAACATTGTGTAGGTACCTTAAACTCTGCTGTGTTTGTTTGAGAGAAAGCTGCATTATCTCAACTTCTTTCTCTCACAGTCCTTCCTCTTCCAGCCCGTTCCTGCTCCCACTGCTTCCCTGCATCTGTCTGTTCTCCTCAAAGGATGAGGACACTGATCACCTTCATCTTTCCTTTATTGTCAAAGTCTTCCCTGGATACTCTCTACATAAATTCAACTCCCAGTGTTCCATAGGCCATTGCTTGCTCATTTCCTTGTGATACTTTACTACCCTCTTATGTACATATAGGGCTTCCCAGGTGGCTCGTGTTAAAGAATCTGCCTACCAATGCAGGAGACATGGGTTTGATCCCTGGGTTGGGAAGATCCCCTGGAGTAGTAAGTGGCAATCCACTCCAGTCTTCTTGCCTGGAAAATCCCAAGGACAGAGAACCCTAGCAAGCTACAGTCCGTGGGGTGGCAAAGAGTTGGACATGGCTGAGCATGTACAAGCCTTACATATATGTATTTTGGTTTTACTTTCTATGTTATCTGTTTCCTCCACTGGAATAGAGTACCGTGAGGCAGAGATTTGTATCCATTTTCTTCAGTTTGATACTGAGCCCCTAGAACAGTGTTCAGCATATGGTAGGTTCTCAGTGAATATTTATACAATTAATGAGTCACCAAATCATTCCCACACTCCAGAAATCATCTCTGATCACTCTTCATCTCCTTCATGTCCCATCTGCCTCTACTTATCCCCAAAATGTTAGTGTTTTCAAGGTTCCATCACCAATACTTTGTTTTCTCATTCTGTTCACTGTATGGCTCATGTGGGCAAGGTTGTTTTAGAGTTCATTTAAAGATCAATAAGATAATTTCCATAATTTACCTGTACAGGCCTTGATAAAGGGTGGCTAAATACTTACCTTTTAGAAACATGCAAAGCATGGAGAATTGATATACAAGTTCCACAAACAGAAGGCCGATGTGCACTGTGAGAGATGACTTCCAGATCTTATAGTCTACTGAGTTGTTCCTCTGGGGTACAGGTTCCTGTGGCATCTGGATCTACTAAAATGGACCCCATCTGTTTGGTGGAAAACCAGAAAAATCAACTATCAGTGAATCCCGAAGCACTGAAGATTCTGGACCAGATATCTCAGCCTCTGGTGGTGGTGGCCACTGTAGGGCTGTATCGGACAGGAAAGTCCTACCTGATGAACCGCCTGGCAGGACAAAGCCATGGTGAGTGTTGTTCAGGAACATTTGCTGGGAAGCTGTGATGATAGTCTGCTGACCATCCTCCTCTAGTGCCCTGTTAAGGAACAGCCTAACTCCCCACTGAAAACAACTTTTAATTCTCACCACTGACTTTGTAACTCCAAACGTGTCTCTGCACAATGTTCCCTCTTTCATCCAGTAATGGAGAGTTCACAGGCCCATCAAAATGTCCACCTTATTTGTCCCAATCCCATCCATTGCCATCTTCTCAAGGGTTCATCTTCAAAAATTACTCCCTTCCTTTCTCCTTCATCACTTTTGCCCCAAACCACAGGGTTGTTTCAAATAGCACACAAATGTTGTTCAACACACTCTGTTTTTTCGAAGAGATGTAAAGAAATACAGACAGATGAATTCCTAAAACTCCCATATCTCAATGAGGCTACCACCCATCTTTTTTTGCTTCATTTAATTTCCTATTTCCAAACTTTGGTAAATTATACCCCTGTTTCTCTACTTAATCTTTTCTATTATCTGAACTATAATACATATAGAACAGTACATAAGACATGTATATATGTGTATATATATATACACATATACACACACACACACACACACACACACACACACACACACACATATATATATATACACACACACACTATAAAGTTGATAAACCTAAAGTGATCATCTGTGTAATCACTGCACAGATCAAGAAATACTTCAACACCCAAAAGCCCAAATCATGCCCTCTCATACCTTTCCTAGATCTCACCAATGTTTTGACTTCCATGGTGCATTCTTTCATTCTTCCTTTTTAAAAATGGCTTTATATTATGTTTCTGCATTTGTTAAGCATTGCTCAAACTTAATACAAAAGGAGTTACATTGTGACAATCATGGGGCTCTTGCTTCTTTAGCTCAACAAGAAGTTTATGAGGGAAATCCAGTTTGTCATACATAGCTATAATTCATGTATATTCACCATCGTAGAGTATGCTATTGACAGAGAATAGGAAATTTTATTTATTCACTCATTGACGATGAACACTGGTATTATTTGTAGCTCCAACTTTTATGGGTTCACTGTTGTGAATATTCTTGTATCTATATCCTGGTGCACATGTGCACTAGCTACCCTTGTTTGATATACTCAGAAGTGCCATTGCTGGGTCATGGAGTCCACATGTTTTCAGACTTTCAAGATAATATCAAACAGTTTTTCAAGATTTATGTGCAATTTAGGTGCATATTAGCAGTAACTGGAATTTTCCACAGCATCATAAAAATTTGGTAAGATTTTTTTTTAGCTCTGGCTGATCTGATGTCTGTACAGTTGCACATTATTTGCCTCACTACAAGTAAGTAGTACTTGTAGATAGACTTCTCCCTGTCTTCCTCTTTCTTTTTGTTTACAGTCTCCCATTGGCCTCAAATAAAACATTTTATATTTGTCTTTCTTTTAAAGAATTCTTGACAACTAGTCAGGGGAGAGCACTTTTTCTTTGCCAGGCTGAAATAATTAATAGGTCATGTTTTTTGGTAATTAAAGATTTGAGAACTCTAAGAAATGATATCAGTCAAGATGTTTCAACAGTCAAGGTGTTTCACAATATTCCTTTTTATTCTATTCAAGATAACATCAGGTAATGAGGTGATTTCCATTACTAAGGAAATCCTTCACCTGGTTATGTTTTAAAGAACTTGAATTGTGGCACTACTATCCCAATTGAATGACAGGAAGAACAAAAACAAACAAACAAGCAACACTGGTGCCCAACGTTCACTAGTAGAAGCAGCTCACTACTGTCTCTTTGTTATGATTCTTTATCTCTCTTTACCTCATGTAACTGACTGTGATGAACTTCAATTATACCCTGCCTTTCTCCCTGGGGGAACTGGGAGTTCAGACTGCTCTGTATTAATCAGAAAGCAGTCAAATGCCATCACAATGTAGAAGAGTGCAGATCATCTCAGGTTTTATACCTGCTAGAGTAGAATATACAGAACATGACAATTGAATGGCCTAAGCCATGCACCCCTGGGCATTTCATCATATCCATTTCTATTCTCAGTTGAAGGGAGCATTGGCATCTGGCAGACAGTCAAAATCTTGGATATAGATAAGACATATTCTGCTTTCTTACCCATATGCATGTTAGTTGCTCAGTCCTGTCTGACTCTGTGATCAATGGACTGTGGCCTGTCAGGGTCCTCTGTCCATGGAATTCTCCAAACAAGGATACTGGAGTGGGTTGTCTTTCCCTTCTCCAGGGGATCTTCCCAACCCAGGGATCTAACCCAGGTCTCCTGCATTGCAGGCAGATTCTTTACCATCTGAGCTAACAGGGAAACCCATTACCTCACATAATCACTTTCTGTTGGTTTAAGCCTTAGAAAGAAGGGCAAACAGCTCTCACAGGTCTTTTCTAATCCCCTGCTATTTTATCCCCACACAAGTCAATGACCAAAGATTTCATCATTTTTTTGAACAAAAACAAGGAAGATACAGGGAAAACGAGGAGGGAAAAGACAATTTAACAAAAGCTAATGTATTAGTTCAGAACCTGGAAGGACACAGATGATCCACTTAACAGGTAACCGAAATGGAATGACAATTACAAGGACCCAAGCAGAGCAAAAGGAACCACTCCATTTTTCTGAAGGAAGCAGCAGAAACAATGGCTAGGGAGCCTTTATAAGTCCTATAGGGTGAAGAGGCAATGAGTGGATTCCAGAATGTGACAGAAACCAGAACAACTGGATGGGGCTAAACGAAAGGAGATGTGATGAAGGCACAGGAGCAGAGGTACCAGGACACCATGGCTCACCAGGGTGGAAGCCAAGGGGACAGATGCCTGACTTCTGATCTCTTGCTGGTACCTCTCACTGTTGGGACTCCATCAGAAAGAGGAGGATATGGAACTGATAAAAATAGAAAGGTTAATAGAGTTTACATTAATTCTGGAATGTGACACAGTATGAGCCATTAGTGTTATGAGGTGAATATGGGACAAGAAATATTTCTTGGGAAGGTCCTGAACATGTGTAAACATTTGAACTGACAGTCCTTGCTGAAATGAAAACACATTTCCCCCAGCCATGCACTCACATTTCAACAACTTTACCCAAAGTAACCCATGGGCAGCCTGGACTATCTGGTCTTCTTGTGTGCTGCATTCTTCTTTCTGTGCAGGTTTTCATCTGGGCTCCACAGTGAGGTCTGAAACCAAAGGCATCTGGATGTGGTGTATGCCCCACCCCTCCAAGGAGAGCTGCACCCTGGTCCTTCTGGACACTGAGGGCCTGGGCAATGTGGAGAAGGTAAGGCAGGGAATCTTCTTTACTCTTTATTCCTCTTTCTTTTTTAAATTGTGAAAATATGATAACACATTTACAGGAGACCTGGAAAATACAGAAGAAAGCTACATATAGTACTACTATATATTATAATAAATTTTATGCAGATAAGTTAAGATTTTAGTTGGAGTTTCAATATCAAACTCTCAAAAATTAATGGAATGAATATACAGAGAAGGGGAAGGATGTAGTAGACCTGAAAAGCACTATGAACCAATTCAACATAACTAAGATTTATACAATTTTCACACTACAGTAGAATACAAATTCTATCCAAGTTCCCATAGATTATAAACTAGGAGACACTTTAACTTATCCAGGGATGTAAGATCAGGTGTGAAAGAGTCATGGTATAAAGGTATTAAAATCATAGAGTCTGTTCTCTTATCATTGTGGAATTATGTTAGACAGCAATATCAAAAGATATGTTAAAATAACCCACATACTTATAACTACACTGTGACATTTACCAAGAGAGATATTTGACTTAGCCACTAAAATCCTCAATAAAGTTAGGAGACAAAAAAACACAGAGGGTGATTGCAGAGTAGAAAGCATTTAAATGAGAAATTGATATCAAAATGAGAAATTAATATCAAAGACATTTAAAAATTCCATGGGTTTAGAAACTAAATGGCCACTTTTAAATGATGGGTATATCCAAAAGCTCATAACAAGGAAAACTAGAAAATATTTGTAATAGAATAAAAATGAAAAGAGAATTTATCAGAATTTGTTACATGTAGCTGAAGCTGCTCAATGCAGTTAAATACAATGTGGAGTCTCGAATAAGGTATGAAAACAAGGGACACAAGCATAAAGTTTTGTGAAATTTGAACAAAATCTGAACTTTAGTTAATAATACTATATCACATTTTAACATGTGATTTTTTTTTTCTACAACATAGTATTTCTTTATATTCTCAGAATTGGATAAGAAGTTTCAAGCCTCATTCAAAAAAACTTCTTTTTAAACAAATAACTAAGATAATAAACTTTTCTGGTGACTCAGACAGTAAAGAATCTGCCTGTAATGCAGCAGACCTGGGTTCAATCCCTGGACCTGAAAAATACCCTGGAGAAGGGAATGGCTACCCACTCCAGTATTCTGGCCTGGAGAATTCCATGGACAGAGGAGCCTGGCAGGCATGGGGTAGCAAAGAGTAGGACATGACCGGGCAACTAAGCATACAGACTTCGAGTAGTAATACTAGATGCCAAAGTACATGGAGTGATATCAAAGTTTTGAGTAAATATAAATTAGAAATCTAGGACTCTATTCATACTAAGTCAAACAAATGGAATCAAAATGTCATAATTTTTAGCCAGACAAAAATTTATGTTTTCTAAAATATATATATATATATAATACACATTATGTATAATATGTATATATATATACAAAAGCTTTTCTACTATTCTTGATAAGGACTTTAGAAAGAATATCAAAAAAAAAAAAAAAAAGAGAGAGAGAGAGGGACAGAGAAATTGGAAAGCATAAACTAAACCAAATGGGAGCACTGAATATGAAATAGAAAAAGTGAAACAAATAGAGAAAAGTAAAATATCATCATATAGTCCACTTGTTATTAAATATGACTGTTCACTAGAAACACATCTAGAGCTTTGGAGAAAAAAAGCAATACCTGGACATTTGTATTTTTTAGAAAATTCCAAGATAATTCTGATATGCATCTGGATTTTAAAAAGTGATTCCAGGTTTTTTATTGAATGGTAATTGTACTGATATAGAATTCTGTCATTTTTTTTTGTTGACCAATCATGATACAATATGGAGAAGGCAATGGCACCACACTCCAGTACTCTTGCACCAGGAAAATCCCATGGATGGAGGAGTCTGGTAGGCTACGGTCCATGGGGTGGCTAAAAGTAGGACACGACTGAGCGACTTCAATTTCCTTTTTCACCTTCATGCACTGGAGAAGGAAATGGCAACCCACTCCGGTGTTCTTGCCTGGAGAATCCCAGGGATGGGGGAGCCTGGTGGGCTGCCGTCTATGCGGTCGCACAGAGTCGGACACGACTGAAGCGACTTAGCAGCTGTAGCATGATGCAATAGTATTAACGGAATAATAGTTACATAATCACAATAATAAAAGATGTGTATCAGTTTTCACAATCAATAGCCAGACAAAAAATAAAAAAGAATTACAATTGCAAGCCATAATAAAACATGACTAACCTAACAATATAGAATTATCACATACAATTTGGGGGGTTAAGTAGAGTGATGTGGTAAGTGGAAGTGCATACATGCACATGTTTTCATCAGCCCAGCCAGTTTATGCCTTTTCGTTGGTGCATTTAATCCATTTACATTTAAAGTAATTATTGATATATATAATTCTGTTGCCAGTTTCTTAATTGTATTGGGTTTATTTTTGTAGATCCTTTTCTTCTCTTGTGTTTCCCACCTAGAGTAGTTCCTTTAATATTTGTAAAGCTGGATTGTGCCCATCTTTGCACAAAATTTTCCCTTGGTTTCTCTAATTTTCTTGAAGAGATCTCTAGTTTTTCCTACTCTATTGTTTTCCTCTATTTCTTTGCATTGGTCACTTAAGAAGCCTTTCCTTCATGTTGAGGTTTGACAGGAAACAACAAAATTCTGTAAAGCAATTACCCTTCAATTAAAAAATAAAAGAAAAGACACCTTTCTTATCCTTCCTTGCTATTCTTTGGAACTCTGCATTCAGATCGGTATATATTTCCTTTTCTCCTTTGCCTTTCACTTAAGTGAACAATACAAAGAAATAGAGGAAAGCAATAGAATGGGAAAGACTAGAGATCTCTTCTAGAAAATTAGACATACCAGGAAACATTTCATGCAATGATGGGCATAATAAAGGAGAGAAACAGTATGGACATAACAGAAGCAGAAGAGATTAAGAAGAGGTGGCAAGAATACACAGAAGAAATACACAAAAAAGGTCTTAATGACTCAGACAACCACAATGGTGTGCTCGCTCACCTAGAGCCAGGCATCCTGGAGTGTGAAGTCAAGTGGACTTTAGGAAGCATTACTACTAACAAAGCTAGTGGAGGTGATGGAATTCCAGCTGAGCTATTTCAAATCCTAAAGGATGGTGCTATTAAAGTGCTGCACTCAATATATCAGCAAATTTGGAAGACTCAGCAGTGGCCACAGGGCTGGAAAATGTCAGTTTTCATTCCAGTCCCAAAGAAGGGCAATGCCAAAGAATGTTCAAACTACCACACAATTGCACTCATTTCACATGCTAGCTCAAAATCCTTCAAGCTAGGCTTCAACAGTGCATGGACTCTGAACTTCCAGATGTACAAGCTGAATTTAGAAAACTCAGAGGAACCAGGGATCAAATGTCAACATCTGTTGTATCATAGAAAAAGCAAGGGAATTCCAGAAAAGCATCTACTTTTGTTTCATTGGCTATGCTAAAGCCTTTGACTGTGTGGATCACAAGCCTTTGACAGTGTGGCTCACAACAAACTGTGGAAATATCTTCAAGAGATGGGAATACCAGATCACCTTACTTGCCTCCTGAGAAACCTGTATGCAGGACAAGAAGCAACAATTAGTACTAGACATGGAACAATGGACTGGTTCAACTAGGAAGAAGTATGTCAAGGCTGCATATTGTCACCCTGCTTATTTAATTTATATGCAGAGTACATCATGAGAAATGCCAGGCTGGATGAAGCACAAGCTGGAATCAAGATTGCCAGGAGAAATATCAATAACCTCAGATATGCTGATGATGCCACCCTTATGCCATGGCAGAAAGCAAAGAGGAACTAAACAGCCTCCTTTTTTTTTTTTTTTATTAGTTGGAGGCTAATTACTTCACAACATTTCAGTGGGTTTTGTCATACATTGATATGAATCAGCCATGGATTTACATGTATTCCCAATCCCGATCCCCCCTCCCACCTCCCTCTCCACCCGATTCCTCTGGGTCTTCCCAGTGCACCAGGCCCGAGCACTTGTCTCATGCATCCCACCTGGGCTGGTGATCTGTTTCACCATAGATAGTATACATGCTGTTCTTTTGAAATATCCCACCCTCACATTCTCCCACAGGGTTCAAAAGTCTGTTCTGTATTTCTGTGTCTCTTTTCCTGTTTTGCATATAGGGTTATCGTTACCATCTTTCTAAATTCCATATACATGTGTTAGTATGCTGTAATGTTCTTTATCTTTCTGGCTTACTTCACTCTGTATAAGGGGCTCCAGCTTCATCCATCTCATTAGGACTGGTTCAAATGAATTCTTTTTAATGGCTGAGTAATATTCCATGGTGTATATGTACCACAGCTTCTTTATCCATTCATCTGCTGATGGGCATCTAGGTTGCTTCCATGACCTGGCTATTATAAACAGTGCTGCGATGAACATTGGGGTGCACGTGTCTCTTTCAGATCTGGTTTCCTTGGTGTGTATGCCCAGAAGTGGGATTGCTGGGTCATATGGCAGTTCTATTTCCAGTTTTTTAAGGAATTTCCACACTGTTCTCCATAGCGGCTGTACTAGTTTGCATTCCCACCAACAGTGTAAGAGGGTTCCCTTTTCTCCACACCCTCTCCAGCATTTATTGCTTGTAGACTTTTGGATAGCAGCCATCCTGACTGGCATGTAATGGTACCTCATTGTGGTTTTGATTTGCATTTCTCTAATAATGAGTGATGTTGAGCATCTTTTCATGTGTTTGTTAGCCATCTGTATGTCTTCTTTGGAGAAATGTCTGTTTAGTTCTTTGGCCCATTTTTTGATTGGGTCATTTATTTTTCTGGAATTGAGCTTTAGGAGTTGCTTGTATATTTTTGAGATTAATCCTTTGTCTGTTTCTTCATTTGCTATTATTTTCTCCCAATCTGAGGGCTGTCTTTTCACCTTACTTATAGTTTCCTTTGTAGTGCAAAAGCTTTTAAGTTTCATTAGGTCCCATTTGTTTAGTTTTGCTTTTATTTCCAATATTCTGGGAGGTGGGTCATAGAGGATCTTGCTTAAACAGCCTCTTGATGAAAGTGAAAGAGGAGAGTGAAAAAGCTGGCTTAAAACTCAACATTCAAAAAATGAAGATCATGGCATCTAGTCCCATCTCTTCAGGGCAAATAGATGGGGAAACAATAGAAACAGTGACAGACTTTATTTTCTTGGGCTCCAAAATCACTGCAGATGGTGACCTCAGCCATGAAGTTAAAAGATGTTTGTTCCTGGAAGGAAATCTGTGACAAACCTAGACAGTGTATTAAAGAACACGGACATCACTCTGCCGACAAAGGTCCATCTAGTAAAAGCTGTAGTTTTTCCAGTAATCATGTTTGGATGTGAGAGTTGGAGCATAAAGAAGGCTGAGCACCAAAGAACTGATCCTATTTACTTGTGGTGCTGGAGAAGACTCTTGAGAGTCCCTTGTACTGCAAGGAGATCCAACCAGTCAATCCTAAAGGAAATCAACCTTGAATATTCTTTGGAAGGAATAATGCTCAAGCTGAAGCTTGAAGACTTTGGCCACCTGATGCAAAGAGCTGACTCACTGGAAAAGACCCTGATGCAGGGAAGGATTGAAGGAAGGAGGAGAAGGGGGTGACAGAGAATGAGATGGTTGGATGGCATCACCGATTCAATGGAAACATGAGCTTGAGAAAACTCTGGGAGACAGTGAAGGATAGGGAAGCCTGGCATTCTGCAGTCCATGGGGTTTGCAGAGTTGGACACTACTGAGCAAGTGTTGCTGTTGCGGAACAACAAACAAAGCTGGATTGGTGCTGCTGAATTCTCTTAATTTTTGGCTTGTCTGGAAAGCATTTGATTTCTCCATCATATCTTAATGAGAGTCTTGCTGGGTAAAGTATTCTTGTTTGTTGGTTCTCACCTTTCATCACTTGGGATATATTGTGTCTGCGCAGCAGAACTCCTTGCTGCCCCACTGTGTGTCATGTATCTCTGTAGTATGCCTGTGTACTCAGTCACTAAGTCGTGTCCAACTCTGTGCAACCCCGTGGACTGTAGCCTGCCAGGCTCCTCTGTTCATGGGATTTTCTAGGTAAGAATACTTGAGTGGGTTGCCATTTCCTTCTCCAGGGGACGTTCCTGACTTAGGGATCGAACACATGTCCCTTGCATTGGCAAGCAGGGAGCCCATTTCTGTAGTGTGTATATATATATATAATCAATATATATATAATCTCTCTCTCTGTATATATGTATATATATATACTCAATTCCAAAGTCCCTCATGACCTTCCGAATCTCATTTTTAGCCGCAACATCTACTACTACATGGGTAAAACTACATCAGTCAAATAAAATAATCTTGTAATTTCTCTATATGACCACACTTTCTGGCAATTGTGATCAGCTTCTGTGAGCCCATCTACCTGCAGAGTCCGTATAACTCCAATCCACATTCTGTCAATTTTTTAAAGCCCAGTTCCTTTCAACCTAATGCCATCATGTCACTATCAGACATAGTTAATTCTGGCTCTGAATGCACAGAGTATTTTTTTCTGTCTTTTGGGAGTTGCCACTTTGTCTTTTACAGTACAACATTTGATTCCATGCCAGGCTGTTTATCATTGTGGACTGATTTGTATGTTCCCATGAATATCTGCCCCTCAAGAAAGCCATCTCTCTAGGGTGGGCATTATCATGTGGAACTTTATATCCTAGTAAGCAAATAAGTATCTTGTGCTATCTAGATGCATAGTTAGCAGTTGATGAATTTAATTAAATAGTATTTCTGTCTCTAATATACATTGTGATCTAGAAAAACTTGCAAAGCAATCACTGCCCACTTACTATTGTACAACTTTTATGTTCCAGGCACTGCATTAAACATTTTAATCACATATAAGATGGCATTCACTTTTGTTAATAGCTAATCATACTGAAGCACTTGAAGGGGAAAATGTCAATACCAGAACGTTTGAATTTATCATTGTCTTGAAAATTTATTTAGCTTACAACTGAGTTACAGTACAGCTGTTATAGCGAATGAACGCCTGAATGAGAGCATGCGGAATAGTGTCCTCACTCTCTCACATACATTCTAGGAGGACTCCAAAAATGACCTGTGGATATTTGCCCTGGCTGTGCTCCTGAGCAGCACCTTTATCTACAACGGCATGAACAGCATCAACAATCAGGCCTTGCAGCAGCTGCAGTATCCTTTCAGGAATTGAACCACCATGTTTCATTGAGTTTATGGGAATAGCAATTGACACTGTGTTTTCTTGCCCATGACTTCATTCTTATAGTTGATGAAGACGGAAAATGGGGCAAAAGGGAATGATGATAAAACTTTGTTTTGAGGTGAGATCTGGAAACTGTGTTGGAGAGTACTTCTTTTTCCTTAGCTAAAATCCCAGCTATGTGACTGAATTAACAGAGCTGATCAGAACCAAATCATCTCCCAGCTCTGACGAAGTAGAGGATTCAGCCAAATTTGTGAGTTTCTTTCCAGACTTTATTTGGACTGTACGGGATTTCACGCTGGAGCTGGAGTTAGACGGGAACCCCATCACTGAAGATGAGTACCTGGAGAATGCCTTGAAGTTGATTCCAGGTATCAGAGCAAGGCCAGGGTGGTAAGAAGCTCAGTAGGGGGTGGGGTCAACAGAGCCCTTTGATTTGAAGTTGGATTTGAGGCCATGCTAATGGTACTTGGTGAATGACTGCGAGGTGGCTTCAGTCATGATTGTTACTGGGAAAACCCCAGTGACCAGAGCTTTAGCTCACAGAGGAAATTTAGAATCCAATATTCTACCAAGTGACTTGACAAAAATTAATACCATGAAAACGAAAGGCTCATATATTGTGTTTCATATTAAGTGTTTCTCCTCTTCTATTCGAGAAATATAACCCATCAAATTGAAATTAGTAAATACAGAATCATAAGGTAAGCAAAATAATTCATTTTTAAATACATTTCACACAGTGTATTTTACTGTCTTATATAGATACATTCTTCACAGACAGACTACTTATACCTTAATTAGTTCCAAAGAAAAGCATTGCTATGTCCTTTCACTGAGACTGGGAAATGTCTTCAAATGCTTTCGCCTAATCTCACATATAACTAATTTGTTACATAGTATGTCATATTATATAACAAATTAGTTATAACAGATTATAATTAGCAGAGAGAATAATGAGTAGTACTTAGAAGAAATATTGAGTTTGTTTGTTAAATCATTTATTTACCCTTTCAATAAATATTTATTGGACTGCAGATATATGGCCAGAATCTCTCTGGATGATACTGTCACTTCCAACAGAAAATGATGCAAAAGACTGATGAGGTGTCCTAGTTTCATTTAGGCCAATCTTACCATGAGATTGTGTATGCTAAAGTAATCTTAAAACATATTTATAGAATGTGCATTTTTTAACTCTGATTTTGTAAAACTTTACTGCCTTGTGTGTCATTTGTCTCCTGCATGGTTTCTTTCCCAGAAATACTGTGAATATCCTTATTTCTATAATTTCTTTACTTTTGAGCTCACATTTCATACCTGAAATGGAGACTGTAAGATCAAAAAAGTATTTCTGACAATGATTTGTATTAGTTTATCTTTCAAGAAAGTGAAAGAAAGTGAAGTCGCTCAGTCATGTCTGACTCTTTGTGACCCCATGGACTGTAGCCTACCAGGCGTCTCCATCCATGGGATTTTCCAGGCAAGAATACTGGAGTGGGTTGCCATTTCCTTCTCCAGGAGATCTTCCTGACCCAGGGATTGAACCCAGGTCTCCTGCATTGTAAGCAGACACTTTACCGTCTGAGCCACAAGGGAAGTTCATTGGCAGCTCTATAGACCTGGTCTGTAGGGTTTCTGCCATGAGCTGTATGACGTCTTCATTTAATAAATGATTAATCTATGGCATACTATACAATGGCTGAGGAAAACAACCACAGGTTTCTTCAGTTGGGATGGATGCTTCTTCTTCCCCAGGAGTACTTTCTTCACCCTTGGCTTAGTACAAAAACAGAGTTTCCATGGTAGATCAGCATAAGAGTAAAAAAGATTTACAGGCACAGGAATCAGAGTGATCCAAAAATCCCTGGAAATGAAAGTCCTCAGCCCCCTTACCTGAACTTTGTCCCTTCTGTGATTGCTCTTTTTCCACTTTTGCAGATGAAGATCCCAAAATTCAAAGTTTCAACTTGCCCAGAGAGTGTATCAGGAAGTTTTTTCCCAAACGGAAGTGTTTCATCTTTGACCGTCCTGCAAGCAACAAAAACCAATTACTCCATCTTGAGGAAATGCCAGATAATCAACTGGATGAGAATTTCCAGAAGCAATCGAAAGATTTCTGCTCATATATCTATACCCATGCAAAGACCAAGACCTTAAAAGAAGGAATCACTGTCACCGGGAAAAGTGAGCCTCATTTGCTACAGCATGTCTCTCTGTGATTTAGTGTGGGTGAGGAATGTGTGGTGGAGTTGAAATTGTGAATATCCTCTGGGATTGCCAATAATTGTGTTTTCTTTTTTTCAGTAATTGTGTCTTCTCTATATAATTTGGAAAAACATATTTATGCCCCACATAGAAGTTCATGTTACTTCATTAAAATTTCCCTACATGAGGGTTTTTTGAAGACTATCATATCTCATGAAACTGTAGGGCTGGCCAACATGTTCTTTCAGGTTTTTCAGTAAGATGTTATGGAAAAACCCAAAAAAACTTTTTGGCCAACCCAATATTACATTGAAGGTATGTTAAGGATACAAATATTCAGTATGATGAGCCATCCGGTGGATAAGTGTTTCTAGTGAGGATATGCAAGTTATTTTGTGAATTCACACGAATCAGAAAATAAGTAGTACACCATGAATCCATGTAAACTCATTGAAAGTCTGAGAAACAAATGTAAATACAGTCTTATAAACAGAGCTGGCTTCATGCACAGGCTACTTGAGCAGTCTCACGGTGCCCTATGCTGAGACATGCCCTGTCTGTTTTAATGTTTTTGTCACTGTCTGGATATTCTTGATGACATTTTTACATGGGGCACTGCATTTTCATTTGGAAATAGTACCCACAAAATACACAATTTACTTACATATATAAATTCTCCATATTTTGCTACAATGGGCAAAGTGTTCCAGGAGAATTTTGAACATATTATTGAGGTCATTCAGTTAATATTGTATTGTGATGAATTGAGAACCATAAAAGAGAATGAATAGGAGACATTGGTGTTATTAAAAGAAAATTATAGAAGAAAAAGAAGGATATGAAGATGAGGAGACAAAAGAGAAGAAAAGAAAATTTGAAGCTCAATAAAATTTTAGTGATTTTTAGGATACTGATCTAAGGTTCATAAAATGAATGAAAACATTCTATTTTCAAAATATTGAATTGGCCAAAAAGTTTATTCGGATTTTTCTGTAGCATCTTATGGGAAAATCTAAACGAACATTTTGGACAATACAATATAATATGTTATTCAGGGCTGGGGCCTCTGGTGGAGGCCTATGTAAATGCCATCAACAGTGGATCAGTTCCTTGTTTGGAGAATGCAGTAATAACTCTGGCCCAGCGTGAGAATTCAGCAGCCGTGCAGAAGGCAGCTGACCACTACAGTGACCAGATGGCCCAGCGACTGAGTCTCCCCACAGAGACGCTCCAGGAACTGCTGGAGGTGCACGCAGCCTGTGAGAAGGAAGCCATTGCAGTCTTCATGGAGCACTCTTTCAAGGATGAAAATCAGGGTTTCCAGAAGAAGCTTGTGGTAATGTGGCCTAGAATATATCCTTCCTGATTCTTGTGGTTCTAGAAATGTGCTTTGTTGTTGCTGTTGTTCAGTAGTAGCTCAGTCGTGTCTGACTCTTTCCAACCCCAGGGACTGCACCACACCAGGCTCTTCTGTCCTCCACTATGTCCTGGAGTTTGCTGAATTTCATGTCCACTGAGTGGGGGATGCCATCCAACCATCTCACCCTCTGCAGAGGATGAGAAATGTTCTTAGGCTCCTTCTGTTCACCTATGATTCATATGCTTCTCATTGTAAAAGGAGTTTGGATTGTTGTGAATGACAGTACTCTACAGGCTACTTTCCTTCTTTTTTCCTAAAAACTGGCCTCTTTATTTTCTACTGTAAACAAATTACCCTGTGCTTTGGTGCTTAAAATAACACACAGTTATTAGCTCACACTTTTTCAGGTCACACTCCAGTGCAGGGTGTGTATGGGTGATGTGCTCAGAGTACGGCAACCTGAAAACAAAAAAAGGTTCAAATGGGTTTAGCAATACCCCCAAGAATAATCAGTAAGCAATTTTTCTCAGGATAAGAAAAGAGTTTTATATGAGCCAAATGAAGACTAGATACAGATTAAAGAACTTGAATTCTGTTCTGTTACATGACAAAATGCGGGGTGGAGGGGGCGGGGGGGTGGAGAACCCTTACTATAGGCAAAACCCATAAAATTACCTGTATTATTTGTCAAGAATTAAGATTGTAGCTGGAAAGAAATGAGAGTGCTTGTTAAAGAAGGATTGTTTGGGTCTGAATCTATTGCATATTTACAGTGGTACACTTTGAGTTCCTAAGTTTGCAGCTCCCAGTTACTAGCAGACACTCGAGAATGGATGGTGGCATCCTTGAATTTGATAAAGTTCAGAAGATTCAAATTCTCAAGGACGCAGAAACATGTCTGAAACCACATCCACAATGGCCACCAAGCTCAATTTTTAATTCCTGTCTGACAGTTACTGCATTTTGATTTTTAAATGCGTTCTTTTTAAATGATTAGAGCAGATGTACATGTTTGATAGGCCACAAAACAGATTATTGTAGTTAGCATAAAGTTTAATTTAAATCATGTGCAAGCCAGAGTGTCCTCCCCATATGTAAATATGTGAATATATCTTTCATCAGAACTCATATGGGCTCTGGGGAACCCCGTTTCATCTTCAAGCCAGCAATGGTGCATTGTATTCTTCTTTTGTTTCTAATCACTCCAATTCCCTCTTCTGCCACCAACTAGAGAAGACTGCAGGGGAAGGGCTTGGGTGATTATGTAATGCCCGCTTGGGTAATCTCACTTTCTTGAAGGAGCCTGTGCCGTATGACATAATCTAAACACAGGATCAACGTTCATCATGTTCACAGGTCCAGGGACTATGCAGTGTGAATGCCAGGGGAGAGAATTCTTAGAGTTCATAATCCTGCTTACCATTGGCGCCGTCACTGAAACCTTGTCTTTCAGTCTACTTTTGTACATCCTACAAGTTACAAAAATCTCTTAGAGGAAAACCAGCCCAATTGTAATTTTTAAGGACAAGTACAAAATTTCTGTTCCTATATTTTCACACAATCAAACCCTCAATGAAACAAGAATTCAGAACAAGTTCAAAACTCTGTTCGGTGTATACTTCATTCATTATGTTAGGCAGTTGATTTGCTATGTATATATTTTATTTAAAGCACCTAGTATGCATAAGAAAGCCTACTTCAAATCATAATTGAACTTGCTATTTTTCATTGTTGATGGATTTATCACTATTAATCCTACTACTGTTAGAGGAACAATGAAATTCACGTCTGCCAACCCATCATTTCACAGATGTTGAGACTGAGACAAGAACGTTAAGGGACTTCCTGTAAGTCACACAGAGTTGGTCACACCTAGGACTAAAACTAGTCTCCTCACTCTCTATCTGTTATTCTGTGTCTCTGTGCAGATGTTGTCTGATTGCTTCCTTCAAGAGGATCACAGTTGGATGTTTTCTTCTAACAACTCCTTTCTATTGAATTTCTCCTTGTTTTCTCAACAGATCATGATCGAGAAAAAGAAAGACAATTTCTTGTTGCAAAATGAAGAAGCATCTGACAGATATTGTCAGGCTGAGCTTAAAAAGCTTTCAGAGCCCTTAAAGATGAGTATTTCAGAGGGAACTTTCTTTGTCCCTGGAGGACACCATTGCTACTTAGAAGCAAGGAACAAGCTTGAAGAGAACTATAAACTCATTCCCAGGAAAGGAGTTAAGGTGAGGAGGAAGGGGATTGGGAAAGCACAACAGGTTGGAGACCAAGGGTTGTTGCTGGTTTTTTGAAATTCTAAGACCATAGCACAACTTTTGTAGAAAAAGGAGAGCATGGCAATATCTTTACATTTTCAGCTTTTATATTTATGGTTTGTTAGCTACTCTTCAACAAACCAGAAATATTTCTATCCAAAGACAGGACTTATTATCAAGGATCTAGATGAAAGAGAATATTCCTTTTATTCAAACAGTGTACTAGGTTTTGCAAAACACTAATTCAAAACGATACCCGCATCCCAAATTTCATAGCAGCATTATTTACAATAGCCAAGATATGGAAGTAACCTAAATATCCATCAACAGATGAATGGATAAAGAAGATGTGGAGTGTGCATATATATGAATGATACTTACTCAGTTATTAAAAAAATAAAAGGGTGAAATTTTGCCATTTGTGGCAACATGGATTGACTTCTACTAAGAGAAATAAGTTAAACAGAGAAAGAGAAAAACTGATGATATCACTTATATTTGAAGTCCAAAACTACAACAAACTAGTAAACATAACAAAAGAAGAAGATTCACAGACATAGAGGACAAATTAGTGGTTACCAATGTGGAGTGGGGGCAATACAGGGGGAAGGGTGTGAGGTACAAATGATTGGGTGTAAGAAAGGCTGTAAAGATGTATTGCAAAGTATAGGGAATATAGCCAATATTTTGTAGTAACTTTAAGTGCAATGTAACCTTTAAAAAATTAAAAAATTGTATAAACATAAAATAACAAAATTTTAAAAAGAAATCTCCCTCAAATGGGCTTTCTGCAAAGAATAGGAAAATTAAAGAAAAGCTGCTATTTTCAAGAAGCTTATGGTCTTGCCTGAGAAACATGTAAATAGTCAATGGATATGGTGGGACAATGGTGGGACATGGTGGGACAATATATTGATAGGGATAAGTGACAGTGATGGTGGTGGTGATGATGATGATGACTGATGTATGTTGAGCACTTGCTACATCAACTGTACCTTAGGTGATTTGGTTGGATTATCAATTTAGTCCTCAAAATAATATAAATTAGATGTTATCATCTTTATTATAAAATTGAGAAATGTGACATGAAGAGAATGTACCAAGTTGCCTAAGATCACACAACTATCAAGTAGTAGTGCTTACAGGACAGCTGTTAGGTTCTTGGAAACCATTCAGAACTCAGAATAAAGCTTAAGAATCCTTCCTGGAAGAGGAGGTAAAAGCCACAAGTTGGAGTGTCAGTAAATGATATCCTAATAAAGAAAGAGGAGATGAGCATTAGAAGAAAAACAGTGTGCAGAGACTACAGTTGCAAGTGGTAGAGGATTAGTGTTTGTACAACTGCACATTATTACAAGGTATTTAACCACTGTGGGGTCCCAAGAAGGATGAAGAACTTACAGGGTCCAATCTGTAGGTTTACTGAACAATAATTTCCATAGCAAGACACTACATCTTTGCTGCCTGATGAGTCTTTGCTTCTTGTTGTTTCCTCAGGCAAACCAGGTCCTCCAGAGCTTCCTGCAGTCACAGGCAGGAGAAGAGGTAGCCATCCTGCAGGCAGACCAGGCCCTCACTGATGCAGACAAGGCCATGGCAGGTACAGGGGAGGACTGAACTCTCAGAGGGGAAGGTGGTTCCTCTGCTGCCCTTTGGCAGGTGTGGGAGCAAACACTTCCAGAACCAGAGCTCCCTCTTCTTTTGTGGAACCTCTCTGCTACATGTGGAAATAACCAGGGGAGTTTGGGTTTTATGCACATCCAGTCAGGGCTTCTACATCATATGCTGAAGCAGGTTGTCTGATGTGGTAGCAGGAACAGTCAGACTCCTTCCCACCAATTTAATGTCATTTTAGTCTTTGAGCTCAGGACGGTACAGCTCAGCATAACTGCTATTTCTTTAAAACTCTTGTGAAACAGAGGAACGTAACAAGAGACAAGCAGCAGAGATGAAACAGGATCTGCTAACACAGAAACTGAATTATGAGAAGCAAAAAATGGAGGCCCAAGAGAGAAGCCACAAGGAACATGTAGCCCAACTGAAAGAGAAGTTCAGTATGGAAAGAGAAAACCTTATCAGAGAGCAGGAAGCAGTGCTGGAGCACAAGCTGAAGGTAAGTCTAGTTGGGCTTGGGCAGAGTCTGATGGACAAAATGCTAGTTTCTCAATAATAAAGGGACAGAACTTCAACCTTAAGTCAGATCCCAGAGAGAAACCCAAAGACATATATTTCATGTAAATACCAAAGAGATGTGGATCATGCTGAAGACTCACCTCTGCAAGACTCAGCACTTTCTGTAGTGTTAGGGTTTGGAAGGGAAAATAACATGACCCGGGCTCCTGAGCTGCTGTTTGTGGTGATTATAGTGTCACATTTGCCCCACCATGAATACGACTTCGGTCTTAGAGGCGTTAGAATTTTTGGTACAATGATCAGAGACCTGGAATAGTTCCGTCTGCTCTTGAAGGTATCAGATTGTGCCTGGTATGATATATGGGATGCTGAAAGCTCTAAAATTTGCTACATTTGTTTCCAGATCTGCCTGATTCATTTTACACACCTAGAGTAAATGTATTCTTTGTTTAAACCTGGAGTTTGATAGTCAGTGTCCTAAAGAGGGTCAGCAGATCTCATTATCTGTGACATGAGTGTGGTCATTCTATCTCACGGGAACTGAGAAATATTCAGAATTCACCTACATTCCCTCCCAGAGTGCATTCTTAGGGCTGGAACGCATTACTGGCATAGTTTTAAGGCCTGCCTAAGGCGCAGATCCTCCCTGCCCAGGGAGATGGTGTAGAGCTTGGGTTCCCAGCCCGCAGGCACAGACTGGTAGCAGTCTGTGGCCTGTTAGCAACTGGGCCACACAGCAGGAGGTGAGTGTGAGCAAGCGAGTGGGTAAGGCCTCATCTGTACTCACAGCCGCTCCCCACCACTCGCATTACTGCCTGAACTCTGCCTCCTGTCAGATCAGTGGCAGCATCAGATTCTCAGAGGAGCCTGAACCCTACTGTGAACTGTGCATGCAAGGGATCTAGGTTGCATGCTCCTTATGAGAATCTAATGCCTGATGATCTGAGTTGGAGCTAAGGCTGTGATGCTTGGGAGTGACTGCAAATTCAGATTATAATTAGCAGAGAGGTTTGACTGCACAGAGCCATCATAAATCAATCGGCAGACTCATATCAAAACCCTATTAGTGAGTGGCAAGTGACAATTAAGCTGCATCTGGTGGCAGGTTCTACACTGGCAAGTGAGTTGATGTACTTCAATTATACACCTGGTGGCAGGTTTCAAGTAAGTATCCAACACTTATTTTAGTCCATACATGGCCCGTTGATTATTTTATTTACCACTTCTGTCTCCGCCTCTTTTCCACACTGCTCACTAGTCTCAATCACAGTTTTGGTGAGCTCACAAGCTAAGCCTAGCCAAAATAAGTTAAAAAAAAAAAAAATGTCACTGGAGAGCTTCTTTGAAAAGGGGGAAAGACCCAATGATGAGACAGCAGAAGACTCTAGGACTGCCAACAAAATGAAAGTTTCATTTAGAAGAAAATACCAAAAGTCCTACTTAAATTACAGGTTCATTGCAATAGGTGGTTCATATTCTCCAACCCACTTTGCATAGTTTGTAGTGACCAGCTACACACTGAAGCCATGAAACCTTCAAAACTGATTTGCCACATAGAAACCAAGCCTTCTGCATTAAAGGACAAGCTTTAGGAGTTTATCAAAAGGAAAAAATGTGAACAAAAGGAAAGGAAGCAATCACTGAAGGCAACTACTTCATCAAACGTGTCTGCACTGAAAGCATCATTCTTAGTGGCTAACCACATGCTAGAGCTAAGAAGAGTTGGTGAAGAGTTGATCCTGCCAACTGCCAAGGACATTTGTCAGGAACTTTTAGGAGAGGCTGCAGTTCAGAAGGTGGCACGTGCTCCTCTTTCAGCTAGCACTATAACTAGATGAATTGATGTAATAGCAGAGGACACTGAGGCACAATTGTCAGAGGTTAATGAGTCATGGTGGTATGCAATCCAGGCTGACAAATCTATGAATGTTGACAACAAAGCAACAATCTTGTTTTTGAGGCATCTATTTTTCAGAGGCTGTGCATGAGGATATGTTATGTGCAGTTTTGTTGCCAACCAACACCACAACCACAGAACTATTCAAGTCTTTGAATGATTACATAAAAGGACACCTGAATTGGGCATTTGTGTTGGTATGTGCACGGACGGAGAGGCTGCCGTGACTGAATGGCTTTCTCGTTTCACTATTCAGGTCAAAGAGCTCGCTTCTGAACGTGAGTCTATGCACTGTGTTATCCTTAGAGAAATGCTGGCTAGATGAAAAATGTCACCTGAATGTAACAACATTTTGCACGATGTGATTAAAATAGTCAACCACATTAAAGTATCTGCCCTTAACTCATGTCTGTTTGCCCAGCTCTGTGAGGAAATAGATGAAGAGCACACACATCTCCTCCCACAAAAGTGGGATAGCTTTCTAAAGGTAGGTCACTGGCCAGAGTTTTTAAGTTAAGAGAGCCACTCCAGAGACTTCTTTTATAAAAACAGTCACCACTGACAGCACATTTCAGTGACACACAATGGGTTCTGACCCAAACTTGCTTACTTGTGTGATATATTGAAACTCAATCTGTCAACTTCATTGAGAGAATGACAACTGTGTTCAAGTCAGCAGATAAAATGGCTGCATTCAAAGCCAAACTGTAAGTATGCGGATGATGAGTAAACTGGGATTTTTGACATGTTTCAAACATTAGCAGAGATTTTGAAAAAGACTGAGCCAGGGCCTTCTTTCTCCCAACTGGTGTGTGAACACCTATTTCAGCTTTCAAAACAGTATGAACATCACTTCCCAAACACAAAAGACTCCTAAACTGGAAAGGAAAGGATCTGAGACCCATTTGTGAATAAACCAAATGAATCAACCTTATCCATGCTAGAAGAGGATGAATTTGCATGAAATCCCAATTGACAGTGGCCTCAATGTATGACAAAACCCACTGAAAAAATAAATAAATAAATAAAGGGGAAAAAAAAAAAAGTATGTTTGAGACAGCTTCAAATGTCAAATACTTTCCGGATTCAAGTCAAAGTGAAATATCCTGAGGTTGCCACAAAAGCAGTGAAAAGCCTGCTTCCATTTCAACATCCTGTCTTCAAGAAGCAGGGTTTTTGCAGTAACAGAAACTGAAATGAGATTGCCTAGTAGACTGGACATAAGCAACACATTTCAGACGTCACTGTCTCCCATCCCCTCAGATGCAGCCATCTAGTTGCAGGAAAACGAACTCGGGGCTCCCTCTCATTCTGCTTTACAGTAAGTTGTGTAATTCTTTCATTATATATCATGATGTAATAATAATAGGAATAGTGTGCACATAAATACAATATGCTAGATTCATCCTGAAACCCCGCTACTCTGGTCTGTGGAAAAATTGTCTTCCACGAAATTGGTTCCTGGTGCCTAAAAGGTTTGGGTCACTGGTATAGGTCAATCCTGGGAAGCTATAAGCTATGAATACTCTGTCTACCCACCCACATCCAAACCTTTAGAAATATTGGACAAACTCGTCAAAAAGCATCTAAGACCATATAGAAACAGACACAGGTACTGAGCTCCTGTAGTTGTTAGATATGAAGTTCTGATAGTTGGATGTTTTCAACAGGGCACTGTCTTCTTTTTACAGATGCAAGAACAAATGCTTACTGAAGGATTTGAAAGGAAAGCCAGTGAATTACATATTCAGATACTTCAACTACAAAAGGAAATAGAAAGAATTAAAGATGATAAGTTCCTTGAAACTTTAAGGATTCTGTCAGGAATTAGCCTTACGTTGTTAGCGTTCTCACAGCCTAAAGTTTTTAAACGTATATAGATATGATGGATCTCAGGTGAGTTGTTAAATGAGCTGACAATCCCTGTTAAGTACATGAAAAAAAACTTGATGTAAAGGTGGCTAATCCTTGAAGTATATGTCACAGAGTTTCAATCAAGAAAAGTGTAAAAATAAGAGGTTATTACCAAAGAATCAGGGCCTGATATCCAAATATCTAAATAATTTTGATTGACTTGGTCGATTTAAAGGAATGGAAAATGAGTTAAAAGATAATGATTGATTCATAGCCAAGTTTTAAGCAAAGCATAAAAGAAGGGACACTCACCTATGATATAGACACGGAGAGAGTTTCTTTAGGCTCGATCTAACAAGCCCTCATAAATCAGCAAGGAAAGGGTAACGACCACATTTTTTAAATGGGTAAACATATAAGAAGATAATTAAAATGTTTAACTTTACTGTTTAACTTTACTTTATAAAAGATATGCAAAGTATAATTAGGAGATAACTGTGTCACCTCTCAGGGGCCAAGAAGTATAGTTTTGAGAGGACCCTGGCCTGGCAAGGGTTACAGGAAAGTGGCAGCCTGATATTTGCTAGGAAGAGTGCAGATTGATACAGATGTACACCAAAATTTAAATGCAAATACTGTTGATCCAGCAAGTTCTCACTTAGGGATTTATCTTAAACATTTATGTACCCAAGCTGAATAGGGAATGTATGGTGGTTCATTTATTGGAGGATTGTTGTAATTCCAAAAGACGGGAAACATCTTTAAAGTCCCCCGATCACATACTAGTGAGGTAAATCCTGAGACACAATTATACAGGAATACTCTATATCGCTAAAGTGAAAAGGGAAACTCTATTTGTGGTAATGTGAGAAAATCTCCAAGATGTATCATAAGCAAAATAAATAAATAAATAAAGATGCAGAAAGTGTGTAAGTTGCATTACTGATTTAAAACATAATCAATATGTGAATATACTTGTCAGGGAATGTTTAACAGGAGGATTCCTACGTGCTGTTTCTCGTAAATTCTCTGTTCCTTATCAGTTCCTATTCTAAGAACGAGTAGAGCTGCACGCAGCTCTCAGGACTGAGATCATGAGAAATGGTATCTGGTTGGATTCCTTTCAGTAACTCCCTTCAGTGACTCCTTTCAGTGTCAGTGACCTTGTATGTATTAGACTATCCATATTGTGGCTATTGATAAAATTTCATCCTGTGTAATAGCTAAGTAATCATCTTAATAAAGATATATAAGTCCGCATTTCTGCTAATAAAATACCTTTGCTCCATCAGAGGTTGGGTCCCCATGTCTTTCTTTCTTTCTCTCTCTCTCTCCCTCCCTCCAGCTCTCTCTTTCACTTTCTTATCATTGACTCTGGGCCACCAGATTCCAGTCCATTAAAGGACCCCACCATATATTATCTTCTATCTCTGGAAATACAAAAGAAACTGGTATCCATGAGCAAAACAGGAATGGACCTGCGTATTTGAGACAAAAAGTACATGACATATTCTCCTGTGGGTTTTATATTTTGTATGATTTATCACCTTTCAAACATAAATGGAATTATTAACATTAAATAAGAAATAATAATACATGGGATGGAAGAGTTCTTATGACAAGATGCAAGTGTTGAGTAGTGTGAGAAATAAAAAGTCAGCTCCACAGGAGGAATCCACTTATTGGAGCAGGAAATGGAAAGCACCAGATGTGTATCACATTGTTGTCATTAAGGCTTTGAACTTCTAGCCCCTAAGTTATTTTTAGGTATAAAGTCTGCTGGAATGTTATGACCTCCAAATTCCTGCTACACTTCATGAAGACAGTGTATTCAAAGAAGAGGTTTTCTTCAATTTCAACACAATATTTAAGAATTCTTCTCAGCTGTCGAATGCTAGACCTTGTCCTTAGAATGAACTGGGTGTGGTGACCCTTCTCTGTGCCCCCATTGCACCACGTTTCACTCAAAGCACAGGATTTTTATATAATTTTGACATTGAAATGACCTGTTTACATTTTATCTCCTCTACCACCTCATGATCTTGTCTACTAGATCACCTTCACTGTATACTTAGCTCCCACCACAAAGATCACCACTGAAGCTTCAGGTGTTCAAACAATACACATGAATAAATACATAAGCTTCCACCCATCAGGGTCCCAAATCGCCACTTCCTTACTACATTAATTGCTGCTTAGGGTTCTCAAAATAAAGGGCACAATTCTAGGAACTGGTACTGAAAGCATTCAGGCAGAAAGTACACACAACCATCTGAACCTGCCACTTTTCTCTGAGAGAGACTGCGCAGCCCATGTGCTCTGAGTTCCTCCAGTTTATCTCCCAGGAAACTTGCCGAACAATGAAGCCACCACATTGGGCTCACAGAGCAATGATATTGTTTAAAATAGCAAAAAAGGAGCCAGTAATTGGCAAAATTCACATTGTCACCATAACTGTTAACAGTTCAAAGAACATCTGTTGAAATAAAACTGTGCCTTTGATGTGAGGAGGATCCATTTCTCACTGAACATGACACCCACATGCTGACAAACTGCGGAGTCTATAGGATGACTCTGCTTTCTTAAGGGCTCAGGGTTAATGCTTAATTGCCACTTCTCTGACCGAAGTCTCTGGAATAAGTCCTTCAGCGGGTCCAGTCCCTAAAGACCCTTTGGTGTCATCAGAGGAATATCTCGAATACCGGAAGTCTGGATGGTCTGGTAAAGTGGTCAAGAGATCAGTGAGGAGTTCTGTTTCCCCATCAAATCTCCCCAACACACATGACAAGTAATGCAAACAAGAAACAGGCACATGCATTTGTGCCATGAAGTGATCATGGCTTAGAGAAAGGAAGGGGTCAGGAGTGAGGGAAAGGACTGTTAGGAAAGAGTGAAAGGAACCTGCACTGCTCTGATGTTCAGTCCCAAGTGGTCGTCTGTTGGAATAAAGTTATACGAATCTTAAGACAAGGCTCCAGGTGAAAGGCCTCTTCCAGACTTCATAATTAATAAATATTTGTTAAATGACTGATGGAATCAGAGATCTACCCAAGTACTTGTTGAACAACTCTGGAGGAAGACAGCATCACAATCATTTTTTCACACGTTACTTAGTACAGGAAGAGTGAGCTTCTCTGGACATTTCTACATCCATTCCCCGTTCTTCTTAGACTAGTATACGGCACGCTCATGAGGGTCTCTTGCCTGTTGACTAGGTATTATACAGTCCTCACAGAATGTATTTATTAAGGAAATTCTTTAGTGTTACAGATGGATTGTCAGAACTCATTAGAAATGCAAATAGAAAATCCAACTCTTTGAGACCCTATGGACTGTGGCCTGCTACACTTCTCTGTCCATGGGATTCTCCAGGCAAGAGCACTGGACAGGACTTAGTGACTGAATAACAACAACAACAGCAGTGCTTTTATTCTGCTCCCAAGAAAACAAGGTCTGCAAAGACACATATATGCCCTTAGGACTTGTAGGCCAGTATTTTAACCAAAGTATTCCTCCCTGCTCCCATCACATGATAGCAATAATACCTCTTTGTGATGATCAAAGTCAATTGTCATGATAAACTACTCCTGTGCCTGCTGCTTTATTGGCAAAAGATGCCCAGAGAAAACAGGCAGTATCTATAGCTTCAGGTTTAAGATGCCTTTAGTGTGCCCCCTCAATGAAACATTCCCTCTCTAGAACCACAGGCCTAGATATTCAAGGTCAAGGAGCACAAATTTCCCCAAAGAAGTCACTGGGAGGGATACTTTGTGCCACTGGCCTCCAAACGCATGTATTATGCCTATTGGGTACCCAGCATCCTATAATGACTCTGGGCTTAAGTTACTGACCACATCCAGAACAATGGCATCCCATCCTCTCAAGAGTTATGGTCAAATTGGCATCTCAATTGCCTCTTGAGAGTGTTCCACAATTCTACTGGGCAAGCTAGTTCTGAACTGTGTGATTGTGGTAGAACCAGTGGAATTCATGTCACATGATCTTAAGCTCATTCTGTATTGTGTGAGTGGCCAAACACAACCCCAAGAGCTGAAAAAAGGCTCATCTTCAAAAGGACACTGAAGTCCTGCTGTGATCAGAGCCAGCATAACAAGGAGTAACAACAAAGCTATAGCTTTAAAAGAGATTCACACATTCTCCTCCAAATTCGTCTGCATTAGCGTCCCTTTGTTTGTTTATCATCATAAGACACATTTAAAGGGCACAAATTAGGGAGTGGAATTCAGCTGGGTATATTGAACAGTTGGGAACACTTTGAAAAAGAAAATGCTTGTGCCTAAATAGAGTTTTTGTCCTTGTCTGGTAATGGCTGCAGTTTCTATTCCCCTCTTTCGAAGTAAGCACCAAGACAAAACCGAATAGCAGTTTAATCGGTAGATTTCCACACCACTTCTCATGCAAGAATTAGATAGACTAGTTTAAGATATGTAGTTTAAGATTTTACAATTGTGATAATACATCTGTAATATGTAATACAATTACATTGTACAATACAAATACAATTACATTGTAATACAATTATGATACGACTTTTGGCTCCGATATTCTTAAAAAGTAGTGGAGATGAGTGAGAAGGTAACCATTCCTGGTGAAGAACATGTGGATCCTAAAAATTTAGAAGAATGGACAACACAGAATGAGACTAATGGTGGATGAATATACAGACACGTGGGGACTTCAGTTTGTATTAGATCCTGCTTTCTGTTTCTGTATAGAGCTAATAGACACCTTCCCCTGAAACTCCGACCCAACTATATTAAAGTCTGCGGATTTTGATCATGTGAATTCTCTGACACTTCAAAAACGGTAAAAGGAAATTTAAGCCAGAAATAACTTTTTCCTTTAAAAATGAGATCTAAAGAGAGTTTAGCTTGAACACTATCAGTTATTCCTTTACCTTGTGTTGCAGATACACTGAGGCTGAACTTCCTCAGGTGATACACCTCCACCCCAGTTTGTAAGCAGAGTGACATATTTATTATAGCCAAGTAAGCAATCAGGGTCTATCACCTTACAATTTTATAGTCCTGAATCCCTATTCTTTGATCTTGTTTATTTCTGTGCTCTGCAATATCCAAGATGCTTTTAGTTTTGCCACGTTTTTATAAACATTCTGCCTCAGTGGTTACTCTCTCCAATTCTAAAGCTCCCCGAGCCTAGGAACTTTATCCCCCAAAGAGCTATTACTTGTTTGTGCCCACATTTTCCACGTGAAGGACTGCACTCATATTTCTGAACTGCAAGTGCTTCATGTTTGAGCTGTTTATAATGCTCGTCCATCCACACCCTGTGGTCTGGCACTAAACTCTGAGGGTGTGGAAATGAGGTTCTTCCTCTCAGATGTTTCACTGGACACAGTGTGCAATACTTAGTTCATTTCAGTCACTAAGTCTGTCCGACTCTTTGCAACCCCATGGATTGCAGCACGCCAGTCTTCCCTGTCCATCACCAACTCCTGGAACTTACTCAAACACATGTCCATTGAGTTGGTGATGCCATCCAACCGTCTCATCCTCTGTCGCCCCCTTCTCCTCCCACCGCTGATCATTCCCAGCATCAGGGTCTTTTCAAATGAGTCAGTTCTTCGCATCAGGTGGCCAAAGTATTGGAGTTTCAGCTTCAGCATCAGTCCTTCCAATGAACACCCAGGACTGATCTCCTTACTAGGTGACAAAGAAGCACAACTTCTAAAACAAGATGCAAGACCACTTTTTCTGGAGTTAAATAAATAGAAACTATTAAAATCTTCAGTTAAATCATCTCATTGACTGCCTTCCATTTAGGAACACATTTTACTCATTCTTCCTTTCCTAATACTATAGTTTTGTGAATTAGAGTTATGGGATGTAACTTTTAAAGTATTTTTCCTGAAGCAATTACAAACCATGGAAACTGAAAGACTCCAAATTTATTTGTAAGTAATAATATATATCATGTTTATAATATATACCATGTTTCAGAGCCAAACATATCTAAATGGCATTACAATTTTCATTTTGAATCGTACATCTTTATACCCTCACTGACAACAAAAAGTTAACAAAAACAGAATAGAGGAGATCAAGAGAGCCCGAAAGAGACTGAGTGAGAGAGAAGAAGAGAGAAAAATTTCTTGGATACAGGTAACTGAGAAAAGATTAACTTTATCTGGACTTAGGTCACATCCCCAATCTCCCTCTAAATCAATCTCAGTGACTCAGGCTTATGAGGCCACAGTAATTTTCCCAGCTTGGGTTCAAGTCTTGAAGATACTAACTGTGGCCTCAGAATTCAAGAAAAATCTGTCCCTGATATTGTCACATAGACCTTTACAGTTATAACACACTCTGCAGCTCCAAATATCATATCATTCTATTTTACAAAATAAGGATATGGTAATCTAAGGATTCTTTTACTTTTCTAGTTGCCTTTGCAGCTAGAGAAGTCTGCATAGGGAATTTGTGCAACAGCCCTTGCTCTTGGGAAGGCTTGGGCATAGCATTTTGAGACTATACTCTGCATGTCCTTCCTTCCCCTCACTGCCATCTGAAATATAGGTGAGATAGCAAAACTCTGATTCATAGGGTTAAAAACCTGTAACAGAAACTGGTAACTAAGGGAAATTCTTGAGCTCCTTTCACAGAACAGCAGATAAGAGAAGAGCTTGTTTGAAAACTCTTTCCTCTTGTAACACAACAAACCTGGCTGAAACCTGGTGAAACCAATATTGCTCATCAGAGTCTGCTCAGAAGAGACCTGCTTGTCCCATGACCTACTGTCATCACAGCCTGTGCAGCCTTACTGGGTTGCCTCTGTCAACTATAAATGGGCACTTGCCAAGAGCCCTGCCAGGAACTGAACAATAAGGGCATTTGCCATCTGCCTCTGAGGAGACTGAACCCTGTGCTGCTGCAGCTGTTGACCTTCAACAACCCCTGCGGAAGTTCAGGGTGTAATGGGGCACTCTGTGCTCCAGGTAACCTGATGGGACAGGTCTTCATATAGTTGGATATTTTTGGGGAGCAGATTTTATGATAACAATCCCTGCATTTCCTCTCATCTTAAGTGAAAGTCGCTCAGTCGTGTCTGACTCTTTGCGACCCCATGGACTATACAGCCCATGAAATTCTCCAGGCCACAATCCTGGAGTGGATAGCCTTTCTCTTCTCCAGGGGATCTTCCCAACCCAGGGATTGAACCCAGGTCTCACGCATTGCAGGTGGATTCTTTACCAGCTGAGCCACCAGGGAAGCCCAAGCATACTGGAGAGGGTAGACTATCCTTTCTCCAGCAGGTCTTCCTGACCTAGGAATCGAATCAGGGTCTCCTGCATTGCAGGCAGATTCTTTACCAACTGAGCTATCAGGGAAGAGCCCCCTCATATCTAGAAAATCCATTCACGTTGACATCAGATCCTCGTGACTAGAAGAAAAACACTTGTAAATTAAGCACTTGATTGCATTGAACTCCCCCTTCACCAAAACCTTACATATTGAACTTCCCCCACTACTTCTTCAGAGCAGTCTCTCAGAGCTATCTGAGGTGATGTCTTCTGGGCTACAGTCCTCATTTTTCCCTAAACAAGACTTAACTCACAACTCTCAAACTGTGCATCTTTTTTAGTTGATACCTCACAAATAAACTCTCTGCTGCAAACCTGGGGTCTCAGTATCTTGGCTTGCAGCTCCTCGGGCAAAAGAACCGGGTTCCCTAACAGCAGCAATCAAGCTTTTAACTTGCAGGTTTTTACAATGCTTTAAAGGATACAGAAAAGAATGGAAAGGATGAATCAAGCCCTAACCTTCAAATCTGGATCCACACTAGTAAAAGAAAAGAGAAAAACTCTTAACAAAATAATAGTGAAGATCAAGAGGGAGGGGATATACATATAATTATGGCTGATTTGTGGTGGTGTACAGCAGAAATCAACACAACATTGTGAATCAATTATTCCCCAATTAAAAATTTAAAAAAATAGTGACTATGGGCTATAAAATTAAGGATTTTATACACACACATATTTCTTTTACTAATGAAAAAAATCACTGAGTTAAAAAGAAGAAACATTTTAGAAAGGAAAAAATGAAACATTTTTCAAGAGGAGAAAAATTAATAAACAAACCCCTCTCTCACAAAAACACCCCTGACAGAGACTGTTGAACTCTCATCTGTACATTACTTGGGCCACGTTCAAGCCACTTGTGTAGGAGGGACAAAGTGTGCTTACCCAGCCAGACATGGAGGAACAATCATCCCCTGTCCTTCCCAGAATTCATCCAGATTCCTGCCTCTGTTTTTAAAAAAAAAAAGTCCATGTTCTTTCAATTTTGATTTCGTTTCAAATAATCACCACCAATACCTGGATGGCCTTTAATAACTTGCTGGCTTTTCAGCTTCTGAATATAAGAGTCAGGTTTCCAGAGGAGCCGGACGCAGGAGAAGCCCTAGGGGCAAGCCAGGGCAGCTGACTTGACCCCTGGCTGCAGCTTCAGATAAGTTTACTCTTAAATTTGACCTTCCGAGCACACTTCCGTTAGATAACAACAATAAATCCCCCTGCTCAGACCCCACACTGCAGGTAGGTCCGACCCAGGCTCCTATCAAATTACCGCTTATTCTCTGGGTCCTGGGACATGTGTACCCTGTAAGAGCTAGGATTCTTATTTCCCCAAGCCCTCTGGGACTGCTGAAAGCCAGCCTCACTGGCCTTCAAAGCAAAGTTCTTGAGGATTGTCTTCCTGGTGCTAGATCCATGGCTGTGGTGGAGGGGCGGGTGATGATACAGACCTAGGAATTCTCACTCCTTGGAAAACATTTCGGGTTATAATTATCCTCAAAGTTCTGAATAGCCCACACGGGGGTATGGAATTTGACTGTATTGAGACTCCACCACTCCTACTCATCTCACTGTGGTTCCTCCTTTATATCACCATTCATAGGAGATCTCTTCTGATAGGTTCCATGTTTTTCACCAATGGTTATTTTGCAAACAATTGTTTCTTTGGGGGTGAACTCAGGATCTTTCCACTCCACTATATTGCCTAGACAATGAGTTTAGTCCTCAGAATAATGAATTAGATACTGCTGTCATGCCATAATAAAATTGAGAACTATGATGTACAGAGACATTCCTAATTTGATTAAGACAACACAGCCAGCAAGTGGTTTGCTGGTGGGGTAGGAGTTCTTGGCAGCCATTCAGAACTCAGAATACAGCTTAGGAAAGCTTCCAGGAAGATGAGGTAGAAAGGACAAGCTGAAGTGTGCATAAATGATGCCTTATTAAAGAAACAGTAGATGAATATTAGTCAAGAGAAAAAGAATATGCAGATATGACAGTTGTGAACAACAGATGATGGGGGTTTGTAGACCTGCACAGAATTCTAGGGTCTGTAACCATTTGGGGAGCCTACAAAGGATGGAGAAATTACAGAATCCAGTCTGTAGGTTTAGTGAACGACAATTTCCATAGCAAGACACTATATCTTTGCTGCCTGATGAGTCTTTGCTCCTTGTTTCCTCAGGCCACTGAGGTCCTCCAGAACTTCCTGCAGTCACAGGGAGGAGTAGAGGAAGCCATCCTGCAGGCAGACCCCTGACTGATGGAGACAGGGCCATGGCAGGTCCAGGGGAGGACTGAGCTCTCAGAGGGGAAGGTGGCTCTTGTGCTGCGAGTTGGCAGGTGTGGGAACAAACACTTCCTGACACCAGAGCTTCCTCTTCTTCCGTGGAACCTCTCTGCTACATGGGGAAGTAAACGGGGGAGTTTGGGTTGTGTGTACATCCACTCAGTGCTTCTATATCATGAGCTGAACCATGTTGTCTGATGTGGTAGCAGGAACAGTCAGACTCCTTCCCACAATATTAAAGCCACTTTATCTCTGAGCAAAGGAGGTAACAGCTCAGCATAACTGTTCCCTTTTTAAAACTCTTGTAAAAGAGCTGAGTGTGCCAAAAAGGATGCAGCTAAGAGAGAACAGGAGCTGCTAAGAGAGAAACAGAATGAAGAGAAACAAAAACTAGAGGCACAAGAGAGAAGCTTCAAAGAAAACTTGGCCCAACTGCAAGAGAAGATGGATAGGGAAAGAGAAAACCTTCAGAGAGAGCAGGAAATGATGCTGGAGCACAAGCTGAAAGTAAGTCTAGATGGGCCTGGGTGGGGCCTGATGGGGAAATGCTAACTCCTCAGGAATGAAGGGACAGGAATTTTACCTTAAGTCTGATCCCAGAGGGAAATACAAAACCATAGGATTCCCTGTAGCATCGAAGAGATGTGAATTGTGCTGGAAGTTCACCTCTCTAAGACTTGGCACCTTCTGTAGTGTTAGTGTTTGAATGGGACTAATAACATGGCCCAGGCTCCTGGGCTGCTGTTTGTGGTAACTACAGCATTACATTTGTTCCCATGTGGATAGGACCTTAGTCTTAGAGTCTTTAGAATTTGGGAGACAACCATCAGAGACCTGGAATAGCTCTATCTTCTCTTGAAGGTATCAGCTTGTGCTGGTATGAAATACAGGGTACTAAACTGTAAAACTTACTACATTTGTTTCCACGTCTGCCTGATTCATTTTATACACCTAGAGTAAATGCATTCTTTGCCTGTCTGGAGTTTGATGGCCAGAGTTCTAAAGCTAGTCAGGAGTACCATTTTGGTGACTTGTGTATGGTCGTTCTACCTCAGTGAAACTGACAAATATTAAGAATTCACTCACATCTTCTCCCAAAGTGTATTCTTAGGGCTGGAACCCCTTCTTGGGGTAGTTTTCAGGCATGACCTAGGCCCAAGTCCTCTATGCCCAGAAAGATGGTCTTGAGGGAACATGGGAAGCTCCGAACCCTGGATGTTCTCTCTTTCCTGGTACAAATGTTTGCAAATATTAGACTGATATCAAAAAGCATAAGGTATTAGAGAAATAGACACACATGCATATCACCTGTAGCTGTTTGATACAGAATGCTAATTTGGGGCATTTTTAAAAGGGGAATCTCCTTTTTTA